>NC_137967.1:21142137-21572137 GCF_963924665.1 Micromys minutus
CCAAAACGCATAACAAGACTAAAAAGGTTTACTATTTTTCCTTCCTCTAAAAGCCCTCCACGTCTAGGCCCGCCCCCAAATGTAGAGAACTTCCGTGAAAGTTCACCCTTCCAAGAAGTAAGATTAGAGGTCCTGTCACCACTACCATGTTTTCCTAGACTCTAGAAGGCATGTCTCACTCTGGAGGACCCAACCTTGGTCACTAGTGGCAGCACACACGTGTAATCCCTGCACTCCAGTGGGATAAAGCAGAAAGACTGCACGCTTGCACAGACCCCATCCCACCCCACTGCCTGGCGGGAACGCACCTCAGGAGATCCAGAAAGGAATCCAGCACCTCTTTGGCGGGTGCACTGTGGACACTGGTCCCTACAACGGAGTCGTTGATGGCGGTAAAGGCGGCGCCCGGCTTCAGCGCCAGGGCCAAGCCCACACCGAGCGCCGACGCGAGCAGTGTGGTGACCAGGAAAAAGAGCAGCGCCCAGGCGCCCACACGGCCGAGCGCGCTAGGGTCCAGGCTGGCTGCACCTCCGATCAGGCTGCACACCACGAGCGGCAGTATGATCATTTTCAGCAGACGTAGCAGCAGCTCTCCGGGGAAGGCGAAGGCGGTCAAGCGTGCGGGGCCCAGGGCGTCAGCACCGCCCGCCGCCGAAACCCCCAGCCCGAGCACCACGCCAGCCACCACCGCCGCCACCGTGAGCAGCACCAGCAGGTTGGCGCGAAGGCAGCGGCGCACCTGGTCCCGGGAACGGCAGCAACCACCTGCTTCCGCACCCTGGTCCTCTCTAGACCCCAGCGCGGGGCCACCGTTCGCGGTGGGATCCACCGCCACCACCCCTTTGGGGTCAGCCTTAGGGGGATCCACTGCCATGCTGAGTTGCAACGGAAGGGTTTCTTGTGCGCCTAGAGACTGGGTGTGACGTCCTTAGGACGCAGAATAGAGGCTGAAAACTTTGCAGCGGTCCCTGAAGTTGTGCGTCCTCTGGATCTGAGACTGGAGGGTCCTAAGCTTCCTGGACTGTGAGCGGAGATCTCCTTATTTTTTCCGGTGATGTCGAATCCCCGAAGACTGGGAGCTGAGAGCGCCTGGGTAGCTTTTCTTTTCTGTTGGGGTCTTCAGACCAGTTGACTCCCTGACGGATTAAGGATGCTCAGGTAGCGGAGATCTTCAAAAAGCTCAACCCAGGTGGCGCAGATCCGGGATGTCTGGCTCCGGGAGACCGAGATCCGTGATCCCAGTACCAGGGCGCCTGGCTCTCGGACTCTTGGGTACTGGAGCCCCAGAAGGTGTGGATTGAGTGTTTCGGGCTCTGGAGAGAAAATCAGATTTCCAGATGCAAATAGGAAACAGCCCGGGGATATGGAAAGTGGCACCACTGGGCCAAGGAGCCAGCTCCCAGGCCGTGCCGCGTGGCTCTGAGGCTGCTGGACGGAAGCGACTAGGATTAAAGGCGGAGGGCGGGACTTGAAAAGGCGGAGGCCGGACCGCAAGCGCTGATTGGTCATGGAACATTCGGCGCCAGGTGGCGAGGGAGGGGCGGAGCCAAGATCAAAGAGGGCAACCAAGGCTGAATAACAATGCATAGCCCAGGGGCGGGGCCGGGAAGGGGGCAGGACCAGAGAGTGTGCAAAGGCTCCAAAAGGGGCGGGGCGTTGGGAAACTATCCAATTTACACCCACCCATGCGTACCTCACCCCAGTCAAAAGAATCCAATTGTGGGTAATATCGGACAGTCCACAGCAGGACCCCTAGAAAGGGCAGACATCCCAGCTCTCAGGAGGCAGAGGCAGGCAAGTCTCTGTGAGTTCAAAGCCAACCCTAGTCTACAGAGGGAGTTCTAGGACAGTCTGGACTATATAAAAAGAAACAGTCTGTAGAAACAAATGAGAGGGAGAGAGAGAGGGAGGAGGCTGTCCATTGCTCTTTAATTTTTTGAGACAGGGGTCTTTCACAGAATCTGAGCTCATTAATTTTGGCTAGGCTTGGGGCCAGCAAGCCCTTGAGGTCCTCCCGTCTGTGTCTGACAGCAGCAACGTTAGTTACAGTCATTCACTGCTGTGTCAGGCTTTTCCATGAGTGCTGGGGGTTTAAACTCAGAGCCTCATGCTTGAGCAGTAAATCAGTCTCTTTCCTCAGATGGTTACAGATTGGGTGATCCGCACAGGAGCATGGCACATGCAACACACAAACACACATACCACACACACACACACACACACACACACACACACAAATATATAAATAAATGTAGAAATAAATATAAATGGCCAATTCACCACAAACTCCATTCTTAGTTTAGACACTGTTACCTGCCGGGGGTAAGAATAACAGACTTAGGGGGATGGAGGAGGAAAGAGGCCTCCTGAACCCAGCATCTTTGGGGACATGTAGGGTGAGTCTGGGTCAGGAAAATGAGGTTGAAGGTTACGGATCGGGACTGGCTGGGAATGTTCTGCCCCACTGCCTGCCCCTGGTAAAAGCAATACTCAAACTGGTTCCAGCCAGCTCTCTTCCCACTGGCCCAACCTCCTACCCGGATTCCTTCGGATTTCATCAGTGGGAGAAAGGCCTGGGGCTTCCCAAAGGGTGAAGCAGGGCAGTGAGAGGCTGGGTTGAGACAGGAGGAGAGCCAAGAGTTCTTTCCTGAACTCTGTTGACTACCTGAGGAATGCCCTGAGGAATGTCTCTTTTGGAAAGTCTGGAGCACAGGAGACTACAGGGCTCAGTCTGTTCCACTGTGGGCAGGAGCTCACCCGAGGTTCTCAGGGCTGCAATCCTAACTATGGAAGGACTCCAAGGTTGTGACCAGCCTGGGCAGAGACATCAGAAGTAAAGATGGACATGAGGGGCTGGAGGGGAGGCTAGGCTGGTGGGGGGGGCGCTTGTTGGAGGAGGAGCCAGGGTTTCTCTGTGTGACTCTCTCTGACCGTGCTAAAATGCACTCTTTAGACCTGGCTGGCCTTGAACTCCAAGATCTACCTGCCTCTGCCTCCCTGCTGGTATTAAAGGCATGCACCACCACCAGCACCCGGCTCCCTCATAGCTTTTGAAGGGTAGTGTCATCTACTGGGATCCCAGCCCTCACAAGGCTGAGGCAGAACTGTTGTAACTCAGAAGAAGCTACCCTGGGTTACCTGTGGTGAGTGGCAGGCCAATCTGAGCCACAAAAAGTATATGGAGGACGTATGTATATAGGTCCTAATGAAAAGATTACATCATCTTTTCATTATTAAAAAGATTTTTTTAATTACTTTTTTTTTTTATTTGCTGTGTGCATGCGCATGAAGGTGTTGAAGCCAGTGGACAACTTGCATTATGAATAGGTTCTCTGCTTCCACCACGTGGGTCCTGGGGAAAGAACGCAGGTCTTCAGGCATGGCAGCAAGTACCTTTACTTACTGAGCCTTCTCTCCCACCGTGTTTATTATATACTGTCTTCCCAGCAGCCATGTTTTCCTGGCTTAGAAGAAAAGCAGCCCTTCCCCGCACTTGGTTCTCCCCTGTATTTGTTTCAGGTCCCACAGTTCTGTACATATGTTAGCTGCCAAAGGCACCGGAGCTAGGAGTTAATCACATAAACGATGCATTTCTGGCTGACTTTTCAAACCTGCCTCTTCACTAGAAGGTGATTTTAGCAAGGTCAAATGGGGGACAGGAACCCATAGCCACAGGGTTCCGCACATCTTAGTTGACCAGAATTCTGCAACAACGGAGAGAGGTCGAGGGACAAGAAATGAGGCCGGAAAATGGAACCCATTCCTTTTTTTTTTTTTTTTTTTTTTTTTTAACCAATATTGAGCCATTTCGCCAATTTGGAACTGTTTAGGAATTTAACTGCACATACTGTAAAAGAAAACAGTTTTCTTTTCTTCTATCAAGGACGGGAGAGAGGGGGAGGAGAAAGGAAGGAAGGAGATGAAGAAACGAGGGAAGAGAGAGGCAGGGCAGATCTATTAGCATCCAGACAGGTAACACGACTGAGCAATAAACCTTTGCTTCTGTGTTTTACCTCATGTCATTGTTTTACATGTCTGGGTTTTACCAGCATCTGTGTCTGTGCACCGTATGCATGTCTGACGTCCCTAGAAGTCGACTGGCTGGCTCTGTAGTCACATGGTTGTGAGCCGCCATGTGGGTGCTGTGAGGTGAAACGGGGTCCTTTGGAAGAGCAGCCAGCTCTCCAGCCTCTAAACCCCTGTCTTTGTGACCCGGCAGGAAGTCAGGTCCCCTTGCTGTGCACCCTATCCATACCCACAGACACCGCCTGTGCAGAGAGATGTGACCACAGGCCTCCTCCAAGTTCACAAAATAATGACCCTGAGACTGAATCATTATGAAGAGTTGCCTAGGCCAAACGCTAGGGCTTGTCCCCACTACCCCCTAACTTGACTATTTTCTTCTAAATGCCGCCATGTGGTGGCTATCTCTCCCTCAGGTTCGTGAGGTCCACCTTCCTCAGAGTTTGGGGTGCGGAACTTCCACCTCCCCCGTTCCTGCCTAAGCTAATAGGGCAACCGCATTTGATTGACAGGCAATGCTTCCATACATTTCGGAGATTAATTTGGTAAATTAATTTACCTGTGTGTGTGTGTGTGTGTGTGTGTGTGCGCGCGCGCGCGTGCCCAGGCACGCACGAGCAAGCACACATGTGCTCACACTGTATAGAGAGGTCAGAAGACAACCTGAAGGTGTCACTTCTGTCCTTTACCATGAGTTCTGGGGATTAGAGTCATACCATATTGTCAGGCTTGGTGACAAGTGCCTTTGCCCACCGAATTCTCCCATTGATCCTTTTCCCTCCTCACTCTCTCTTTTTAAAAAGCAAACAAAACCCTGGGGTCTTTCTATATAGCCCTAGCTGGCCTGGAACTCAGAATATAGGCTGGCCTTGAACTTACTACCCTCCTGCTTCTGCCTCCTGCTGAGATCTTGGGTGTGGACCACCAGGCCCACTTGCAACCCAGCTCTAAGGTCCAGCTGTGGACATGTCTGAGATGTTAACAATGGCCTCCTGACTCCAACCTGTGGGCCCAAGCCAAAAGTCTATGTGCGTGTATTTCATTCTATAAGCGTTACAAGTTAGGTATCACTATAAGTTCTTGGGAGGCTGACAGAGTCTAACCTGTGCTACACAGTGAGTTGTAATCAAACCCTTGGGAGGTTGAGGTGAGAGGACTGACAGAGTCTAACCTGTGCTACACAGTAGGTTGTAATCAAACCCTTGGGAGGCTGAGGTGAGAGGACAAACAGAGTCTAGCCTGGGCTACACAGTGAGTTGTAATCAAACATTTGGTAGGCTGAGGTGAGAGGACTGACAGAGTCTAACCTGTGCTACACAGTGAGTTGTAATCAAACCCTTGGGAGGTTGAGGTGAGAGGACAAACAGAGTCTAGCCTGGGCTACACAGTGAGTTGTAATCAAACCCTTGGGAGGTTGAGGTGAGAGGACAAACAGAGTCTAGCCTGGGCTACACAGTGAGCCTTTGTTTAACATTTAAAATAGGGTCTATAAATACAGTTCAATGACAAAATGGATGCTTAACATGTGCAAGGCCCTGTTGTCCATCTCATCCTTTGTGCCAGCTGAGTAAACAGCTAACAGAGAACCAAAATAAAGAGAAAAGGAGGCTATTGTTTTAGACTTGGCTGCTGCTCTGGGTCCAAAGAATGAATGGGAAGACAGTAAGAAGGCTGAAGAGATGGTAATGTTTGCCGTTGTTTGCATGAGGACTGAGTTCAATTCCGGGCACCCAGATGAAAATGTACAGGGTCAGACTGGAGAGATGGCGCAGCGGTTAAGAGCACTGGCTGCTCTTCCAGAGGTCCTGAGTTCAGTTCCCACCACCCACGTTGCAACTCACAAGTATCTGTAACTCCAGTTCCAAGGGATCCATTACCTTCATGCAGGTAAAGCACACATGCACACAAATTAAAAATAAATAAGTTATTTAAAAGAAAGAAAGGAAGGAAGGAGGGAAGAAAATGTATGGGCATGGAAGTATCCACACTTGTAATCCCTCTACCAGGAAGTCAGAAAACCCATCGTGGGCCAGATCAGTGACTTTCAGGCCAATAACAGACTCTATTTCAAAACCAAGATGGATGGCTCCTGTGGAAAAGCACACAAGTCGGACCTCCTGTTAGGATTCTGTAAACCCCACCCCTCAATTACCTGGCAGTAGCCAGGTATGCTCCGCCCCAGTGACCTGACACTATAAAAGGGGCTGCTGGACCCCTCCTCTCTCTCTTGGCCTCTCTTGCCTCCTGGCTCTTTTGCTCACCCACCCCTACCCCTCCTCTTCCCCTTCCCTTCCCTCTCCCTCTCTCCACATGCTCATGGCCGGCCTCTACTTCTCTCTCTCTCTCTCTCTCTCTCTCTCTCTCTCTCTCTCTCTCTCTCTCTCTGCCTCTACTATCCTCTCAACTCTCCCATGACCTGAATAAACTCTATTCCATACTATACTGTAGTGTGGCTGGTCCCTCAGGGGGAAGGGATTCCCAACATGGGCCCCCCAGAAGCATCTCCCTTGCCCCCCAGGCCTCGCCGCACCTCCATGGGCCATATGCCCCCCACTCTCTTCATCCTTCCCCTAACACCTCCAGCCGCCACATTTGCACAAACACACACAGATACACATTTGGCATAGGAATCCTGCACAGACCAGCCCCCCACATTTGCACAAACACACACAGATACACATTTGGCATAGGAATCCTGCACAGACCAGCCCCCTGGCCTGGTCACATCACTCGCTGCTGTTCCACTGTCTTCAGACTCCACTCTGGGATCCTGAGTCTCTCAGAGCCAAACCTACAGCCTCCCCATAACCTGGACTCCCCTATTCCTACACCACTCACCCTGGGTCGCCTCTCTAGGAGGCTGCCCCTGTCCCTTCAGCAGGACTTAGGGTAAGGGCTTTTTCTGCCTCTTCTGTGTCCCTGACAGTGGGACAGCTACACAGCAGGGACTCCTGGGATTATGTGGTTTAGCAGTAAGGAAGGCCAGGTATGGTAGTTCAGAATTGTAATCCCAGAACTCTGAAAGCTGAGGCAGGAGGATTACTATAAATTCAAGTCTAGGCTAGGTTACGCAATAAGACCATTTTTTAAAGCTGTTACATTTGATGGTGAAATTCTATAATCTCAGCACTTGGGGGGGGGGAGGGAGGCGGTAAAAGCAGGAGCATTAGGCGTCCAAGGCCAGCCTCAGTGAGTTGGAATGCAGTCTGTGACCCTGTGTACATGAGATCTCATCTCAAAAAACAAAAGCAGATATGGGGTGTTGGTAAAGTGCTTGCTTAATACACACAAAGCCCCGGGTTCTGCATACAGCACCCCCAGTACTACATAAAACTTGCATGATGGGGGTACCCCTTTATAGCGTTTGGGAGGTGGAGGTAGAAGGATCCAGAGCTCAGGGTCATCCTTGGCTACAGAAGCTGGAGGTCATGAGACAGGGAGGAGGAGAGAGAAAGAAGGAGGGAAGGACGGAAGAAAACAGAACAGGTGTAAAGGGGGAGATAGGGAGGACCCTTGGTTTGCTTGAGGTGAAGACAGGGAGCTTCCTGCCCCTGGTCTGGCCTCTGCACCTGGAACTGGAGAAGGTCCCACCCTGCCCTTCCTACTTTCCTACTTACTTATTTACAAGCTGGCTGCTCTCAGACAGGTTTATGGTACAATCTGTCTGTCACTCCTTCCCAGGCCTAGAGGCCCAGCACTGGGGTGTCAGGTGTTGCCCTCCCCCCCCCTCACATCCAGCTTAGGCTGCGTGCTGGTGGAGAGTTTCCTAGGGCATATGCCCCTGTTACTGCTCCAGGCCCAGGATTGGACCCCATAGGTGTCTCTAGGCTCAGATGACCTGAATAGAGACATTTGATGCTTCTGAGACAAGACACTAGAACAGTAGAAGAATGGGGGTCAGGCAGAGGGACAGGCTCCCCGACTCATTGGGGACCTTGGTTGAGTGGGATTTGCCTGAGCCTATAGTCCTTATCCATATGACTCAGGAGACTGATGCAGGAGGATTTCTGGGAGTGTTAGAGCAGCTTAGGCTATAATGACATGCTTTTGTTTTCAAAACAAAATACAAAAACAAACACAAGGGGCTGGAGAGATAGCTCAGTGGTTAAAAACACTGACTGTCTAGAGTACCAGGGTTCAATTCCCAGTCATGCCAGATCTGATACTCTCTCTAACCTTTGGGGACACTGTATATGCAAGTGGTGCCCAGACAAACATGCAGGCCAACACCCATACCTAGAATATCAAATGAAAAGTAGAATAAAATTAACAACAAAACAACAGAGAACCCAGGAAGCCAGAACACTGACTCGGTGGTTTATTAAACTTGCAATGCTTTTCAGAGGACCTGGGCTCAGTTTCCAGCACACAGATCAGACAGCTCAAAAGCTTCTGTAACTCCCGGGGATCCGACACCTCTAACTGCTACGGGCACCCACATTTGTGTGTAAATACCCTCACACACAGGTATACATAATTAAAAATGAAAATTTCTATAAGACAAAACAAGCAAAAACAATCACAAACCTCCCAGCCTTCGGGTCTGAAGAGGTAAAGGGGCTTGCAGCCAAGCGTGAGGGCCAGAGTTCGAGTCTCGGGACCCACATGGCTCCTGACTCCAGCAAGCTGTCATCTGATCTGACATCTTTCACTGCAGCCCACAAGCACTGACAGACAGACACCTACAAACTAAATAAACAAAAGCTGACAGACAGACAGACAGACAAAAACTAAATGAACCAAAGCCCCAGAGCAGCTGAGTACTTGCTCTAAGCACCTCAGTCCCACACTGGTGAAACCGCCGTCGTGCCTAGAGATGTAGTCTGCCTACCACTGGGAGAGGGAAAGAAAAAGCATGAGAAGAAATGCCTAGCTCAAAGTCCAGATGCTCACTTCATGGATGTAAAATGGCCCCGGTTGCCACAAGAGTGCCAGGGTTTGGGCTGGAGAGATGGCTCAGTGGTTAGAGCACTGACTGCTTTTCCACAGATCCTGAGTTCAAATCCCAGCAACCACATGGTGGCTCACAACCATCTGTAATGGGATCTGATGCCCTCTTCTGGTGTGTCTGAAGACAGCTACAGTGTACTCATAAATAAAATTAATTAATTATTTAAAAAAAAAAACAAAACAAAAAAAAAAGAGAGTGCCAGGGTTTGCAGCCATGCAGAGACAGTGGTTCTTTGAGGACGCTGTGCCAGCCCAGAAGGAGGCAAAGCTAGGCTCACAGAGGCTGTTCAGGCAATTTAAAAAACCACCTACAACTCCAGCTCCAGGGAATCCCATGCCTCTGGCCTCTGTTGGACCTGAACTCACGAGTATATGTCCGCCACATACACATAATTAAAAATGAAAATCTTTAAAACAAAAAGCATTGCATGATCTACACAGCCTCCGGACTCTGTTCTCCCATGGAAGAAGGCCTTATCGCCAAGTTCAGCCTCTCCATTGGTACAGTGCGATTATTATGTTTGTTTTTATAGCACGTACACAAATACAAATAAATAGTCATAATAAAAATAACTTTTAAAAAAAGCGTTCAATAGTTTGACGAGGACTTTGGCGAGCGAAGAAATCGGCAACTAAGTTTATTTCAGCCTCACTCCCCGCTGTGGCTCCGCCCACTCCACGCTCTTCAGGGAAAATCGCTGCCTAACTTTGCTTCTAGGGAGCGGGGCATGGTGGCACAGGCCTGTGATCCCGGCACACAGGAGGAGGAGTCAACCTGGGCTTATGAGTTTGTATGAGTTTGAAACCAGCCTTATTAAAAAAGCCGCCAGTCAACCAACCAACCAACCAAGAACCATTCTCCTTTAGGAAGCCTTGTTCAGAAGCAAGTCAGGCAGTGTCGGGGGACTCTGAGAGCACACAACCCTGTGACAGGCGCTGGATGGGAGCCGAGGACGACCTGGCTCTGTTGTGGGGATTCGGAGGGAGCACAGGTACCTGCCCTGAGGGAACTCGAGAGCTATAACCTTGTTAGTTGATTCAGAGAGTAGACACCAAACCAATTCAAAGTAACGCTGTGGGTGTGTTCCCAGAGGGTGTCGGGCCCGAAAGAAGAACCAGGACATTTTCTCTCTGGGAAACACTTGCCTGAAACTGCAACAGAACCCCAGGGTAAGGTATAACTGCCACTGCCTCCTCTCTCTCCTGTCCCCCCACCCCCGCTTCCCTGCCCCTCGTCTCCCACCCTGTCTTTCTTGTGTGTAAGTATTCGAAAGTGTTGTGTGTGTGTTAAGGCCATGTTTGCATGTGCACAGGGGGAGGCCGGAGGAAGGCGTTTTGTGTCCTTTGAGGTAGGGCCTCTCCCTGCACCTGGAGTTCAGTTTTTTTTCTCCTAGCTAGATTGGTCCCCAGCAAGCCCCAGCCACGTGACAAACAAGTCACAGCATGCCTTCAGAGGTCTGAGGACAACTTGTAAAAATCAGTTCTATTCTTTTTTACTCTTTGAGTCCCAGGGATTGAGCATGGGTTGTCAGGCTTGGTTGGAAGCACATTTAACCTGCTGATCAATATCACTGATCTCACCCAGCCTTCCTTCTCTCCTTCCCTGCCTCCCTCCTTCCATCCCTTTCTGCCTCCCTCCTTTCCCTCCCTCCCTTCCTTCCTCCCTCCATACCTTAATTCCTTCTTTCTTTCCTCTTCCTCCTCCTCTTTTTGAAATTGGGTCTCATTATATCAACCTGGCCTGGACTTTGTTATATAGACCAGGGTGGCCCAGAACTCTCAGAGATTGGCTGGTGTCCGCCTCCCAAATGCTGAGATTAAAGGCATAAGCCACCACACCCCAGCTGCCTCCCAGCCATTGTTTTCACACACTGTCCCCCACGGCCCCGGTAAAATCATGACTCAACAATCAGTAACTTATCAAACAGATTTATATGTTAAATTCTCAATCCACAATACACCCACACCATAAATTCACTGCCAATTAATAAAGATATAAAACCGCCCACCTAGACAAGATAAAATAGATCTAGTTCACCTTGATCTGAACCATCCTCCTCTGCCACCTCTATCTTGAATCTCCTGCTTCTTCTTCTCCTCCATCTCACCATCATTATTAACTTGAAATGACATCTTGCCAAGTAGCCCAGGTTGGCTTAGAACTGGGTACTGAAGTGATTCTCCACGTCAGCTATCCAGTAGCTGGAACCACAGGCCTTTGACTATTGTATCATATTGTGTTTTTTCTCTCTCTCTTTAAATTTATTTATTTTCAATTTTTTATTATCACTCTGTGTGTGTGTGTGTGTGTTGGCAACACAAAGTCAAGAGCAACTTTTGAGAGTTGTTGTTTTGCTGTCTTCTGCCAAGTGGGTTCCAGAGACTGAAATTAGGTTATCTGGCCTTCTTTCTCTTTGAGTGTTTGTGTGTGTGTGTGTATGTGTGTGTGTGAGCGTGTATGAGTGAGTGTATGTGAGTGTGTATATGTGTGTGAGTGTGTGTATGTATGAGTGTGTGTATGTGTGTGAGTATGTGTGTATGCATGTGTGAGTGTGTATGCATGTGAGTGTGTATGAGTAAGTATATGTGTGTGTATGTGTATGCACGTGACTGTGAGTGTATATGTGTGTGAGTATGTCTGTGTGAGTGAGTGTATGTGTGTGTATGTGAGTGTGTATATGTGTATGTGAATGTGTGTATGTGTGTGTTTGTGTGTGTGTGAGTGTGTATGTGTGTGTGTATGTGTGTGCATATGTGAGTGAGTGTATATGTGTGTGCATGTGTATGTGAGTGAGTGTGTGTGAGTGAATGTATGTGAGTGTGTGTGTGAGTTTATGTGTGTGTGTGTGGTATAAGTATGTGTTCTAGTGCACACACTGGTGCAGGCACCTGAGAAGGCACAAGCTCAGTCTTCCTCAACCACGCCCCACTGTTACTTTTTTGAGACAGGGCCTCTCACTGAACCTGGATCTTACTGATTTGCTAGGTTGGCTGGGCAAAGAGCTTTGGGGAGCAGCTCAGGGCAGAGATGCATGGAGCCACACCCATCTTTTATGTGGGTTCTGGGGATCCAAACCCAGGCCATCCTGCATAAGTGGCTGCCACTTGACTGAGTCACCTCCCCAGTTCTGTATCTATTATTTTAAAGATGATTGATCCAGTGTGTGGCTGGCTTTGACCTTTCTATGCAGCCAAGGTCATCCTGAACTTCTGATCCTCCTACCTTCAGCTTCCCAGTACCCCAGGAGGGTCCAGCTCAGGCCTAGTGCTCGCTAGCAAGGTCCTCTGCCTGCTGAACCACCTCCCCAGCCTTGAACTACTTTTTGACTGAGGTGAACAAAATCAACCCCAGAGCTTGTTTTACAACAGGGTTTTCGGCCTCACAAACAAGTCCAAACGTGACAGGGTTAAAACAGAGTTAGCCTGCCGAGAGGTCACAGGTCAGCCTCTGAACCTCCATCCCCCTGGAGAAAGCCCGGAGCAGCCAGAGTGGCTGGGGGGAGGGGAGGGGACACCACCCATCTCTGAGAACAGACAGCCCGTCTTCTGGAGCTGCCCATGTAGAGTTTATAAGGAGTCGTGATGACGTGACCTGCAACCTTTTCAAGTTGAGCTATGAAATCCTGTCCAAAGGCTTTGTCCCATCAAAGGGTCTGGGCAGTGTGAAGTTGGCCTCAAGAGATGCCTGTGTCCTCTGACACACTTGCTGGTGGGCGTGGAAACGGGTACAGCCTCCTTGGAACGCCAAGGCTGCCTGGTAGGTGTTCTCAGCGGGACCTCCCATGGCCTTTGACCCAGCAGTTCTTTGAAGGATGCCTGCCAGTTGCAGCTGTAGCCTGTGTGCCAGCCATTCCTGAAGCCCATGGCCGGAGCAGAAAACCAGAAACAAGGGAAGTCAGGAAGGGACCCAACTACTGAGTGTGGTGCCACATACCTGACATCCCAGCACTCGGGAAGCTGAGGCAGGAGAATGCTGAGTTTGGGAAGCTCCTCATAGTGCCTCATGCCTCGAGTCTCACACGAAGGAAGTAAAAGGCAGGCGAACTTTCGTGTTTGAAGCCATCCTGGTTGTGCGTTCTGGCCAACCAGGGCTATATAGTGAGACTGTGTCCCAAGAAGAAAGCCAAAGGAGAGGAGGAGGAGAAGTGATGGAGAGATAGGTCAGGGGTAAGGGCGGCAGGACTGACATCTCGGTGATTCCAGCTTGATCCCCGGAAACCATGTAAATGAGTGGATGTAGGGGTGAAGAAAGAGGCTCAGTGATGAAGGAAGAAGCCTGAGGACTGGAGTTTAGACCCCCAGAAACCCACATAAATGTCAGTGGGGGTGTAGTGGCCCACCTATAATTCTAGCTCTAGAAAGCAGAAATGTGGCCGCCCATAGCAAGATGGCTAATTAGACTAGCCATAGGAGCAAACTCTGGCTGTAGAGGAGCCCCAGCCTCAGTGGGACCACAGAGGATGATTCTCAACAGTAAGCTTAGGTCACACACACATACGTAATCAAGTGAATGTGCATGTATGCCCACACACATGTACCCATACACATGCAAACATATGGGCACACATATGTGCATGTGCACACACACACACACACACACACACATAAAAGGGGGGGTCTGGATGACATATTATGCAGTCTATAGTCTCAGGATCTCAGGATTCTTACCCCAGGGTGGGAGGCAGAGATGGGTGAATTGCCTAGAAGCTGGGGTAGAGTGGGGGCCTGAGTACACAGTACAGTAGCAGAGACAGAGAGACCCAACTTCGACATAGCAGAGGCAAGAACTGACCCCTCCTCCAGCTGTCCTCTCAGCACATGCACACCGTGAAACAAATGTGATAAAAATAAATAATACATTTTACAAATGGATTGAAGCCACTTAATCGAGGCCACTCCCTGCCGCCCTGGGACTACAGAGATTCTTGCAGAGAATCTGAGTGTGGTTCCCAGAACCCACATCAGACGGGTCACAGCTGCCTGTGACTTTGGCTCCGGAGGATCAGGGACATCCTCGGCTACCTGTGCTCATGTGTGCACACCCACCCTCACCTTCCACATAGTTAAAAATAAAAATTAAAGACATTTTACATTTTTTTTGATAATTTCATACATGTATACAATGAAATAAGACTTTGCTCATGTCCCTCTCTCAAATTTCTCTTTGTTTTATACAACGAAGACCAGTTAATGCTGCCCACATGTGCAAGGGCTCAGGGCCATTTGCTGGATCATGAGAATCATACTAGTGGTCATTTATTCTTCAAGTACAGAAAAGAGTTTACTCAGGGCAATGGGAGGGGGGTTAGGAGGGTAGTGGGGCAGAGAGAGAGAAGAGGGGAAGAGAAGCAGAGGCCGGCCATGAGCATGTGGGGGGAGGGAAGGGGGAGAGGAGGAGCAAGGGAAGGAGAGCAAGGGCCAGAGACCAGAGCAGGAGGCCAAGAGGCCAAGAACAGTGATCATATTTTCTTTTCTTTTTAAGATTTATTTATTATACATGAGTACACTGTCGCTGTCTTCAGACACGCCAGAAGAGGGCATCAGATCCCATTACAGATGGTTGTGAGCCACCATGTGGTTGCTGGGATTTGAACTCAGGACCTCTGGAAGAGCAGTCAGTGCTCTAACCACTGAGAAACCTCTCCAGCCCCCCTGGTCATATTTTCAAAGAACGACTCAATTCTCCCTTCCCACTGAGACGATTCAGTGGGTAAAGGAACTTGCCTCAAGCCTACGAACATGAGTTCGATTCCCCAGGCCCCACATGGTAGGAGAGCATTAACTCCTGAAAGTTGTCTTTTGATCTCCATGCATGAGTACGACTGAACATATACATGCACAAATAAGTAAATATAAAAAAAAGTTAACAATTAAAACACACACACCACTGCCGCCACCGCCACCACCATCACCACCAGGGTTCCATCCCCAGCACATGGTAAACCCAAATGTCAGCACTGAAGTGGCTGAGGCAGGAGGATTGCTTTGAAATTAAGGCCATCTGTGCTATGTAGCAAGACTCTGTTGAACTAGCATTTCTGAGAAGCTTTGGCTTCAGTCCTTACACACACACACTCATACACAAACACACACACATACACACATCCATATATACACACATGCAGATACATACACACAGTCACACATATACACATATACACACACACATATATATGCACACAGACATGAATGTGTGTATGCATGTACACACACACACACACACACACACACACACACACACACACAGTTGAATTTGTAGATCAGGTAGGTGACCAGACAAGTGGGGTTTTCCTTTTCTTTCCCTCTCTATTTTTTTTTTTTTTTTTTTTTTTGAGACAGGGTCTCATCTAGTCTAGGCTGACTTCCTGCCTCCAGATTTGAGATTTGCTTTATAAAGTAGTTAGAGAAAGCGTATCAAAAGGTGACATATGAACAAAGGCCACAAGGAAGAAAGAGAGTGTGCCGTGGGGTATCTGGGGCAAGGATGGGCACATGGCCCATAGTCAAGAGCAAAGGCCCCGGGACAGGAAAGGTCAGAAGCAGTGCACTGTGGGTAAAGAAGCAATCTACGGCCATGCGACCATTTAGTGGGGGCTGGGAATATAGCTGGGTGATAAAAAGGAAATGCTTGCCTGGCTTGCATACGACCCTGAATTTCATCCCCCAAACAAAGCAAAAACAGCCGGCATTTGCTCCCTCATTCTGGACTTCTGTCAGCTGGTGTCCTGGCTTGTACTGGGTGGGATCAACCCTCAGTCCTCCAGTGTATTGCTAAACCTTTAGGAATTTCACAAGCTTGATGCTTTTTTTTTCTTTTCCCCCTCTTTCTCTTGTTATGTAACCCTGGCTGTCGACCAGTCTAGCTATGAACTTATGGCCATCCTCCTGCCTCTGCCAACTGAGTGCTGAGATTGTAGGTGTGTGCCACCATGCTCACCTTTTCAAGCCAGTGGATAAACATGGATCACTGCTATTGTTCTGTTGCTTTGAGACAGGTTCTCGTGTGGCCTAGGGTGGCCTCGAACTCCCTCTGGTGAACTGAGGTTGGCTTTGATCCTGTGATGATTTGTGTTCATCTCCAAGTATGAAGATAAAGGCTTGAAACACTGTCTTAGAGTTTCCATTACTGTGGAGAGACACCATGACCAAGGCAACTCTTACGAAGGACAACATTAAATTGGGGCTGGCTTACAGATTCAAGGGTCAGTCCATTGTCATCAAGGCAGGAACATGGCAGCGTGCAGGCAGGCATGGTGCTGGAGGAGCTGAGAGGTCTCCATCTTGTTCCAAAGGCAAACAGACGGCTACTGACTTCCAGACAGCTAGGAGGAAGGTCTCAAAACCCATGTCTACAGTGACACACTTCCTCCAACAAGGCTCCACCCACTCTAACAAGGCCACGCCTCCTAACAGTACCACTCCCTGGGCCAAGCATATCAGACCACAGCTACTACCCACTGCGCCTACTTACTAAACTCAAGGCTATACAAAAGTGGGGCAAGCGTTCTGTGAGGATTGAGGTCTGAGGAGAACTTGTGGAAATTGGTTCTTTCCTTCCACCATGATGGTCAAACATGTCGTCAATCTTGGGATCTATTGCTTTACCCGATAAACCACCTTGCCAGCCCATACTGTGTTTCAATTAGGAACTCATGGGACCAAAACTGGCTTTGGACTCCTAACCCTCCTACTTCAACCTACAACTACTGCCATAGCAGATGTGTGTATAACACCATGCCTGACTCAAATGCACCCTTTTATTTTATCTATTTTAATTGAATGAATCTTATTTATTTTAGCCAGGCAGTTGTAGATCACATCTTTAATCCCAGCTCTGGAGACAAAGGCAGGTGGATGTATCTCTGTGAGTTCGAGGCCAGCCTGGTCTACATAGCTAGTTTCAGAACAGCCAGAGCTACACAGAGAAACCCTGTCTTGACGAGAAAGAAAGAGCTCCTTATTTTATTTTGTATGGTGGGTGTTTTGTTAGATCTCCTGGAACTGGGATTACAGACAGATGGTTGTGGGCTGCTGTGTAGATGCTGGGAATCGAACTCTGGTCCTCTGCAGGAACGTCAAGTGTTCTTAACTGCTGAGCCATCTCTCTAGCCCAGGAATTTACCCTTGAGTAAGAAAACTGGAAGGCGTATGGCCTGTGAGTGTCCTAAGTAGAACTTTCTCCATCTGTGCTTGCATAACATCTACTTTGAAAGCAAACACACAGTGCTGGGACCCTGGACTGGGCCTGGGCCAAGTGTGCAGGCTCTGCCCTTTCCTACTGGTGGCCCTCTGAGCATTCCACAGGGAGGCCAGGACTGCTGGGGGCCTCTGATGTGGGCACTTCAGAGCCTCCACCTCCGGCCCACAGCCTATGCAGCTGGAGCCTGAAGTTCTCCCAATGAGCCTTTGAGGATGGGATGAAACAGGCTTGGGTACCTCCTGGGAAGAGCCTCAGGGTATAGAAGAGGGGAAAGAGAGCAAGGTGGGTTTTCACTACCTCTTCCTGCCCGGTGCATGCCATCTTGTGCTTTCAATTATCAACTCCCACGTACTTTTAAAAGTGCTCTATAAAAAGTACCAGCCTAAGGCGGGGTGCCAGAGAGAGAGAGAGAGAGAGAGAGAGGGAGGGAGGGAGAGGCCCCTGATGAAGAAGGAGGCGGCGGCTGGAGCAAAGCATGACCCAGCCTGAGGGCAGTGGAGGCTGCCAAGCTTCCTCAACTTGTTCCAGAAGGTCCATCAATGGAATGTTCTCCAAGCAGCCCATAGAAGGCTCTGGGAAGCAAGGGCCGTCCCTCAGGCTGGGCCTCTGGAAACCGCTGAAGTGTCTCTCAAGCGGGTACACAGATTCCCCCCTCCACCCCAAAGTAAAAAGATCCCCTAACATTCTAGCTGCCTCCAAGTGTCCTGTGGTGGATGGAAGGTGTATCCCAGAGTGTGTGAAGGAGGCCTGACCCACAGAACCCTCGGCTTTCCCACCCTACCCTCTCCCCCAGCATGCCCTTCTCCATGTAACCTTCCTTCCAACCTTTCCTCCCTGTTCTGTCTAAGCCTCCCTTCCTCCTTTTCCCATTTTTTTCTCTCTTGCTCAAAGCGTTTTTGGGGGGTGGGGGTGGAAACCGGCCAACACAGCTGTATCTCTGTGAGTTCCAGCCAGGCCTATGTCTGTACTGAGTTCCAGACGAGCCAGAGCTATTTATTAAAATATACACAACGAGACTTATTTATTAAAATATTATCTCAAACCAGGTGGTGGTGGCAGCGCATGACTTTAATCCCAGCATTTAGGAGGCAGAGGCAGAGAGAACTCTATGAGCTTAAGGCCAGCCTGGTCTACAGAGTGAGTTCTAGGACAGCCAGGGCTACACAGAGAAACCCGGTCTTGAAAAACCAGAAAACGTGTGTGTGCGCGTGCTTTTTTTTTTGTAAATAAACAACGTAACATAAAGTATGGTCCCCTTATGTAGCCTAAGCTAGCCTAGAACTCACTATGCATCCACAGATAACCTCCAACTTCTCTCCTTCCTGTCTGCATCTCCCCAGTGCTTGGGATATTGGCATGAGCCACCAAGCCAAACCTGGTTTCCTGAGGTGCTGGGAGGCCCACCCAGGGTTTCCCCGCACACCAAGCAAGTGCTCTACCAACTCAGCTGCATCCCCAGCATTTTTCCCCTGAGAAAAGGTCTTGGGGCATCCAGGTTGGCTTCAGACTCGAAACCATCCTCTCAGCCCAGCGGCCCAAGTGCTTGGGTAACCAACACTTACCACCAAGGCCAGATTTTACCCCTTCCCAGTCTGTTCCTCACCCTCCATCAGCCAGACCTCCCTCCCCAGCTGGGCAGTGTCCTCATCACCTGTCCTGAGCCTCCCCCCCCCACCCCGACCTACTGGCCTGCTGTGATTGCTTCTGCTTTTTTTAGGCACCTTGCCAAGTAAGAAAGCAGAGCCAGCATCCCACAGGAAGGCTGGAAACAAAGGGATGGTTGAGAAGACCTTCCGCTGCAGGGGTCACTGCCCTGGTAGAGGCTCTGGAGCTGGTTAAGAAGAAGCAGAAGAGGCAGGAGGATCAGAAGTTCAAAGCCAGTCTCAGCTGCATGGAATGCTGGAGAGAGAAAGGGGGAGGGGGGAGAGAGAGAAGGGGAAGAGAGGGGGGAGGGAGGGGAGGAGGAAGGGGGAGAGCGAGGGAGAGGGAGAGAGAGAAGAGGTGAAAAGGTGGAGGTTGGGACCTGTGAGGGACGGAAGGGATAGCAGGGAGCAGAGGTGGGGGTGGAGCGTGCAGTAAGGAAGCGGGTGGGAGAACAGGGGGGCTCTGACTGTACTGAGCATGCGCAGCAGGTGCTAGAATGTGGCTGTGGAGCCTTCAGGCTAAGAGCTTAGTTCCTCTCTGCACTTCTATTTTTATCTTACACCGCTTTAACGCTGCCCAGTGGACATCTGGCTGGTACACCATGAGGATGTAGAGTTGTCATGGCAACCACATGTTTATCACTTTGGGCTGAATGATGAGGCCCGGCACCTATCTCCATAGAAACGGAGAGAGACACGGGGTAGTAGGAGAGGTCTTTATGCAGATAAGGACTGTTGTCTTCTTCCTTCTTCTCCCTGTCTTTCCTGTGTGTGTGAAGTGCGTGTAAATGTTCATGTGTGCTTGTGGGTACACATTCACATGTACGAACATGCTTGTGGAGGCCCAAGGCCTGTGCAGCCCTGGCTATCCTGGAACGGGCTCTGTACATCAGGCTGCCTTCAAATGCTCAGAGACACCCCTCATGTGCCGCCACTGCCCGGCTGGAAGAGCAATGCTGTGGTGTCTCTCCTTCTACCTTTTTATGGATTCTGAGAACCAGGCGTAAGCTGCCAGGCTTGTGTAGCAAGTGCCCTGTGCTGGTTAGTTGTTTGCTGGTTTGTTTGTTCTGTTTTTTTGTTAGTTTTCTGTCAACTTGTCGCAAGCTAGAGTCATCTGGGATGAAGGAACCGCAATTGAGAAACTGCCTTCAATTCAGACTGTCACTCAGACCGTCTGTGCAGCATTTTCTTGACTGGCGTGGGAAAACCCAGCCCACTGGGGACGGTGCCACCCCTGAACTGCTGAATGCTATGAGAAGGAAGCCAGACGGTGGTGGCACACGCCTTTAGTCCCACCACTAGGGAGGCAGAGGCAGGTGGATCTCTGAGTTTGCAATCGTTCTGGTCTACGGCATGGGACAGCCAGGGCTACACAGAGAAGTTGGCTGAGAGAGCGCTGGGGAGCACGTCAGTAAGTGCTCCTCCACGGTCTCTGCTCCTGTTCCTCAGGCTTCGAGACTCCCGCCTTGGATTCCCTTGGCGGTGGATGGTAAGCTGGAATAGATCCTTCCCTTCTCACACTTCTTCTGGTCATGGTGTTCATTACGGCAATGGAAACCGGAGGAGGAAGACGTGCATTTACCCCGAACCATCGCATTGGCTCACCATATGTTTGAGACAGGCTCTGTCTTAGGGTTTTACTGCTGTGAACAGACACCATGGCCAAGGCAACTCTTAGAAAGAACCGGCTTCCAGGTTCCGGGAACATGGCAGCATCTAGGCAGGCATGGCGCTGGAGGAGCTGAGTTCTGCATCTTGTTCCAAAGGCAATTAGGGAAAGGGTGGCTCCCAAGTGGTTCTGAAGAAGGTCTCATTGTCCACCCCCACAGTGACACTCTTCCCCTCTGTAACAAGGCCACACCTCCTAATAGTGCCAAGCAGATTCAACCCCCCACAGGGTCTCTCTCTGACTCTAGGAACTGAACTCCAGGAAATCCACGAGTCTCTGACACCCCCACACCACCACTGCTGGGGATACAGGCATGTACCACCATGCTCAACTTTAAAACTTTTTGTACACTTAATTTTAATTTAATGTATGTATGTAGTGTGAGTGCAGAGGTTTGAGTGCTGTGGTTGTTGGGATTCTGTAAACCCCACCCCTCAATTACCTGGCAGTAGCCAGGTATGCTCCGCCCCAGTGACCTGACACTATAAAAGGGGCTGCTGGACCCCTCCTCTCTCTTTTGGCCTCTCTTGCCTCCTGGCTCTCTTTCTCTCTCAATCTTACCTCTCCTCTCCCCCTTTCCTTCCCCCCTCTCTCTCCACATGCTTATGGCCGGCCTCTACTCCTCTATTCCTCTCTCTCTCTCTCTCTCTCTCTCTGCCTCTACCACCCTCTTAACTCTCCCATGACCTGAATAAACTCTATTCTGTACTATACTGTTGGCTGGTCCCTCAGGGGGAAGAGATTCTCAACATGGGCCCCCCAGAGGCATCTCCCTTGCCCCCAGGCCTTGCCGCACCTCCATGGACCATATGCCCCCCACTCTCTTCATCCTTCCCCTAACATTGGTGCTGAAACCCGGGACGTCATCTTTTCACAACATTGGTGCCTCATCATTTTTTCCTTACAGTGGTCAGGGGATGATTTGAAGGAGTTGGTTTTCTTCCTTCACCCACTTGCAGTTCTGGGGATTGGACTCACGTCATTAGGTTTGGGAGCAAATGCTTTTGCCCACTGATGTCCACCGTTTCCATGGACACGGAGATCAGAACTCCTGTCTTCATGACACAATAAAGCACAGCAGGTGCTTTACTGATTAAACCATTTTCCGTGCTGGAAGAATCAAAAACAAACCAAATAAAAAACCAAAACATATTTGATGTCAGCCTGGTCTATAAGCTAGTTCCCTACAGAGAAACCCTGTCTTAAAAATACCAAAACAAACAAAGCAACAACAACAACAAAACCCAAATGAACAAACAACAATAATAGTAACAACAAAATCCTCCAATTATTCATTTATTTTGTTTTGGTACTACTGTGGATTGAATGTAGGCATCAAACATCAAAAGCAAGTACTCTACACTGAGCTACAACCCTAGGTTCACCACAAAATTTATGGAGGACTTCCAATCCCAGTGAACAATGCTAGCACTAGGGTACAGTGGTAAACAATCATAAAACAAAATCCCAGTTTTCTCCCAGATTGCATTTCGGTCAGCATAAGGGAGAAGGATGATAGACCAGGAAAATGGATAAAAACTCAAAAGTGATGTATAGTTGCTTACAAAAACAGAGTTAAAGAGAACTGGAGTGTGGCTCAGTGGTAGAGCCCCTGCCTAGAGTCCCTCAGTGAGGGGCCGGGGTGTGGCTCAGTGGTAGAGCCCCTGCCTAGAATCCCTCAGTGAGGGGCCGGGGGCGTGGCTCAGTGGTAGAGCCCCTGCCTAGAATCCCCCAGTGAGGGGCTGGGGGCGTGGCTCAGTGGGGCTGGGGGCGTGGCTCAGTGGGGCTGGGGGCGTGGCTCAGTGGTAGAGCACTTTACTTGGTATATGGACGGTTCTCACTTCAGTATAGCAACATGAAAGAGTAAAGTTTATATGCTTTGCTTCAGCACGAGGGATGGAATTACAGGACTTGTGCCTTCTTGGTGCATACTGAGCCACACCCTTGCCTGCATAGGTAATTTTCAAAAAGAAACGTTTTATTTTTAATTATGTGTATATGTGAGTATCTATGTGTGAGTATGTGCTCACGAGTGCTTTGGGAACCTGAACAGGGCATCAGGATCCCTGGAGCTGGAGTCACAGGGGATCATAGATAGTCTGATGTGACAGCTGCGAATAAAACTTGGGTCCTCTGCAAGGACAGTGTGACCTCTCAACCGTTGGACCATGTGTCCTGGCACCACATAGGTACTTTTACATTCTGAATGCAATAGCTGCATTCAAAAAAATAAATAAGTCATTTTGAGAGTACCTTTTAAAAATAATCTATTCTTATTTTATGTGATTTTTTTTTTTTTTTTTTTTTTTGCCTGCATGTATGTCTGTGTAATGATATCGGATACTGGAATTACAGACCTTTGTGAGCAACCGTTGAGCCGTCTGCAGCCTGAGAGTACTGTTGTTTATATACGTTAGCTTCCGGACAGAATAAGGACTGTGGGGAAAATCCGCTTACAGGACAAGAGGAGGTGAGAAGTCAGGATGCTTAGTGGGAGGTTGTCTTGGACCCCTCTTCCGGGTAGGGGTGTCATTCTCTGGAGGTAGCTCAGCTATGCCCTCATCCACCGCATGCAGCCTGATGTCACTCTCCGTACAGAGACCTCGAATCTGGCTGAACTGCGATTCATAGCTTCAGTGAAGAAATACACTTCAGCGGAAGCAACCATGAAGCAGAGATGGTGTTTGTGAAAGAGGATCAGGCATGCTGGTACACAACCGTAGGAGGCAGGGGGATCACGACTTTGAGGCCATCTTGGGGACACCTTTTCCTTTGGGGACAGAGAGATCTAGGTGGTTAAGAACAGCTCTTGCAAAAGACCCCAGTTTGGTCCCCAGCACTCATAATGTTTGTAATTCTAATTGCTGGGTATGGACACGCTTTTCTGGCCTCCTTCTCCCAACTTTGCCAGGCCTGCTGGTGTGCTGGCTGCTCTTCAGAAGCTGGTAACTGGTTCGGAAGCTCCAAAGAGGTGGTTGTTTCAGTCGGTCGGGAGATAATGGTGCTGGAGTGGCTGTCAGGGCCGGCCTATGTTTCCAAGGCTTAAAAAACAGGATTTCCTGCAGGGTGGGATGTGGAACATGAGTCAGGAATCCCCTCAGAGACTCCAGGCTAAGGGCCAGATAGGACAGTGGTTCCTCTGTAGCTCCGGAAAGCAGGCTCTGCCGGCCCTAACTGCAGCTGGCACCGGGAGCACCCTACCTGTGCTGTATCAATTCTGATGGGTGGTGAAGCCAGTTTGGGGATTGCAACAGGAGTGGAAGGCCTCTGGCTGACCCCGGTTAACCTTGACAAGGCTCCAGCAGGTGTCAGGCCTGAGGCCAACCTTATCTCCAGTCTCACATTCCCCCTCTGGGCTGGGCCGGATTCTCTCTCCCTTAGGCCCAAAGAAGAGAAATCTCATCAATCTTCCGCTTTGAAGTCACTTCACTGCTGGCGAAGCACTCTCCCTGACGGTTCTGTTAGGGCCTGCTTCTTTGTTCTAAGGATGGAGACCAGGCAGCTACACGCAGACGTGAGCCTTATCCCCAGCCCTGCTCAAGTGGACTCTAAACAAACATTTAATGCACCCCTGCCTCCAGAGTGGGGGTGGGGATGTAGACCTCAGTGCTTAAGTGCACCGGCTGCTCTCCTGGAGGAATGTTGAAGTCCCAGTTTCTGCTGCTCACAGCAGTTCTAGGGGGACCCCAACAGGCCCTCTTCTGACCTCTGTGGGTGCCAAGTACACACATAAATGCAAACAGAACACCCATACACAGAAAAGAGAATAATTAAAACAATTTAAATTAATAATAAGTAATTTCTGTTTTGTTCGTTTGTTTTGAGAGGTCTCTCTGTGTAGCCCTGGCTGTCTGGAAACTCGGCTGGCCTCAAACTCACAGAGATCCGCTTGCCTCTGCCTCCAGAGTGCTGGGATTAAAGGCGTGCATAAACACTGCCCAGATAAAATTATTTTTTAATGATTTATTTTTACTTCATGTGCATTGGTTTTATGCCTGCATGTGTGTCTGTGAGGATATCTGATCACCCACAACTGGAGTTACTAACAGTTGTGAGCTGCAGTGAGGGTGCTGGGAATTGAACCCGGGTCCTTCAGAAGGGCAGTCAGTGTGGTCTTAACTGCTAAGTCATCTCTCTAGCCTCTAAAATAAAATAAAATCACACACACACACACACACACACACACACACACATGCACACGCACACTCACCAAGAAGTTTACTCAGTGGTTAGAAGCACTGACTGCTCTTCCAGAGGTCCTGAGTTCAAATCCCAGGTGGCTCACAACCATCTGTAATGGGATCTGATGCCCTCTTCTGTGTGTCTGAGGACAGCTACAGTGTACTTATATGTAACAAATAAATACATCGTTAAAAAGAAGACTTTCCATGCAGGCTAGACCTCTGAGGGGGTAAAACACTTGTTCAAGCCTGATAAACTGAATTTGATCCGTGAAATGTATTTGATCCACAGTGGAAGGCGAGAACTCTGGAAAATCACCCTCCCACCTCCACGTAGATGCTTGAGCACTCCCCACGTGCACACACATACATTGTGCATGATACACAGATGTGTACTCACACGAATAATAGACAAAAATTAAAATTACGTTTTAATCCCAACACTCTGGACACAGAGGCAGGTGGATCTCCGTGAGTTCAAGGACAACCCAGTCTACAGAGTTCCAAGACAGCAAGAGCTACACAGAGAAACCCTGTCTCCAAAAACAAACACAAAACAAAACAACAATGAAAAGGTTTTATTGTGGCCTGGAGAGATTGTCGGAATTCTGTAAACCCCACCCCTCAGGATGTCATCTTTTAACAACAGAGATGGCTCAGTGGTTAAGAGGACTGACTGCTCCTCCAGAGGTCCTGAGTTCAATCCCCAGCAACCACATGGTGGCTCACAGTCATCTGTAATGGTATCCAGTGCCTTCTGGTGTATCTGAAGACAGTGACAGTGTACTCACACACACACACACACAAAGCAGCTTTATCTTGAATGTGTGTGTGTGCGCTTACATGCATACATACATGTGTTCATGTGCTAGCCTCTTGCAAGGCCACGCAGATGTCACGTTCTTTTGGTCACTAAGGCTAAATCTTAACTTCTGGTTGGGCAATCTGTCTCATATTTGGCCTTAAAATGATGGTGCCTTTCTTTGAGGCTTAGTACTCCCATGAGTCTTTGTTTCCTGGGATTTCTGTAACAGTCCCCAGAAAGATGTGGCTTTGACAATAGGAACTTTTGAGACCCCAAATGAATCCCGTGAGACAGATGTGGTGAGTCAGTCTTGAAATCCCAACACTTGGAAAGCCGAGGCACAAGAATGTTGAATGTGGAGAGAACAAAACACTCACGGGAGGAAGTACAAGGTCAAATAGAGGAGCAGGGATTGGAGAAAAGATCACTCAGAGACTGCCTCACCTGGGGACACACCCCATATGCAGCCACCGAACCCAAGCACTATTGCTGATGCCGAAAAGTGCTTACTGGCAGGAGCCAGATATGGATGCCTCCTCAGAGGTTCTGGCAGAGTCATACAGATACAGGTGAGGATGCTTACAGCTAACCATCAGACTGAGCACAGGGACCCCAATGAAGGAGCTAGAGAAAGGACTGAAAAAGTTGAAAGGATTTGCAACCCATGGGAAGAACAACATTATCAACCAACCAAAACACCCAGAGCTCCCAGGGACTAAAACACCAACCAAAGAGCACTCATAGAGACCCATGGCTCCAGCTGCATATGCAGCAGAGGATGGCACTGTCTGGGAAGTGAGGCCTTTGGTCCAGTGAAAGCTTGTTTTCCCAGTGTAGGGGAATGCCAGGGTGCTGAGGTGGAGAGGGAGGTTGGGAGAGAGAGCACCTTCATGGAAGCAAGGGGAGGGAGGATGGGAGTGGGGAGGGAGGAGGGGAGGGGGGAAGGGGATAACATTAGAAATGTAGATACAGAGACTATCCAATTTAAAAAAAAAAAAGAATGTTGAACTTGGCACGTACCACCACTGCTCAGCTAAAACCTTTATTTATTTTTATTTCACATGCGTTGGTGTTTTGCCTGCATGTGTGTCTGTGTGAGGGTGTCTAATCCGCTGCAACTGATGTTACAAAGAGTTGTGAGCTGCCTTGTAGGTCTGGGAATTGAACGTGGGCTACACAGTGAAAGTCCATCTCAAAACCAGCCAGGAAGCTTGGCAGTGCAGGCTTGTAATCTCTGCGCTTGAGGGGCTGAGGCGTAAGGATCACAGGTTCAGGGCCGGTTACAAAGTGAGCTGAAGGCTAGTCTGGATATTTAGTGAGCCTTGACGCTAAGAAGGGAAATGAAAGGGCTTGGTGTGTCTAAGAGGGTTGGGCATACAGCGTCTGCCCGAAATTCCCTAGTAAGCAGCTTGGGAACTCTGTGAAACTCACTTATTAGGAGGCATTGTTAGCGGTAGAGCCTTTACTTAGCCTACAGCCTGTTTAATCCCTATCACCACAAACACGTACACAGACTGACCCTGTGCATTGAAAGTTCCTCCCTTTCTCTCCACACTACCCAGCTTTCCGTGTTGGCGGACTTGTCTACTCTGAGCATTTCATACTGGAGCAGACACTAACACGGTACTTTTATTTGTATTCTATTTATTATATAGAGACAGGGTCTTGTGTAGTTGAGGATGACTTGGACCTCCAGATCCTTCTGCCTCCACTACCGTCTTTCTCCCCTCCCGTCAGATGCACTGTGCTGTGTGTCAAAGTCCCAGTTCGTTTTACGGCTGGATGATTTTTGTCTGTGTGGACTGACGCTTTCTTTTGTCCATGGGCTGGTGTGGCATCCGGGTTGGCTTCTGTGGACACAGCTGCCACAGACACGTGTACACGAGTGTGTGTGGACACAAGTTTTATTTCTCTTAATTTGATAGACAGCACTGGTGAGTCACGGGGCGTGTGTTTGCCTCGGTAAGGAGCTGCTTGGCTCCCTTCCAGCCTGGATGTTTAATTTTGCACACCCACCTGCCAGATGCGCAGCCCACATGAGGTCACTACTGTTGATTGTGTGTGTAGCTTCCTGGTGGTTCTCCTGTCTCTGGCTCCCATCTTGCCATATGAAGGGGGTGTTCTAGGGATCTGACTCAAGCTTACTTAGAAAGTTCTTTAACTGGCTGGCCTGGTTTTGTTTCAGTAATTGGATAGGTTTATGATACTCTCAATAATACTTCTGACAATGATTTCTAGGCAGGATTTTACATGACCCAGGTTGGTCTTGAACCTGTCACATAGAGCTTGATCTCCTGATCCTCTTGTCTCTACCTCCACTGTGCTGGGGTTACAGATGTGGGCCACAATTCCTATGTAATATGGTACTGGGAACTGGACCCAGGGCTTTGTGCATTTAGACAAGTGACACACTACCAACAGGGCCACGCCCCCAGCCCCTCCCTGGGGGATTCTAGGCAGGGGCTCTACCACTGAGCCACGCCCCCAGCCTTTTTTTGCCTTTTGAGACTGGGTCTCACTTATTTGCTTGGACTGGACTAGCACAGGCAAGCCTTGAATTTGTGATTCTCCTGCCTCAGTCTCTTATCTGACATTAAGTCATGTGCCCTGAGGCCTGGTTTCAGGGCTTTTTCTGTTGTCACACTGGCCAGAGGGTTTACTGTCATACTCAGTGGGTAAAAGCTCAGGTCATCCCAGGATAAGGATAGGCAACACCAGGAATTTTCTCGGGCCCCCTTGGCAATGGGCTTTTGGTGAGAAACTAAGCAACATTCCTAGCAACATGGGGTCTAGGAGGTAGAAACAAAGATTTGGAAGCACCCTCCTGGTTAACCCAGCACAGGCAGCAAACTCTGGTTTAGTCTCGTCACCTTCCTGGGCTCAGCAGTCTCCCTCGGAAAACGGACAGCCAGGCACCCTTCCTCAGTCTTGTAAGCACAGAGTAGTTTCTCAGAAACTGGATGTGGAAACACACTGCAGTCCCTGACCTGGGGGTGGGAGTCAAGCCTCCTCCTTAAAAACCCAGGGCTGAGCTGGAACCGGTGGCAGCAGTCAGGATGGAGCAGGTGACTTCCAGGTTAGGCCGAGGACACAGCAAGGCCACCTCTCAAACGCACGGCTGGGTGTGTGCTGCAGTGCTGGTAGACTCAGAGCTGCTAGTTCTGTCACCAAGCAGGATTTTAGAGCCAGTGCTTCACGTCCAGAGCTGTTACCCCTCAGTGCTGGGGGCCCTGTGTGGGCAGAAGCCTACACACCTCCACAGTCTGCTTCGGTCTTTCCGCTTCCCTTAGACCAATGTGATACGCTGTGGACTGACTCACTGACGGACCAGGGCAGACACTCGAGGACTCAGACAGCCAGGCCAGGCAGGACCACAGGTTTATTGGGGGCTGCACACGCGCACACTCACAGCATCACACAACAATGGCACAGTTACTCGGGACATCACGGTGGCCTCTGCCGTCCACGTAGGGCCCAGAGGCAGTGGGTTCTGGCCTCCTCCCCTGCGGCCTAGGCCCTGCTGGGTCCTTCCTCTGGGCCAGCTGAGGAAGGGAGGGGGCTGCTGGGGTGGGCCTCGAGCCTGGCAGGGGACGAGCAGGCAGGTTGGTCCGGCAGGCGGGGCGTGGCAGAGGCCCACCTCACTCCAGGGACTGCAGCATTAGCAGCTGCTTCAGCACCTTCGTCTGGCTGGTCTCTCGGATCTCCCCTGCCAGGAACATCTCATCCACCACCGTGTAAACCTGGCAAGGGAGGGAGGGCAGGAAAAGCTGCAATGGGGGAAGGGGAGCAAGTGGGTCGACCCTGGGCAGAGAATCAGCATGGGCGGTGGGGAGGGGTGTCAGCCAGATCTTTGGTGGCTCCGGGCCCATCCCTACGCCTCTCGCCTTCTTCCCCCGCAAGCCTACCTTGTAGAAGTTGAACACCAGGTCCAGTTCACAGACGTTGTGGAAGTACTCGTTTAACACCTGAGGGAGGTGAAGACAAGTGGTAAGAGACCGGCACAGACAAGGCTGGCTCTGTGACCAGCAGTGCTCGCTGTGCAAAACTGAGTTTGAACCCGGATCCCATGTGGGAGGAGCCAGCTCCCAAACCTGTCCTCTGACTTCCGTGTGCCTGAATGAACACACGTGCCACAGACTCTAGACACACGCGACAATAATAATAATTAATAACAACAACAACAACAATAACAATAACAAATAAAATATGAAACGAGACAGGCCGGGAGGCTGGGATGTAGTTCAGTGTGTGTCGAGCATTCACGAAGCCCTGGGTTCCGTTTCCAGCACTGCATCAAACCTGTTTGGTGGACTACATCTCTAAGCCTAGCACGTGGGAGGAAGAGGCAGGAATTTAAGGCCACCCCTGGCTATATAGCAAGTTTGAGGTCAGCTGGGGCTCTACGAGACCTGCCTCAAAAAAAAAGGGTCGGGAGGTATGTGCAACTGGAGAGATGGCTCAGTGGTTAGGAGCACAGGCTGTCCTTCTAGAGAACTCATAGTTTACAGCTCCCATATCAGGTGGCTCACAACTGCCTGCAAGTCTAACACCAGGGGGGTCTAATGCCCAATGCCTGTGTCCTCGAGTGCCTGCACTCACGTTGTACTTGTACACACACACGCACACACACACACACATACACACGCACACACACACGCGCACTCGCACACACACACACACACACACACACACACACACACACACACGTGTGTGCGTGCTACTGTACAGGTACACCACGACTACAGTCAAAGGAACCAGGTGGTGAATGGGCAGACAGAGGAGGCACTAGGCCGGAGCAGAGAGAGGAGAGGAGGGAAAGGCGGTTTAGAAAGACAGACCCGCACACACAGAGGGAGGCTGGGGTGGGGGTGGGGATACGGTGGCCACCCCAGCACCCCAGAGCCTCCTAGTCCAGCACCTGACTTACTTCTACGAAGTTGTGGATGGCCTCGAGATAGGCCAGATTGTTGTCATTGACGTCCACACAGATGCAGAAGTAGAGGCCAGCGTAGCGTCGGTAGATGATCTTGAAGTTCCGGAACTGAGGGCAGAAGGGAGTCGGGTCTGAGCCCGGCAGAGGGGGCCAGATGCCAGCTGTTCCACAGTGTGTGTGTGTGTGTGTGTGAGTCCAGGTACAACTCTGGCTAATGTCCAGCAGAGGACCACTCACCCAGGCAGTGATTGATATCCCCAGGGTCGGCAGGATTGGGTTTCGGGGGTTCAGGGCGGAGCCCTAATCCCCATCCTGGGAGTCAGGGAGGTTTCCTGAAGGAGGGTACTGTGAGTGGAGAGCAGGAAGACAGGCTTTCCAGGCACAGGAACAGAGTGTAAAGGAGCCAGGGCAGGAACTCTGACTAGGCCTGGCAGCACGAGGGGGCTGAGACAGGAGGATCGTATGTTTGAAGAAAGTCTGGGCTACGTCTGGCCCTAACTCAATACAAAACAAAAATAAGTTTCAGCCACTTTGTTGTTTTAGCACTGCTGTGTGGCCCAGGCTGAAATGTGTTGGCTGTGTAGCTGAGGATGGCCTTGAACTTCTGATCCCCCAGCCTCCACTTCCTAAGTTTTGGAATTACAGACATGCAGCACTAGGCTGAGAGGAAGGCATTTCAGATCAGCCTGGGCAGTACAAACAGACAAAACACAAGTGTCTTACTTCGGGGCATCTTCAAGTTTAGAGTTCTAGGTAGTAGAAGCCCACATTGCTGACACATGTAAATATTAGAATAATGCTCACATTGCTCACGAGCCAGACATAGCTGTGCCTGACACTAAATACAGAGATGGACAGGGGCTGGGGGCGTGGCTCAGTGGCGGATCCCCTGCCTAGTGTATTCATGAGGCTCTGTGTTCTGGCCTCAGCACAGTGAACAAACAAAAGGAGCACAGATGTGGGATATGGCCGGTGTTTAGCCAGATTCTAGTTCTCTGGGCTGTGTGTGGAGCACCACCTGGTGGTAGCTGTGGTGAACTACATATTTTGTGGGTCCTGGAAAGTTTTTTTTTTTTCCAGCTCAGCTCATTTAAAAAAAAAACATTATTTTGCTCGTTATTTAGTTATTATTTGTAGAAACAAGGTTTCTCTATACAACCTTGGTTTGGAAGTCTATAGACAGACCAGGCTAGCTCCAAATTTTTCTTGATCTTTTCACCTCTGCTTCCCAAGTGTGGAGAAAACTATCACCTCAGAGATAAAGACAGGAGGAGTCAGGGCTGGAGGTCAGCCAGGCCTACAGAGTGAGACTGTCTAAACTGGGAGAAAAAGCTGGGTGGTGGTGGCACACACCTTTAATCCCAGTACTCAGAAAGCAGGAGACAGGAGGACCTGAGTTTGAGGCCAGCTTGATCTACAGAGTGAGTTCCAGGACAGCCAGGACCACACAGAAAAACTGTCTTGAAAAAGTAATCTCGAGCTCCATTCCCTAAAAAAAGAGGCTGGAAGTAGCTTCTCCACAAAGTCTCACTATGCAACGAAGAGGCAGGCACCGTGCCACATGCTTCAAGCCCAGTGCTGGAGGCTGGACAGGCTCAGTTTTCTGGCCTGTCAGGCTAGACTAACCAGTGAGCACCAGGCCCCAGTGAGAGATCTTATCTCAAAACACAAGGTAGATAGTTCCTAAGGAATGACCCTCAAGGTTGACCTTTGGCCTCTGCACTTGGCCCTGCCAGGTCCATAAACACACGCAGGAATTCAGTGTCTGTGTTACAGACATACATCACAATGCAGTGCAGTGCTGGGTCACAGGTTTGCACTGCAGTGTTTGAGTTGCAAGCATGCTCCTCCCCCTCAAGGAAGAGTTTGCGTAGCCCATCTTGGACATAAACTCACCATGTAGCTGAGAAACCCTTCTGCCTCTGCTTCTGAAGCGTTAGATTAGAGGCAGACGCTACCTCCCGCATGTAATATGGCTCTGGCTTTGCGGCTGCACTTCATGCATTCTGGATAAGCACTTACCAACTGAGCCATAGCCTCAGCCTTCCGCGCAACTTTCTTTTTGCAGACAGGGTTTCAATGTGCAAATGTGTAGCTCTGGCTGGCTAGAAACTCTGGACACCATGAGACATATCAGCTTCTCTGACAGGCTGGAAGTGCAGGGGGGTCCTAAGCTGTCTGCCGATGACATGGTGTGCACTTCATCTATGCTTCTTCACTGTCCCCGCAAATTCCTGAGCCTGGGTACCCACAGCATGCGGGAACTCCGTTTCCATTCCCTTCCCCAGCCTCTCCTGCACTGGTGACTGCCACTCTCTCCTAACACCTCTATGTAATAACAGCAGACACCTCCCTCCTGCTTCTCACCCCCATGAGTGTGTGTGCGTGTGTGTGTGTGTGTGTGTGTGTGTGTGTGTGTGTGAGTGTGTGTGTGTTTGTGTGAATGTGTGTATGAATGTGAGTGTGTGAATGTGAGTGTACGTGAGTGTGTATGTGTGTGTGTAAGAGAGTGTGTATGTGACTGTGTGTGAGTGTGTGTGTGTGTGTGAGTGTATGTGTGAGAGTGTGTGAATGTGAGTGTGTGTGTGAGTGTGTGTGTGTATGCACGTGCATCTTGGAAGAACAAGCCTCCCTCTGTGCCATCCACTGGTACCACTTTGAGGGTCTCCTGCTTCTTTTCTTGCTCCTTAAGGGGGATCCTAGCCAAGTGTGGTGGTACAGCCCTGAAATCCCAGCACCAAGAAAGCTGAGGCCAGAGGGTTATGAGTTTGAAGCCAGCCCTGAGATGGAACAGACCCGTGTTCCCCTGCACCCAGATGGCAAGCCTGGACTACTACATGGTGACTTTCAGGCTAGCCTGGGCTACCTGTCTCAAAAAGGCAAGACCAAGGTAATGTGGATATTTGGGAGGCAGAGGCAGGAGAATCAGGAATTCAAAGCTATGCTTAGCTAGATTGAGGCAGGCACACCAGGCCCTGTTTTTAAAAATGAATGAACGCACAGAAAAACAACGAAAACTATGGCCAGCAGATAGAGGCACTTCGAAAGCCCGTTCCTGAGGTCCATCCCTGGAGCCCACACAAAAGCGGAGGGAAGAAAGGAGTTCACAAAGTTGTCCTCTGACCTCCACACACAAACACACTGTGGTGTGTACCCTCTCCCCCACAACAGTAGACAAGGACCCAGACAGATGGGAATCCTGGACGCTTGTGCCCAACTCATGAACCCTGCTCAAAACTGTTCTGTGGCTCTGGCCACGAAGTGTGCCAGAGGACCTCAGTCACCAGTCAGCCGGTCTCCCTGCCCGCCCTCGGGGACGCTCCACCCACGCTTCCGCCTCAGGGCTTTTGCACCTGCTCTGCCCCTGAGGCTTGGAATGTTCTCGGCTCTGAAAGCATCTACTCCCTCAGCCCTTCAGGTCTGGGCCGAGAGTCACCTGAATGAACAAGGTGTGTGGGTGTGCTGAGGATCCGAGCTTAGCTCCTCACGACTGTGTGCTCTTTACATACCGAGTCACACCCACAACCCCTGAAAGAGAAAAGGAGCTCAAAGCATGTGGTGTGGATTCACAGAAGAGAGGAGGTCACAGGCCATGCTGTGGTTAGAGAGGGGAAGGGGGCAGAGGTGCGGGGTAGTAGGGGACTGAAAGAGGCATGGGAGGGGGTCGGTCACCTCCACAAAGTTGGTGTGCTTGGCATCCCTGACGGTGACCACGGCATGCACCTCCTCGATTAGCTTCTGCTTCTCGTCGTCATCGAACTGCATGTACCACTTGGCCAGGCGCGTCTTGCCTGCCCGGTTCTGGATGAGGATGAATCGGATCTAGAGCAAGCCGGGGAGGAAATGAGAGAGGTGGAGGACACGGCTCAGGGAGGGTGCCACCAGACATCCCATGGGAGAAATGGCAGGGCCCAGGCTCTCCCTGATGCCAGCTTTCTCAGGCTGCCTCCCTGGGACCTTGCTGTGTCCCTCTGGACATGGGCTGTGGTCCCGCTTACACTGAGTGACTGACCAAGTCCCTGGCTTCGGTTCATCCCATCTCCATCTCTGAAGCCACTTTCTTACCCCCAAACCAAGTTTCTCAAGATGCTCTACCTTATCAGGGGCGGGGTATCGTTTACAGTGCTGGGGGGCACTGAAGGCCTTGTGTGAGCCAGGCAGGAGCTGAACCACACCTCCAGCTGCTCTTACTGAGCCATGCCACACCGGGGGTTGACAGGCACTACCACTGAACAACAAACAGTGAGCCATCAGCCATCTCACTGTTGGCCACAGTGTCTCCTGCAGCCCAGGCTGGCTTCAAACTCACTACACAGCCAAGCAGACCTTGTACCCCGGCTCCTCTCGCTCCCACTTCCCAAATGCCGGGACTTCAAGCATGTAAGGGCTCAGCTGTGCTTGGTTACTTGTGTTCGTATGTTCACTTGCGTGCAGATGCCCACAGAGGCCAGAAGCATCAGACCCCTTGGAGCTAGCATTCCAGGTGGCTAAACCTGGGCCCTTTGCAGGAGCAATAGGTGCTCTTAACTGCCGAGCCACCTCTCCAGCCCTTGCTTTTCTGTTCTTTTAAAGACAGGGTCTCCCTATGCAGCCTAAGTTTACTAGGAACTTGGGGCAATCCTCCTGCTCAGCCTCTCAAAATTCTAAGATTACAAGTGTGGGATCCCAACATCCTGGAGGCAGAGGCAGGAGAATTACTCTAAGTATGAGGCAAACTTGGTTTATATACTGAGTTCCAGACCAGCTGAGCTACATAGCAAACGTGGTCTCAAAAAACAAAGTCAGACACCACAAACTTCACTCCTTCAGATGTTCTGAGGCAACCCTTAGCCCATCTACAGCTCTGCAGCAGCCATTGCTAATTCTAGTATGCTTTCTTCCTCTCATTGTGCTAAGAATGACCTGGGATTCACGGTGACCTGGGCAAGCCTGGAAGTTATGATCCTCCGGCCCCAGCCTGCAGGCACTGCAGTTGCAGGCCCATCCCACCCACTTCCTGATTACAGGTGAATGCTACTACACTTATGGATGGCCACCGCCTCATTTATTCATTCTTCAGCTGATGGACAGCTGTCCGGCGTCCACTCCGGGGCTACAGTGAGAAACGACACACAAGTCTGTGTGTATTCCTTGGTTTTGGGTTAACTACTTAGAGCAGCATTGCTGGGCTGTATGGAAACTGTCCTTTCTAGAATGATAAAGGGTTTCCAGCATCTGGTGCTTGTTTGTTTGTGTAGAGAGGTCAGAGGATTTTGAGGGGGGCATCCGTTCTTTCCCATCTTGAGAAACAACCTGGTATTATACTCAGGTTGTTGGTACAATGTGACAAGAGTTTTTACCCTCTGAGCCATTTCAACCCATGACATTTGTTTATTGTTATGTTGAATTCTGGGCTAGAACCTGTGGCCTCACACCTTCCAGGTAGAGCAATGAGCCTTTACACTTAAATAGCCAAACTATTTGGAGTCTCAGCATACTGTGTGTGAGCTGTACTGTGTGTGAGCTGTACTGTGTGTGAGCCTGTGTGTGAGCCGTACTGTGTGTGAGCTGTACTGTGTGTGAGCCTTACTGTGTGTGAGCCTTACTGTGTGTGAGCCCTACTGTGTGTGAGCCTTACTGTGTGTGAGCCTTACTGTGTGTGAGCCTTACTGTGTGTGAGCCGTAATGTGTGTGAGCCTTACTGTGTGTGAGCTGTAATGTGTGTGAGCCTTACTGTGTGTGAGCCTTACTGTGTGTGAGCTGTACTGTGAGCCGTAAAGAAAAACCACCCACGGTGTGTCTGACTCAGACCACTCTATCTGGTTCAGAAGAAGGTCACAAGACCCCAAAATACTAGGTCACCTGTCAAAGAGCAATTCTGAAAGCTCAGTAAGTCAGGTGGATTTGGTGGCACAGGTCTGTCATGCCAGCTTTTTGGGAGGTTGAAGTGAGAGGATCAGGCCTGCCTAGGCAACTTGGTGAGACCCTGTCTGAAAATAGAGAGGATGGATTGCATCACAAGGATAGAGAGCTTGCTTAGTATGCTCCAGGTCTGGGGCTCAATCTCCAGTACAACAGGAAACAAAACAACTGAGTTAAAGCCACAATGTTCAACACATTCCCCAGAACCCACCGAGTCCTCAGTAAAATTAGCAATCATATGACCTAGACCAGTGGTTTTCAACCTTCGTAATGCTGCTGGGGGGGGGGGGGTCCTCATGTTATGGTGACCCCCAACCATAAAATGTTTGTTACTACTTCATAACTGTAGTTTTGCTATCTGTGTTTTCTGATGGTCTTAAGGGGGTGGGGAATCGAGAACACATAGAACGGGAGGAAGAGAAAGGAGGGAGGGAGAGAGAAACCACAAGACTGGAAATTTAGCCGAAGGCAAAGTACTCATGCAGCATGCCCAAGACCCAAGGTGTAATTCCAGGTACTAAGGGAAAAAAGGAAAAACCAGGGCTCAAAGCTAGGCTAAGAAAAGCATTTATCACAGCCAGAAAGCAGCACTAGTTCCCCTAGTCTTTACCCTAAGTGCTGGATTCTTTCCTGGCCTCCATGGTCTTCCCTGAGCCTAATTCTTCACTCAATCTATCTGCCTTATTCAACCTAAACAGAAAACACGAACAGGATGTTACATGTTCCTTCCAAGAACTACTTCTGCTGAGCCAGGGAAACCTAGTTCTGGGCAGCCCAGGAAGAGAAGGGGTGGGTGCAGGAAGGCTAGAGCAGAGCCAGGCACAGAATCATAAGGGAAGAAGAGCTGGAGGCAGGGCTGAGTTAAACCCTCTGTGTCCTACCCCGACTCCCAGCTAATGTCTTTCTGTTTCCCTTAGAAAGAATCGTTCCACTCTGGGAACGTCTGAGAAGTCCCTAGTCCCTAACTCCATCCCTCTTCTGTACCCTCAGGGCACCTTCCGACCTGATGTTCCGTTATAACTTCCATCACCCCACTCCCACCCCGCGCGCACCTTTGGTCCCCCTCTGTGAAGCTTCACTGAGCCTTCCTTTCAAGCATCCCTTCTCCCTGTCCAAGGCTGGCCTCCCTTGTTACAAAGGTCGCATCGAATCTCCAAGTCCTCTACTCACCTTCTGTCCTGACATCCCACTCCCGAGTCTTCTTCCCCAAGTCCCTATCCAAAGAACTCTTAGTTCCAAATGGCCCCATCTTGGAGGTGGAGGTTCCCTAAATCCAGTGTTCAGTCCTTGCTCTCAAAGCTCTCCCTCCTCAAATGTCATGCCTTCAAGCGGACTCTGCACCCCAGACTTCTCCTCTGTGGAACGTTCTGTTCATCTGCTCCCCACTTTCTACAGCTGGAGCCCTCTCTCTTTTTGCAGCAACCTAATCTTAATACTACAGGGACCAACTTCCGGTCTCCAGGGTCCTCTTCTTCCCTTGGAGAGCGTCTTCCTTGGCCATATCCAACTTGCCCCAACACTAGCTTCCCTTAAAACCAGCTCCTTCCTCCTCATAAGGAACCCTCTCTACCCTGTCTGTAGAGTCCCTGGTTTTTCTCAATCATCCTTCATCTCCAATTTCTTCTCCCGCTTCTGTGGTTTCAAAATCTTCCCCAAATGTCTCCCTCCAGGGCAGTCCCTCCTTGGACACTCTTTACCCTCCAAATCCTTTGGAGCCACAAGCCCACCCCGCAGCGCAGCATCGAGCCCCTGATCTCCATTCCTGACCCCAATCCCGAGAATCCGCGCCCGGCCGGGATCATCCGCGCCGGGAGGAAGCTTGTAAGCTCCAAACCAAACCCCCGGGGACCGTATGTGAACCCTCCCTTTGCCTGTCCCCCGTGCGACGCTCCCCCCGTTACCATGGCGACCCCTGTCTGGACCCCAGAGGCCCGGGTCCCGCTGTAACAGGGCGGCTCCGGTTCGGCTTGCAGTTGTGGGGCCCAGGGCTAGAACTAACTTCCGGCAGGAGAACCCGCCTTCCTCGTCAGGCACGGCCCTCTGGGAGTTGTAGTTTAAACGCATGCGTTGGCAAGAATGGTCCCGGTCTAGACGCCTTCCCAGTATGCTCTGCGATTGCCTTTTCCTATCAAGAGAGATAACCACCAAATGCATGCACCAAATGCATTGTGGTTGAAAGTCTCTGTATAAGAACAATTTCCATAGGTTAAAAGTAGGCCGAGTGAGCGTTGCATTTCGGGAAATGTGGTTCTAGTGCTACTCTATCCCAAAGCTCCCTCCAAAGGGCATGCTGGGAATAGTAGTTTCTTCTTTTGAGCTCTGTTTTAATTTATAATATATAATGTGCTTTGATAATATTTCCCCAATTACCATTAGGTTACTTCTTTCTCCTTCACCAGAATCTTTTCTTCCTCAAAGTGTTCCTATTTTCATGTATTTTTTTCTTGCAGGGCGTGTGGCCCACGGCATTTATCTGGAGTTGTGGATGGGACGATACTTACTTGGGCAAGGGCATCTTTTAACTGAATATATTACTGGGAATATGACTCTCTCACTAACTGCGACTGGTTTTTAATTTTTCACCTATTTTATGTGTTTGAGTTCTTACGTGCATGTAAGTGTACAATGTGCATGCAGTGTCCACTGAGGTAGAAGAGTATAAGAAGGAACTGGAGTTTGGGAGCCGAATCTGAAAGAGCAGCAAAAGCTCTTATACACTGAATCTTCTCTCCAGCATCTCAACCCGCCCCCGCAACTGTGGTGAAATGCCGATGGGCCCAGTCTCCTACACGTCTTGAGCAGTAACGCACAGCTGTTCTAAGTTCCTGGCATTATCTGTTATGTTCAGAAGGCATGTTTCATCCTTTCCTCCAGTGATTTTTTTTTTAAACTCAGAGTTTTATGTAGCCCAGACCGGACTAGAACAAGCCTTGTAGGAGAGGATCCGCTGGAGTCCTGATCTCCTGCCTCCAAGGGGCTACAGTATAGGCATATGCTACCACACCAGTCTCAGGAATAGTAGGTCATTTATGTATGTATGTATGTATGTATGTATGTATGTATGTATGTATTTATTGTTGTTTTTTTGAGACAGGGTTTCTCTGTGTAGCCCTGGCTGTCTTGGAACTCACTCTGTAGACCAGGCTGGCCTTGAACTCAGAGATCTGCCTACTGGGATTGGAGGTATGCATCAGCATTGCCCAGCAGAAATAGTCTTAAATGAGAAATGACGTTGTGGATCTAAAAATGTAGCCATCTTTCTATGTTCATGCAGTGCTCTGTTTACTTGAGCTTGGGGATGTAGGTTTTTACATAATATATAAATATATATATATACATAAAGTAAAATAAAGATAGGAATTGGGCTACAAAATGTGTGTAAATCCATGGGAGTGGATTGTTATAGATTTGAAGCTCTCCTGTGTTATATAGAGACTCTGGCTAGCCTGGACTACAGAGTCAGACTTTGTCTCAAAAATATAAAAAACACCAGGCAAATAGATCAGTGGATAAGGACGTCTGCTGCCAAGCCTGAAGGTGAACTGTGTTCAGTCTCTAGAACCTGTTTGGAAGGAGAGAACTGACTCCCTCCAGTTGTCTTCTGACTTACACACACACACAAGCACAAACACACAAACTCACACACACAAATACACACACACCACTAACATATACGCACAAACACACACAAACTCTTTCTTTCTCTCATACACACACAAGCACACGTACACCACTAACACACACACAGGCACATACCACTGACATACACATACAAACACACACACACACACACACACAAACAAACACACATACTCCACTAACATACACACACAAACACATACATAAACAAACACACATACACCACTAACATACACACACACAAGCACACACCACTAACATACATACACAAACAGTCACACACACACACACAAGCACACACCACTAACATACACACACACAAGCACACACCACTAACATACATACACACAAACACACACACACACACACTAACTCACAAACAAACACACACACACACACACACACACACAGAGGATAGATTTAAACGATATAAAGAGAAAAGTAAGGGGGACAAGTCCTTATGCGGGAGGCTCTTCTGGAATAAGCACCCAATCCCAGTGAGACTGCAGGAGACGAGACGTTAGTGGTGGACAGAAGCCAGGAGAGCTCCTGAAAGGCTTCCATCCCGGTGCAGTTTGGAGTCTCATTTTATACTCTAAAGCCACGAGGTGGGGCCGTGGAAGGAGAGTTTTACAGAAGGCTTTGCGGCTCCAGCGGCAGGGGAACAACCTGGTCGTTTGAGGTTTCTCCAGGCCGTTCTGTTCCAGTGAAGCCGCACTTGCCAACAGTACAGACAGTGCTTTACATAATCACGAAACAAACTGATAAATACAGTAATTATTCTTGTTCTATCTCCTCTCTTCACCTCCATGATTTATGACTAGATCCTGAAGAAAGGGGCTGGTGCTGCGGCGGAGCCAGCCAGGCCCCCGTGAATAGATCCTGAAGAAAGGGGCTGGTGCTCCGGCGGAGCCAGCCAGGCCCCCGTGTGGTCCACATCTACTCCACTGGCTCTCCTTGTCCCTCTACCTTACTTCTCCAGTGGCACACCTTTGGCATTTCCTTGTACGGTTCCCGATTAATAGCCAAAGGCAGCATTCTTCACTTAAAACCGTGGGCATGCCTTTTTCTCCAGTGGCAGTCAATGTGACTTTCCACCAGTGTTCTGGAGGAAGTTTGCCACCAGCCAGTCTATCTGCTTCCGCAGTGTGGCTATGCTTTCCTGAACAACAGTTCACCTTTGACCTGCGTGGGGACTGGCTGAGCTGAACTTGCTGGATGCTGATGGCGGAGGCTCCGCCATGGAACCCTGTCAGGGCCATTTCCAGCAGGACTGGTAAAAAGTTCAGGAGTTCTCGTATGTTTTTAATCTCAGGGGTGTGAGTACTGGGGGACATCACTTCCTTGGAGCACATCTGAGTAGAGTACTGGTCAGCCTGTGTCCTGGGCTGCAGGTGTAAGCACCCGGGGGACAGGGGAAGGATATGCCACTAGGGGTTACTGCTCTTTTAAGGAGCCTGGTTCAGCCCCTTTCATTTCCCACACATTGGCCTACTTCTATGACCTAAGCAGGGGGCCCAGGTAAACATACCCCCTTTACATTATTAGTCAGGCTTTGTTTGGTCTGGGTAACCTGCCTTCACACAAGCACATTCAGCAGTCCTGACCTAGAGATTAAGAAATTTGTAGCAGGCGTTTAATAAAACTAGCATTTTTCAGATATGACTTTCCCACATGAAGGGATTTTTCTTTTTCTTTCTATATTGGATATTTTCTTTATTTACATTTCAAATGCTATCCCCTTTCCCAGTTCCCCTCCTGAAATACCCCTAGCCCTTCCCCCTCCCCCAGCTTCTATGAGGGTGCTCCCCCAACTACCCATGAAGGGCTTTTCTATGGCCAGTTCCTGTATTATTCCTCCCAGGTGGCCCCACAAAGGCCCATTAGGGTCTTAATTCCTTGTACCTCTCTCAGAGCTCCTTTTATGATGAAGTCTCCACATGGCCAGTATTTAAGATAACACCAGTAAGTTTCCCCACAATTGTTTTGACATTTGGCCCCTTGTCCCAAGACTGTCACTGACTGGGGACATCTCCAAAAGCCTGTTTTACCAGTGTTCCACAGCAACATGATGAGGTCTGAGGGATGATCTGTGGCGGGCCATTTCCCAAGGAAGGGGGTATAAAAGGGGGCAAAACCCCTCTGGGGGGCAGTTATATGAATGATGGGCACCCATGAATCAGAACTCCCCTGGGATGAGGCTGAGGGACTGGTTCAGATATGTGTCCACAGGATCAAGAAGGACATCGGAGAGTAATGTAGAGCCATTGTCTCCATTCTGAGGTCATTTAGAGGTGGCCAACTTTAGAAGCTGGTCTGGGTTGTCTTTCATCCACAACAGCCTTAGGGTATATCCATAACTTGACTGTAGAGAGAATATCTTGTGTCTGAATGGATGTAGCACCTGTCAATAAAAATCTGATGGCCTATGGCAGGGACTAAGAGGTCGAACATCTGGGAGGCAGAGAGGATTCTGGGATAGCGCCAGACATGGGAGACTCGTCCGAGAAGATGTGACAAGACAGACACATGGAGCCTGAGCACAGGTAACCAGCCGCGTGGCAGGATGTAGACTAGAATAAGTGGGTTATTTTACGTTATGAACCAGTCAGAGAAGAGTCCAACAATATGGCCAAGGTATTTGTAAATATATTTTGAGTCTGAGGCTTACTTCTGGGAGAGGAAGACCCAGATCAAACTTTTACATTTGACACCGTCAAATTTTTGTGCAACATCAGCTGTCTTTCTAGGCTACTCGAAGCTGGGTGAGGGCCATGGCTTTAGTCCCAGCACTCGGGAGGCAGAGGCAGGTGGAGCTCCGAGTTCGAGGCCAACCCGGTCTACAGAATGAGTTCCAGGACAGCCGGGGAAACCCTGTCTCGAAAAACAAAAAGAAACAAAGAACCACTTATGGCAGGTGTGTCCAATAGAGGTCCCCCGAGTCCTGTGGGAGCTATGGTGTGGGTGTCCAAACAGGACTTCATGTATAGGCAGTCAGTGCACCCTAAACAGTACAGGTGGCAGAATTTCCGGCCAAGGAAGGTCTGTTTCTGGGTAGTGTTTGGCCAGTGCCACCTTAAGTCTTACTTATTTTTACAGTCATGACTAAGGATTGGTGGGTGGTAGTGTGTGCATGAATTCCAAGCTAATTCTCCATGCAGGTAGGAAAGGCCCAGCCACAGACAGTGCACACCATAAGCCACAAGCATCGTTCCCTTCTGCTGGGTGCAATGTCAGGAAAGACCACTTCTAGGTGTTTAAATGGGTAGGATCCCAGTTTCTGTGTTAGCATGGGGCTTTGAGTTATTGCTTGGGATGATTCTGAGCACGTTGCGGACAGTCTTTGGTAGCTTGTTGGGTCAGAGTTGGCAACCTTGAAACCAGCAAATATATTTGCAACAATTCCTTTGTTGGTTGTTGTTCTTAGCTTTCGAGACAACCCAGGTTGCTCTGGAACTGGGGTCCTCCAGGTGAAGGATACCCCTTTAGAGCCTCCATAAATGGTGTGGGACTCTTTCTGGAACAAGTTACCCCAACACCAACAAGAGCAGAAGTGAAGAGATGTCGCTGGTGGACCGAAGGCAGGGTCACTCCTGGAAGATTTCAGTCCCCAGTTTGTGTTGTCACTGTGTAACCCACAGCCACAAAGTGAAATTGTTCAGAAGCCTTCTTGGAAGTCAGCAGGTTGTTAAGGGCAAGGACCCATTGTTTAGATGTTTCCTCCAGGTCATTCTGTCCAGATAGTAAGTGAAGTCCTGCTTTGACAAACAGACAACACAGGCAGTGACCATATAAGTCGGTGGCTCTTTCCTGCCGCATCGTCCTTCACCTTCCATTTATGTTTATTGATGAATTATTCCCACTACCTAGAAACTGGAATGAGCCTGATGTCCCTTAGGGGATGACTGACTATGAAAACGTGGTATATATAGACAGTGGAGGGAGAGAGGACAGCCAAATTTAGAAACACAAACACCTAGTGTTTTCTCTCACACGAAGGACCTAGATTCCACTTTAAAAATTTTTATTTGAAACACCTTAACATTTCATTATTTATTTATTTGTTTGTTTATGTAGTGTGTGTGTGTGTGTGTGTGTGTGTGTGTGTGTGTGTGTGTGTTGGTTTCTTTTCAACACAGGATCTCACCACGTTGATACTATGTAGACCAGGCTAGCCTCTAACTTGTATTGATCTTCCTGCTTCAGCCTCCAAAATGGCAGGATTACAGCCATTAACTGAAACTCCTGGTTTCCATGTTTGTTTATGGGTGTGTGTATATACATAAATAAAACCCTGACAAAATAGATGTGGTGCTGAGTGCCTGTGAAGTGGGTGCTTATAATCCTTGATGTGGGAGGATCAGGAGTTCCAAGTCATCCTTGCTGCTTATACAGTTTGAACTACACAAGACCTAAGATCGAGAAACCAAAAGGAGCCTGGCGGTGGTGGTGTACGTACGCCTTTAATTCCAGCATTTGCGGGGCAGAGGCAGGCAGATCTGTCTGGATTCGAAGCCAACCTGTTCTACATAGTGAATTCCAGGATAGCCAGGGATACACAGAGAAACCATGACTTGCAAAAACAAACAAACAAGAAGAAAGACCCCCCCCCCAAAAAAAAGAGGGGCTGGAGAAATGGCTGACAGAGATGACTCGGGAGTTAAAAAGTCATACTACCTTTGAACAAGACCCACCGTCAGTGTTCAGTAGCCATGTTTGGTGACTCGCCACCACCTGTAATTCTATCTTGGGGGTGGGTGGGGAGGGGAGACTGGGATCCAACACTTTTAGCCTTTTCGAGTACTTGCATTAACATGCATATATCCCCACGCGGACACACGTGCACACATGTAATTAAGAAAATTAATCTAGATATGGTGGTTCTTGGATTTAATCCCAGCATTCCAGTGGCAGAGACAGGTGGATGTCTGTGAATTCAAGGCCAGCTTGATCTACACAGCAAGCTCCAGGCTAGGCAGGGTTCGATCGTGAGAGACCTTGTCTCTGATAAATAAATGAGCAAACGAACCAAAAAGCAGGGCTGTAGAGCCTGTGTCTGGTGTATAATCTCCTAGGTCGGTAGCCAGCACTGGAGAAACAGCAAAACGCCAGAGAGAGGAGTCAGCTGGTGCACTGCTGCCTAAAGTGCACGACGACTCCGTCTGCCCCTCAAGGGCGGGTAGGAGTGAGGCAAAGGGTCAGAGGTCCCAGGTCATCCTTGGCCACACAGGAAGTTCAAGGCTACCCTGGGATACATAAGACACTGCCTCTAGAAAAAAAAAATTAGCCATGCAAGATGTAAAAAAATAGTGGGAAATTGGAGATTTGCTGAACCGAGGTCAGGGCAGGAGAGGATGTTTGCCAGCCATCCTTGCAAACAAGAGGGTGTCTGCAGAGTTTTGGCAGAATGCTGCCGTCACATTCCAACTGGCCTTTCCTCTGCAACTGACTTCCAGGAAAAGGCTCAGTGGGTAACTCTGCTCTTTGTCCCGACGGAAAAGAAAGAAGGAAACACTATAGACCGGTATCTTACGGGCACCCTGTATTTTGTAATCAGAGTTGTAACGTATGATATAGCTAAGACTCTGTACTGTGCTCCCCACATAAGCTGAGTGGTGTCCGTGGTCTCCCGAACTCTGACCTTTCACGTGAAGTTGATGGTTCAACAGCTAACACAGCCTTCCTCCTATCTGTGCAAGTTGATGCACGCCCAGCGTCGTCACGCATGGACTAACACGTGTCCTGAGTTTTCCCAGATGGATCATCGATTCATTCGAAAACAACCTGACAGTACTTGGTCATCTAAGGGACCTATTGTTGGGGGACTTTCTTTGCTAGATGTGGAGAGGCCCGAGAACTTGGTGAGAAGGGGTTGATTTTACAGTGTATGCACTCGAAAGCGGTTTGGTGTACTAGCATAGCAGAACACCGCCAAGCTGCTTGGTTCTGCCTCGGATGGGACACAGACCCCGCAGGAGTGAGTGCATCACAGGCGAGGAAGCTGGGGAGACAAGACTTGTGTGTCCAGGCTGACACACCGGAGCCTCCTCATGCCTCATGTGGCAGGGTGATGGGTTCTCGCCCCCAGGGTGGCATCTTGGAGCCTGTAACTGTGCCTTGAACGTCTCAAGCAAGAGGGGACATAGCAATCACTCTGCACTCACTGTGTTCCGAGCTGACACAGCATGTGCTGTTGACAGGGACTGGTCTGCTCAGGCCACCGCCCAGCTGCTCTGGGACCCTCATGCTGTTCATGTTCTTAACCCTGGTCTTCAGTCCTTTCCTCTTAGCAAAGCCGATCCTAAGGCTGAAAGGACACAACCCAGGTCCTTTGATATCTGTGCGGACTATAGAAGCCCCATTGCAAGTGACTTTAAGACTAAAAATCAATTAGACAGGGGCTGGAGGGATGCCTCAGCAGTTAAAGGCACGGGTTGCTCTTCCAGAGTACCGGGGTTCACTTTTCAGCACCCACACGGCAGCTGACACCCGTCTCTAACTTCAGCTCCGGGGCTTCTGACACCCTCACACAGACACGCAGACAGGCAAAACACCAATGAACTAAAATAAAAATAAAATTATTAAAAAAAAATGATCGAACAGACAGACTATCATCTGGCGGTGGACAGTGGGCAAGAATGTAAGATAACCGACAAAGACGTGTCAGCTGTAACAAGGATGTCCTTTAATGTAGATTTAGTCAGCGGGATGCCAGGTGGCTTGAGAAAACAGGATCATGCTTCATAGGAGGCTAACAAAAAAAAAAAGACTAGAGGCCGACATACACAGAGGCCTAAGCAGGGCGACAGCTCTCAGGGCTGCAGGAAACGGAATACGCTTACGAATGGTTGAGAAGGTGTCATGGCGGTGGCGGTGCTGGGTCTCAGAAATGACTGTCTCTATGCAAACACTGCGCCTTTTCACTGGGGGACTCAGAACATCCAGAAATTTGGGGGCTCCTGGAATCAGTTCCCCATGGATCTGGAGGACTGCCCATAGTTGACTCAGAACCTAAGCCATTAATTACAATTCCTCTGCTGACTGGTGTTTTATCCTGAGATGGCAGGTCTGCATCACCACACTGGCTGTCTTGATGTCTTCCCTAGAACTTTTCTTCATATTTCAAGAATCCCCCCGCCCATCACCATGGTGCACGAAGAGAGGCGGGGTCACTCACTAGTCACAAATATTTGAACTGGGAGGCTCATCTTAGAGCTGTAGCCGTTGGAGACCTCACACTGATACTCTCCAGCATCCTCCCTCCTGGCTGGGTCTATGCTGAGCCTGCTGTTTCTCTGGGACAGAGTCATTCTGTCATTGAAATACAGGCCCTGGTGATTGAAGAACCAACGGATAGAGAGGCCAGGGTCTTCTGAGATGCACGTGAGGGCCACAGAACCAGCTTCTGTTACTGTGGTGCTGTTTGCTTGGAGGGTGGGCTGTGCCACGGGCTCTGTGAAGAAGCAGAGGAGGGAACTGAATGATGGTGGCTCACCCTCAGATCCCAACCATCCCTCTCTGCCACAGACGTCTAGTATGGCCTCCAGCCTAGGGAAGTTGGCGCCGAGGCTGTAGACAGATATGGACTGTTTCATGGTTTGTGAGGCCCTAATTCAGCCACTGCACGTCCCGTGTTTCTGTTTTTATATAATAGAGCATTTGGCTGGACAGTGGTGAGGCACGCCTTTAATCCCAGCACTAGAGGCGGAGGCAGGCAGCTCTCTGTGAGTTCGAGGCTAGCCTGGTCTACAGAGTGAGCTCTAGGATAGCCAGGGCTGCACAGAGAAACCCTGTCTTGAAAAACCAAACCAGTAATAATGACAATAATTGAACCTAGTGAATGATCATTGCGATGTCTGTAAGGTGGCCTTAAATGTAAACAAGAACTTCCTCTTTAGAGACGGGAGCTGCTCAAAGTGTCAGAGTATTACTATGCCTAGCAGGGAGAGGTGACTGTGCTGGACCCAGGAGGACCTGTACCCTGATGAGCCCTTCAGAACAGTTGGCTCACAGCATGGGCACCTGTCCATCTGGGCCCTCCATGCTGAGACTCAGGAGAAGGAAGTGCCCGGGTGACCATGCCTGATTGTGGCCCTCCAGACAGTGCCCAGGCTGGTTCCATCTGATATGAGACAAACAAGCAATAAAGCCTTGGTCCCAATCGCCTCTCCGGATGTGAATGAAGCTCCCCAGAGTCCCGTGGATTAGATGCTCATGCTGAGATCTGGAGTCAGGACTTCCTTGTGGCCACCTTACTGTGGGGACCCCACGGTTTTCTCAGCCAGACCCTGCTGGAGTCCTAAGAGTCTTCCTCAAGGCCGTGTTCACGATGAAGCCCCAATACTCAGACTGTATTATGTGCACCCTCTTCTCTGGGGCGGGGTCAGGGAAAGAAAGAACTCTGACCGATTGTATTTTTCCTCAGGGGTGTGTGCCCTGCACTAAATGCTCAAATGCCAGCAAGGAGACAATGCCGCCTGCCGGTCCTAAACGTGTAAAACTGAGCTCACCCTGCCCCCACCCTCGCACCCAGAGATCACGCAACCACTTACCGTGTACTTCCAGAGGCACGTGTGTTAATTCGCTTTGCATTTCTGTGTTAAATGTTAGTAAGGTGTAGACGCCACTGTCGGCCTGGGTGACGTTTCTGATCAGCAGGGATCCACTGTAGAATACGGTTTTCCGATCGCTGTGCTGAGGCATCTTAGAACTTTCGTTCGTGGGTGTTAAGTACCGCGCGACCTCGTAGCTCTTCGTCGGATCTCTCTGTTTGTACCAGTAAAACGCCTGGACATTCAATGGCATTTCGTGCACAAACAGAACGGAGTTTCCGCCTTCGGCAACCATTGGTGGCACTAACTCAATAGTGAGCTCGGCTGTGGCGGGTGCATTCCAGCAGGTTAAAATGGAGGCTAGGGAGAGGGAGAGCCGTCAAAGTCAGAACCTCAGCGTCCAGTGAGAGGAATCCCAAGTCCTGAGCGGGTGGGCGCGCTCATCTCTTGGCTGAGGTGCGGGGCGCCTCTCTTACATGGTGCAGGGGAAATGCATCGTCTATATTCCCAGTCCCCGGAAGTTGGGGTGGCCTTTGTATGGATCTCTTTCCTCCCGTGTCTTCATGGTGGCTCCCCACTAACTTCCTGCGAGAATACGTTTGGGGCTGGGGTGCCCTGATCTCCTCCTCCAGAGACCCTGGGTCATCACTACCAAATGTTCTGTTCTCTGTGTTTGCAGTCAACCCCTTGCTGTGTTTTCTAACTACTCTTCCAGTCCACGAGGGCTGGGGCTTTGTGAGGACAGGGGCTAGGGAAAGGGCTTTGGGAAGCCCATGTTCCTGAGAAAGGCTCAGACTTCTGTGGAAGAATGAATGAATGAATAAATGAATGAATGAATTGTAGGGCTGGGAGTGTCTAGGGACTCACACAATTGTCAGTTTAGAGCCGATGACAATATTTAATATTTAAGTTGGACTTAAGTTCTTTTTCATAATTTATCTGGGGCACGTGTTTGTCTGTGTGCATGTACCTATGTCCGGGTTTCTTGTGTGTGTCCGTGTACCACTGTGATGACACTTCACAAAGCCTAATTAAAATTCAGAACGCTGCAAGCTTTTAATACGGTTGTTCATGTTGTGGTGACTCTTACCTAACCCCTCCCCCAATTATTTTTGTTGCTACTTCATAACTGCACTTTTTGCTAGTTATAGATCCTAACGTGAATATCTGACGTCTGGAGTAAGACCCCCGTGGAGGGTGGAGACCCACCGATTGAGAACCCACTGCTCTAGGCTGAGTTTGCTGGTGTGTTTGAACCGCTTAACCCACACCTGAAGCAGTTCATCTGTAACACTGCCCAACAGGCACCCGGAAAACACTGTCCTTGATTGGAAAATGCTGCTAAGAGCCCCAACTTACAACCCACCGAGGAACAAGGGGTTAAAGAAGAACTATCTTTCTCCTTTCCCCATCCCTGGCTATCCTGTAGAAGCCTGTGAGTTCTCAAATGTGTACCTTCACCTGTTTTCCCCCTCCCCCGAGTGTGTGTGTGTGTGTGTGTGTGTGTGTGTGTGTGTGTGGAGTGAGTGTGTTGGGGGTGTCAGCAGATAGCTACCTCCCCATCCCTCAGCTGCTCCTGGCTCCCTGAAGCTGTATGAAGAGGACCAGCCTGTCTCAGCTCCTGCGACAATGTCCTTCCTAGGTGTCCTGATTCCTGAGAGTGACAGGCACCCAGGAACGTGCAGCCTCCAACCTCACAGGGTTAAGGCGTCCCCTGCTCACCCACTGAAGGCACCTAAGGCCCTTCCTCCACAGCTCCCCCGTGATTCCTCACTTCCCCACAGTGATAAGCCCGATTTCCTGCTTTCCTCTTCCTAACCACACCTCACCACCCTCTCTAGCACTGCATAAATCCTGTGGCCTCAAAGAGATCCTTGTCTGAGTCCTGGGTTGCTACTCACTTCCGTGTCCCATCCAGAGATTCTCTCCAGTGCCACCTCCTTTGTTCCAACATTGCCTCTCTGCCCCTGCTGCCAGCTCTGCCTCCTCACAGGAAGGAGACTTCCAGGCCCTGCTCCATCATCCCGCCACCCCATGGCCTGGTCCCTCTCTTCTGTGTCAAAAGCCCCAGCACTTCCCTGTTCCCTGCACGCACTCCCACAGTGCACTCCTGCTTGGAAACCCCAATCACACCCCACAGCTCAGCATCAAGGCCCCGCCCCCATCCCAGAGCCCCTGATGGAGCCTGGATCTGAGCCAGGGCATCTGTGGTCCTCTGTGTACTGTGCCCTGATCAGTCTCTGGTGGGGGTCGAACCCCTTTACCATGGCCGCCCCTGTGAGGACTCCAACAGTCAGGGCACAGCCATGCAGCCTGTGGGTGCTGGTGTCTTACTTTAAATAAAGAGGGATCTAGCTTTTCCTCCCTTCTGAACACCCCTTATTCCTGAGAGCATCCACCTAAGCAGCCCGTGTCCTCTCCTCTCAGCCTGGAGCAGAGTCTCCTCCCAGGGTCCCTTCCTATCAGAGCGCCCCCCACAGCACTCCAAGACCGGCCTCACCTGTGAGCAGGAGCCCTTTGCAGAGCAGCAGAGAAGGGGACTCCATGGTTCTGCCCCCACTGTGCTGTCCTGGTGTCTGAGGGTCCTTCCCTCTTATTTCTCCTGTCCTTACCCCAGGGGCATCTCCCAGAGTCACATGGGCTGTGTGCAGGAAATCTGCCTCAGGTCACGATCTATGTCAGCTCTTCTTGCTGGGGGGACTGTCCCTTCTTCCTTTCTTTCCCCCCACCCCACCTGTCTCAAAACCCATTCTTTAAGGTTTATTTTTTCTGTCTTTTTCTTTTTTTATCAGATAAGTCTTTTATTGAAATATTTTCTTGTTACGTCTTAACTAGCCGGGCACGCCACTGCACCACTGTTGATGTCATCTGTGATGTCATGAGGGTGGCGGCCATCCACATTGCAGCCCACAGATTGTGCAGTCCCCAGGATCTCCTTGATAGCTCCAGAAAGCTCTCTGGCCAAGGACCAGTGTCGCATCTGCAGGGCAATGTTGACAATCTGATCAAAAGTGATATTTCCACTGTGTTTGATATTTTTCTGCTTCTTCCTGTCTCCTGGTGGCTCCTTGAGGGGGCAGAGGCAGAGGGCGCCACCTCAATCTGGGCCTGTCCGTTCTGGATGGTCAGTTTCACTGTAATCCTGAGGCCTTTCCAGTCCCCGGTAGCCTTGGCAACCTCATCACTGACTTTCTTTGGAGACAGATCCAGAGGGCCGATCTTAGGGGGCCAAGGCGGATGTGGCGCCGACCTCACCTCCAGTGCACCTCAAGTACATGATCGGGGTCGAACTTGGGCAGGATGGTGGAGGCGGCTGGTGTCAGATGAACCCGGATTCGGGACGACCGAAGAAAGTAGCACCATTGCCTCCTCTGAGCCAAAAGCCGAAAAAGCAGGTTTTTTTCTAATAATGCATTAAAAATTCTTACGTTATAAGAAATGGTTTAAGTTCCTTCATTAAGAAAAGTCATTAAGGGCTGGAGAGATGGCTCAGTGGTTAAGAGCACTGGCTGCTCTTCTGAGATCCCGAGTTCAATTCCCAGCAGCCACATGGTGGCTCACAACCATCTGTGATGGGATCTGATGCCCTCTCTGGTGTGTCTGAAGACGGTAGCAGTCTGCTTGTATCCAAAATAAATATTTAAAAAAGAAAGGAAAAGCCATGATTGGATGGCATATTTTTCTACCCTCCTCTCAGACCCTATTTAAATCCCACCATTTTGATTTTGTTGGGTCTTCATAGCCTGACTGTCTGCCATTTGCCCTACTCCTGAAGTTCTGCAGTGACCTCTGCGTTCCTCTACAGCGTTTGCACCTGGGAACAGCCACTGGGAAAGGAAGTGAGTCCTGACCTTTCCGGCCTCGTGGGTGGCTCTCCTAACTCCCCCTGCCTGTGTCATTAGAGGGCAACTGTCCCAGCTTCCCAGCATTCTCTGCAAAATCATTATGGTTTTATTTATTTTTAATTTTTGCAGCCCATGGACCTCTCTGATGGACGCCCCGACCTCAGGTCCCACCCAGTCCCTAGGGCTCTGGTTCATGTGACTTGTAGCTGAGCAGGTCTCCAGGGTCACACTGGAGAATCATAGTGGAGGCCCGAGCTGGCAGCCCCCACTTCTTCCTGTGTGATAAATGGTCAGCTGTTCCTTCATTTGTCTTGGAGCAGGTGACAGGCAGGTGTGAGGGTAGGGAGGGGACAGAAGGTGGCTGCCCCAAAGACGCCTAATTTCCGGCTTTGGCTTTTGAAGCTATCTTTCGCCTTCTTAAGCACTGGGAGGGCCCTGTCCAGTTACCTGAACCCACAACGGAACCCCAGTTCCTGAGACCTCCCTTGTGCACTGATTTAGACACATTGGTAAGCATGGGAGTCCTGGCCTTGCTCTTAGGACGTACAAGGGAAAAATACACTAAGACACAGGAAGGAGGCACCGTAGCCAGAAGGGGCCATCTGCCTCAGCCCGACGGACAGTTAGTAGGAGACAGATAGCAAGTACAGAAAACATTCCTCTTTGACCACCATAAGACGGATTCCCAGGTCTCCCAATGCTTTAGTGCTGAATTCATTATTCATTCACATTAATTATTTTCCATTTCCCTTTGGTTGAGCTCAGCAAGTCTGAAACTCATTATATATTCCCAATACAAGAAGCCTCCTGTCTCAGTCTCCTAAGTGCTGAGACTGCACACATGCAAAACTAAGGTGCCACTTACTGGTTGTGTAGCCTTGGCTTATAAAATGTCTAAGGTCTTCTCTGTCAGAACTATGTAGCTAGCAATGTCTGATATGCTTTTAAAAAAATAAAAAGAAGCCCTCAGTGGTGGTGCATGCCTTAGATCACAGTGCTCAGGAGGCAGAGACAGGCAGATCTAGTGAGTTCAAGGCCAGCCTAGTCTACACAAAGAAATTTTGGGACAGACAGTGTTACACAAAGTAACCCTATCATAAAAAGCAGTGCATATATACATGATAATATGTGTTATATTATAATGTATATAAAATATACATTGTACTCGGGAGCATTCTGAAGTACTTAAGAAGTTTTTTATTTCATTTTATTTTTTTAAAAAAAGATTTAATTGTTTATGTTTTTTTATGTGAGTTTACTGTCGCTCTCTTCAGACACACCAGAAGAGGGCATCAGATCCCATTACAGATGGCTGTGAGCCACCATGTGGTTGCTGGGAATTGAACTCAGGACCTCTGGAAGAGCACCGACTGCTCTTAACCACTGAGCCATCTAAGGTGCTGAACATCCTTAGCCCAGTGTAGACTTTCATCACACAGACCAAGGCACAAGCCAGCATCACAGGGAACGCAGGGGCTCTCTGAAACCTTCCACAGGAGGATGGACACACAGGATTTCCAGGATTCGGGTTACTTCCTCCTGTAGACATGAAATGTCTCACACTGCTGACTCAACTGCTCCTGGGCGCCTGGAACAGAACTCTGATCAGTAAGACCAGTGACCGTAGATAAGTTCTGTTACAAGTTCATCACACACTTAATCTCTCCCTATCCCTAAGAGACAACTGTCACCTACCTGCTGGGTGTGCATTGTATTTTCAGGACACCTGGATGGTCTGCTGGGCTTTGGTGTCACTATTATCACATAGAGAGGCCAGGGCTTCCCTCTGTACTGACAGACCCGGGTCAGGACTCAACAGAGCATCTTTGGGGTGACCTGATCTCTCAGGGCACAGTTCACTTCTCAGCCTTGCTGCCCACTGTGGTGTGGACGACTGAACCATAAAGAGAGAGAAGAGGAGGGGGAGGGGAGTGGAGCTGACAGAGGAGGGGACAGAGCAGTGTCTCAAACATAGAGCCACCAACTGTCTGTGTGATTCTGGAGGAGCTGCTGCCTGGGAGGAGACTGAGCTCAAAGGAAGACAGCAAACGGAGAGCACAGCATGGAGCACGGGAGCAGGGCTGACCTGAAGCTGTCCTCCCCAGAGGGAGGACTGAGGAGGTGGCAGAGACCTGGAAATCCCCCTCCCTTTGTCCCTTCATCCCTCCTTCTCTTCCAACAAATGTCACTCTGATGACAAGGCTTCTCCTCCAGTATCATAAATAAAGCCATCAGTGTGGGGTGGGGTCCCTGTACCCATCACAGTGGCAGGGAGACACCGGTGAGGTCAGAATGAAGTTCAGTTCACACAGAACTAGACATGTGCTGGACAAACTTCTGGAGTCTGACACTGGGTGGTTTTAGCACATATTTTATCATATGTAAGCACAGCATGATTTGGGGGAAAAGTTTCCTGATGACAATTAACTCGGTCCCAAGGTACAACAAAGCTCAAGGCTTGTTGACATTGGGACTCTTTACAAAGTGCATACGACTTCTTCCATGAACATGGTTTCTGTTGACTTACAGACAATGCTCAAGACAAGGGTCCCTGGAGTTCGCCTGAGGTAAACATAATCCCTGGCCCTAAGATACCGCAGAAGTCACTTAGGCTGTTGTAGGTTACAATGACAACTGTCAAGAGGGTGGTTGTGTAGACTAAGAAGCAAGGTTCACGATGTGTGTGTGTAGTGGGGAGTCAGGGATCCCCAAACATAGTATCTGGGGGACTCAGGTGCAGCCGGCCTTACAGACAGCTGGAGGTAACCAGGTTGTAAACCACATCCTTTCCCCTTGTTCCTGGAGGAAGAGACAAACATCTTCCATTGAAGGGACAAACCTGGTGCTTGCCTTTGCTGGCTTCTCCAAGGCTTAGCTGTGTGCACCGGGACCTCTTACCTCCACGTGTGTGAGATCTGCACAGGAAGCTGAAACAATCCCCTCAGCAGGGTTTGTTAAGAGAAAGGTCTGAGGCCATGATGGGTCTGGAGTGTAGGAAGAGGATTATACAGAAAGCACAGAAAGGGGCAGAATCTAGACATGCCAGGGCTCAAAGGAAGGACAGGCTCCTGTTTAAACCCTGGAGGAGAGCTTCTTCATGATGCAAAAGATGGGGTGTGGAGGGTGAGAGGTGGGGGAGGAGGAAAGGGTGGGGAGGAGGAAGGGATGGAGGGGAGGCCACAGAACCTTTTCAGACAGCAGCCTTCATGTCAGGACCAAATCCCTGAGCACTCTCTGCCTGAGAGTCCTGGACCAATTCCCAGGACAAAGGAAAGGCCCTATTGCTCCTGTTCTGTTAATGTGGTGGGAAGTTTCACATCCCATGAGTTAGTTCAGCAGCAAGCGTTACCAGGAGCACTGAAGAGCAAGACCCCACAGAGCTTCAAGTTCGGTTTGCCTCTGCCCCAGCAGCTGCAGGGAACATGAGCTGGCTGAGGCCCTGGGATCTGGCCTAAAGGTGCAGCCTGTGTTCTGACACACAGGTGTGGAGCCCATCCTCTGACGGGGGAGAAGAGTGAGCTCAGAGACCGCCTTGGTTCAAAGTCTGAGGACCTGAATTATACCCCCAAACTTCTCATTGTAAAAAAGAGCCAAGTATTGCAAGTTGGTCTTTGCTTTTCACATCAGTGTTGGAGAATACATACACACATACACACACACACACACACATACACATACACATACACACAGGCACCCATGCACACACACAGGCACCCATGCACACACACACATAGGCACCCATGCACAGTCACACACACACACACATACACACACACACAGAGGCACCCATGAACAAACACACACACATACACACACACACATACACACACACACAGAGGCACCCATGAACAAACACACACACATACACACACACATAGGCACCCATTTACAAACACACATACATACACACACATATACACACACAGAGGCACCCATACACACACACACACACACACACAGAGTTAAATCAAACCATTTTATTAAAGGGTCATTACTTAAAATCCAAGGATCTGTGACTGCACCCAGGACATGTAGAGCCCTGGAATATTTACTGATTGATTTATTGCGTAATTGATTGATTGATTGATTGATTGATTGGTATTTGAGCCTTTGCCAGGTACTTTGCCTTCCACAAAGATTACACCAGTTTCTGTCCTCATGAAGCCCCTGGTCTCATGAGCTGTAACACTATCAAGGGCATTTAGAAGTGAAGCCAGGGGTTTGTTGGAACCGCAGGAGAACAGAGATTAAAAGAGAGTCAAGAGAGGTCTGGAGAGGAAGAGCCAGGGAAGGCTGCACCCCTCCAAGACTGTGAGAGAGAACATGGACCTCAGGGCAGAGCGTAGTGAGTCACACAGAGTCGCAAGGAGACAGGTCAGATAGGGGGACTGACAGATTCATGGGCAACCAGAGAATGGAGGCCATGTTGCTTCCTTTGTCTAGTAAAATGACTGCCCCAGCCACTCCCAGGCTCAGTTCAGTGCACACCTGTTCAGGACACAGGGCTCTTCCTTCCCACCCAAGAAAGAGGTTCAGTCTGTTGCTTCGTATTGTAATGCTAAACACTAGCCCCCATTACCTGGTTGCACCCAGGAGGAGATCCTCGGAGATAAGGAGATGCTCTGGCACACCAAGTGATACTACGTAACCTTGCTTCTTAATTTAAAACTTGTTTGAATAAAGATTATAGCAGGCCAGAGAGAGGTAGGCAGGGTGTTGGTCTCCAGGCTTTGGGTCTGAGGCAGAGACCACGAGGAAGGGTGGAGGGAGGGGAAGGAGGAGGAGGAAGTTACCATGGAGTAGTTGGATTGTGAGGGCTAGCCTGTTGGAGTTGGAGTGGCCCAGGCAGAACATAGCAAATGAGATTTTCTCTAGGGCTGTTATATATTTTTCCCTGTTATAGCTGAGAGGTAACGAGCTTTATTTGATACCCATGTCTGGTAGCATGTGGACCTAGCTATTTACTACCATGACAGTTACGTTTAGGCTAAGTTACCCAGCTTCTTCTCAGACAAGTGCCCACCCGGGCAATAAGCCAACTGTCCTGACGGGTTATGAGAGTCCACAGGAAAGCCAGGGTTCCCCCAGAGAGGCGCAGAGGACACAGGTTCAACTGGCACGTGCTTGTCTCCAGGACTCCAATTTCAAGAAGGCACACAGTAACAGATTTTGCTGATTTGGAGAGCCCTGGACAAACTGCAGTTCTCCAAATCGATCAGCAGGGGGCGGCATCCGGACATACACTCAGAACGTCGTTTTCTGAGGTCAGACACTTTAGTCCCTGTCCGAGCAGAGCTGAAGTTTCCTCCTACAAGCCTGCTCTCACCTCCCACGCTTCTTATGTCTGAACACACCACTGTGTGAGGGGACCGTGAGCAGTCCTCTTCCTCCTGGCGTCTCTCATGGGAAAAGTCCATTGCGTCTATAGGCAATTGCCAAGGAGGACATAAATCCAGGCACAGGTTAGCCACTGATAGCTGGACGCTTCTCTTGGAGCTATCTCAGAATGATGAAACCACCCACATAGCCAGAAAAATCCGGACACATCTGCTCTTGGGTCTTTCTTTGGGATTGGAATCCCCAAGGGTCACACTGGTGGAAACAGATTGGTCCTACTTTCCAAGATGACTCAACTGATCACTGAACAGCCCTCACAAACATCTCTGTTACATTCTTGTGGGTCCTCTTCCGCCCTGCAGCAGGGCATGGCTGCTGGGGGGTGGGGGGCAGAACCCTGGGAGTTTGACTGTTCTTATCTCACCGCACAGTAGGGCAGCGCGGAGACACCGCTGGGGGGCGGTGGGAAAGTCGTGGGAAACCGGAGCTGATTGGGAGGCGGAGGGGAGGGGTGGGTTCTCTGACTCTTGGACGTCCGGCCGCCGCTGGGAGTCTAGGAAGAGCCTAGAACAGAGTTGGGGGTGGGGCGGGGGTCTGGAAACAGCGGGTGACAGGGGTGGGGTGGAGGTGGGGGTCGGGGGAGGGAAGCTCAGGTTTGAATCAGCGGTGGTCCTCCTTAGCTTGGCGGAGGCAGGCTGGGGCTATAAGGAATCCAATAGGTTTAGAGAGGTTTGGAAAAGGACATTAGTAATGGTGACATTATTCACCTGGACACCTTAAAATGAACCAAGGGATAAATGTGTGTGATTGTTCATCTGTTCTTCCTTCCTCCTTTCTTCTTGCTCTTCTCCTTTTCTCCACCTCTCTTCTCTCTCTTTTTCTTTCTTTCGACAGGGTCTCAATCACTCAGCCTACACCCAAACTTACAGCGATCCATCCTCTTCTGCCTTTCAAGTGCTGAGACTAAAGGCACGCTCCACCAGGATTGACTAAAATAATAAATAATAAATCATAAATCACACACATATGTACTTCTCAACACACCAAAAGAAGGTTTGGTCTGTGGCTACGTATCGTGGTGCTAAATGCTCTTGTTGCCTCAAGATGGTGAATTCTCATGTCGTGCAAACCTTACTTCTTAATTTAAAATTATTAGTTGAATAAAGATGCCTACAGCCTGAAGCAGGGCAGAAGAGAGGTAGGGAGGGTTTCAGTTTCCAGGGTTGGGAAGGCAGTGAGGGGAAGGCAGTTTCCAGGGAGGCAGAGACAGTGAGGGGGAGGGGGAGAAAGGTAGAAGGCGCCATGGGGTGGGCGGGGCGTCGGGACGTGACCACGAGGGCTGGCCAGTTGGAGCAGGAGCAGCCCACGCACAACATGGCAAGTGAGATCTCAGAATTAATAACAGGGAAAGAGAAAAAAAAAAAAACAGCAGAGAGGGCTGGTATCCGCCCAGCTCTGGTGCTTTCAGGCTTATGATAAATACAAAGGTTTGGTGTCTTTTATTTGAAATCTAAATGATTTCTAAGGTGGATTAGGAACTCCCTAATAATATTAACCGCAACGCCAGAGTATTGTTTGTTTATTTTCATGTACATGGGTGTTTCGCCTCCTGCGAGTCTGGTTTCTGTGTGTATGTAGTGCCCACGGAAGCCAGAAGAGGGCATCAGATCCCTGGGAAGTCACAGACTCCAGTTGTGAGCTGCCACGGGGAGGCTGAGAATTGAACCGGGGTCCTCTGGAAGAGCAGCCAGTGCTCTTAACCGCCGAGCCATCTCTCCAGCCACAATCGGTCCTCGCTCCTCAACTTGCAAAAATGCCTACAGAGACAGAGATGCAGCGAGCCCCTGACTGCTGTTCTCCAAAAGTACAGTGGGAAGGATGGAAACAGCTGTCAGCTCCCAAAAACCGAGTTCCTTTCCCCCATGAACACGGAGCTGGCCGCCTTCACAAAGAACCAGAAGGACCCCGGTGTCCTTGACCACAGGATGAAGAAGCTGGACCTCAACAGTGATGGGCAGCTAGATTTTCAGGAGCTTCTCAACCTTCTCAGTGGCTTAGCTGTAGCATGCCATGAGTTCTCCCCCCAGACTTCCCAGAAGCATGTGTAAACCTTCTCCATTCCCTTCCATCCACCAAGTCATCCCCCCTCCCCCACCCACACCGAGTCCACCACACTTACCACACCTGCAGCCCATGCCTGATAGTGAAAATAAAATGATGTCATTTTTTAATGTAAAAAATTAAAAAAAAAAAAGATACTATGCAATTGGGCTTTTCCGTGCCAGCATTTTACAACCTCGGATTAAACAAACTGTAGGTCAAACCGTCAAGAAACAAGTTGTCCTTAGGGAGATGTGGACAGTCCCTTCTGTCTCGGTCCCTCCCTTCTCAGGGAAGACTGGTGAGTGGGTACACTGATGGCTTGTGCCAGAAACGGCTGAGCTCCAGAGGGGCTTTCAGTCTCTGTGCAAACATTACACCATTTAACCAGGGAGTCAGAGCATCCAGAAGTTTGGGGACTCCAGAAATCGGTTGCCCATGGACTGTGAAGGCTGATTATATTCAGTTCAGAACCTAGGCTCTTAACCTATTAATTAGTCTAATTATCTAATTAAGTCATTCGTTCATTAATCTAATTCTATCGAGGTGTTCTTTTTTGAAGGTGGGACGCGGGGTCTCCCTTTGTAGCCTTAGCTGCCCTGTACGACTCACGTTTTATCCTGGGGTCGTCGATTGATCGGTCTTACAGGTCTGAGTCACCACACTGGCTGTCTTAGTGTTGTCATGGGAGATTTTCTCCCTAGAACTTTTTCTCCATTTTTCGTATCATTGACAAATTCCCCCACCATGGTGCATGAAGAGAAGTGGGGTCACTCACTGGTCACAGACATTTGAACTGAGAGGCCTGGCCAGCCACGGCCACTGGAAATGGCAAAAGTCATGAAGCCAGCACAGCTGCCTGACACAGTTCCAGCAAAGCCGAGTGGACGGGAACAATCGCTGCCCTTTATCTCTAACTTTGGGGGTTTGTTCTCTGTTGTTGCCTTCTTGACGACTTCCTATATTATGATTCAATTTATGTCTTTTTCTGAGAAAAATTATACCCGATAGTTTTTAGGAAAAATTTTAAGATTAACTAATCTTTCCCCTCTTTTTTAAAAATTTTATTTATTTAATGAGGGCTCTGCTGCAGAAGTATCTGCAGGCCGAAGAGGACATCAGATCCCATTACAGATGGTTGTGAGCCACCATGTGGTTGCTGGGAATTGAACTCAGGACCTCTGGAAGAGCAGTCAGTGCTCTTAACCACTGAGCCATCTCTCCAGCCCCTTAATTTTCCCACTCTTTGGAAGTCTTCCGTACACCCTGGAGACCCTCAAGCACAGATAAATACATCCCTAGATGAGGCAATCACTACTCCAGGGATGTTTTTAGGGTATCTGCCCTGAGCTAACTCAAGCAGTACAGTCGATGTCTGGTGCAGGGCAGATACAGACAATTGACAAACCCTGGCTGGCCAGGAGAATGCATTTCAGATGCAAGGCCTCTTTTATTATAGGTTTAGAGCTCTGTCAATGTAATTTAAAGACAGGGGGTCATACAGGGTACGGCCCTGGAGGAATAGAATCAGTAAGTACGACAGACTGACTAAAATAAACGTTTCCTATCTTACAGCACAGATAATAAAAGATATCATAAAAGAAGTTAGGTGTTGGTATTTGCTGTTCATAAAAAGACAGTTGAGATGTTTTCTGTTTGTCTGGAGTGCTTTAAAACCACAGCCTAAAACCAGCCTGTCAAATATCAAATATGTGTGTGTGTGTGTGTGTGTGTGTGTGTGTGTGTGTGTGTGGTGTTTGCTTTGGTGGAGATATTATTTTAGATTCTTTAGATATGATAAGGCTGATAATAAAAATTAAATCTGTTCTGTTTGTAGTTTCTAATCAGGACTAAACTTGTATCCCTGGACACGTAATGGAAAATCAAACACATGATGGATAATCATTAGTCTGTCTTTGTTCTGTGAGGCCTGTATAAAGAAGCACTTGGTTGCTAGACAGTCTGAGCGGCGAAGCCAGATCCCCCTGAACATCACTGCCTGCCTCGTTAACCCCTTCCCGACTCTGACTCTTTATCTGCTCTGTTCTGAGGGGAGTAGGGGCCCTGGCAGTAATGACCCTTCTCCCCCAAACCCTACAGAACTGTACCCATTGGAGACCTCACAGATACTTCCCAGCATCCTCCTGGCCTGACCTCTGCTGAGTCTGTGGCTTTTCTGGGGCAGAGTCACCCTGTCATTGAAACACAGGCCCTGGTGACTGCAGAGCCAGCGGATGGAGAGCCCTAGGTTTTCTGAGAGGCAGCCAGGGACCAGGAAGCACTCTGTTGGGTTAATGGGGCATTGTTGGCTGGGAGGGAGGGCTATGACACAACCTCTATGAAGAACCAGAAATGGAGACGAAGTTAAAGTCATGAAGATCCCCGCCACCTGCATCCCATCTGCTTCCTGTGGAGGGTGTGGCCCTGGATCAACCACGGTGTTTCGTGTGTTTGTTTCCGTGTAATAGAATAAGTGGCAAACGTCCAGGAAGTCAGTTGTATGTTACCATCTGTCTACACCACAGAATTTCCTGGGTTGGAGCCCTGAAGGCAAGCAATTCTGAGGACTGTCTGTCTCCTTTCTTCCTGGCCTTGGGGACCCTGGCTTCCTCTGACATCACATAAGCCCATCAGAGTAAGTGGCTAATGGCCTAGCACCTGCCGGATCATGCCGACTACACTCAGTCTGTGAGAGGAGATACCTGAGTGACTGGGCTTACATGAGTCTGTCTGGGAACTCAGACGTGGAAGGAAGCCTTCTTCCCTGTTAGTTCTAACAGGAAGTCGAAATCTAACCCCAGAGGAAAACTTCCATGGCTACTTGGAGGGGATTCTGGGACAGAGGGCTGGAGCCTCTGGCTTCCTGGTGCTCACCTCACTTTGAGAATCCCATGGCTTCCTGAGCCAGACCCTGTCTGACCCCCACAGACTCTCTCAGGGCTGTGCTCATGGTGTGAGGCTGACATCCGTGGGCTGAGTTTACCCAGCACATGCCCTCCTCTCTCTGCTTGTGAAATGACATGTAAGGTTCTTGCACTAAATGCTTAAACCCAGATTGGAGACTCAAATGGGGGGGGGGGTGGGCACAGTCCAGGCCTATCAGTCCCGTGTGTATAGTGCAATAAACCACACCGTTGCCCAAGGTCACTCACTGTATATGTGGAGATTCACATGTATTCTTCAGTTGTAAGGTTTGTATGGCGTAGAAGGGTGTAGGATGGAGGGTGGTGACGTGCAGGTGTGTCTCCCATTGGGGTATACGGTTACTCTGCTGTGGTATCAGGCTCCTATACAGGTGAATTAAAGCCTATCTGTAGGCATACAGACAATTCCGCTAGGCTCTGCCCAACAGCTACCTAGCAACAAGTTGCGTCATCGCCTACCCACTCCGTGGGCATACAGGAAGGAGAACGTCTAGCTACCCCAACCCCCTCCTTCTTCCTTCACCATCCTTCTCTGTCGCCACATGCCCAACCCCCCAGCCTCTACCCTTTTTCAGGTCCCCATCCCTTCCCCCTCAATAAATCTTCATACTAGGTCTGTATGTGCCGCCGCCGCCGCATTACACCGCGTTATATCAAAACACTTGAGCATCGTTCGGCAGATGATTCGAAAGCAGGAGGACATGTCCCCTTATAGCAGCCGTGGGTGGCTGTACTTCGGTAGTGAGTGACTGCGCAGTGGTAGGAGGCTGGTCTGAAGTGATGCTAGAACAGAGGAGAGAAAGATCCACCCGCATTCGGCCTTTGTCTTCGGTGGGGAGGTGGGGACCTGTGTCCGCAGTCCTGAGTGAGGAACTATCCTGAGCTAGCCTGAGCTCTGAGATATCCTGCGCTATGTTCCTCACCGTGCTCATCCCTCAGCCTACTGGGTGGGTCAGGGGGAGATTAGGGGGTTGGTCTGGTGCTGCTTGTATTCAAATACTAAAGTCTGTACCTCAGGTTCTAGCTGTTCCAAGACAAGTAGATCCTCACGTGTTGTCTAAGCCCAGCTCAGGTGCTTTAAGGCTAGAATTTTAATGGGTGTGTGTCTTATTTGGGAACTAAATGATCTAAGGTAGGGTAGATTTGCTGCAGCAGTGTTCGTCCCTCGGCCTTCCGGGATGGGTAAGAGTAAACCATGCCTTCTTTCCTCTACTATCCCCATGGTGATAGAAAGAAGGATGTCCTCCATGTCCCCAGTCCCCCAAGTGTGTCATTTCCTCTGTGTGCAGCTCTCTCCTGGGGCGTGCCCATGGTTCACCCACACTGTTATCCGATCTCTGCTCACACACAGTGTTTGAGGAAACTGAAGCCTTCCCTGACCATATGCATGCCTGATGCTTGTGGTCAGAAGAGGGTGTTGTGTCCCTTGGAATGTGAGTTGTAGATGTTTGTGAGCTACAGTGTTCATGCTGGGAGTCGAACCTGGGTCCTCTTAACCTTTGGACCATGTTGCAGTAAATATTAAAATGATTACTTAACTTTTTATCGGCCCCCCACGGCCTGACTCCGCAGAAGCCGCTCCAGTATGGAGCCGAGCGCATAAATTCTGTCACAAGTCTGCAAGCCGCCCTCTCCACACGGTTCCCTTCCCAGGGCATTCACTCCACCCACCCTGTTGCTTCTGTGTTGGGTGGATACAACCGCCCTAGTGTGTTCCCTTCCTCCACCGCCCGGCACAAACATGACTCCAAAACCCTGTAGCTTATCAAACAGGTTTATGTATTAAATTCTCAATCCACAAACCCTCTACACAATAAGCTTCCATCCAATAGACAAAGATACAAACTACCCTCCTATATATGATAAAAAGACCTCTAGAAACCATTAAAAATATTCATATCTACCTATTGCCAACTAAGACCACCTGGATGTAGGTCCTCTTTCTCCAGCTCCATCAGGATTCCTCCTCTAATCCGTTTTCTCTCCTTCTCTTCCGTTTTCCCAGCCTTTTCCCTGCCTACCTCTCCACTGTCCAAACCTTGACATCAACCCACAGGACCATCTCTCCAAACCTTCCACTTTTCCTAATCTGACCTCTTTGTCCTGTTGGTCACCCTCTGACTACACCGTCTAGCTGCACTGACTGGCTGTCTTCCAGACCCCAGACTGAAGCCTCACCACTGCCTGAAAAGGGCCCAGATACCTGTTCATGGAAGAGTGGCTGCGTCAATAAATGAGTGAGCAAAACATGTGTGAATGAGTGTGCCAGCCTCCTAGGTGCCTAAGATTTATTTAAGACCCCGAGTTCGGACCTAATGAGAGTACTTCATACTATCACTCGATTTAAGTTTTTTCTAGATTTACTTATTACTCTGTGTGTGTGTGTGTGTGTGTGGTGGTTGGGTTGAGTGTGTGTGATAGCTGGGTTGAATGTGTGTGTGGTGGCTGTATTGTGTGTGTGTGTGTTTGTGTGTGTCTGTATCTGTCTTTGTGTGTGTGGTGGTTGGGTTGAGTGTGTGTGGGTGATAGCTGGCTTGAGTGTGTGTGTGTGCGATTGTATTGTGTGTGTTTGTGTACATGTTGTGGCTGGGTTGAATGTGTGTGTGGTGGCTGTATTGTGTGTGTGTGTGTTTGTGTGTGTCTGTATCTGTCTTTGTGTGTGTGGTGGTTGGGTTGAGTGTGTGTGATAGCTGGGTTGAATGTGTGTGTGGTGGCTGTGTTGGGTGTGTGTGTGTTTGTGTGTGTCTGTATCTGTCTTTGTGTGTGTGGTGGTTGGGTTGAGTGTGTGTGGGTTATAGCTGGCTTGAGTGTGTGTGTGTGTGGTGGTTGTATTGTGTGTGTTTGTGTACATGTTGTGGCTTGGTTGAGTGTGTGTATGTGAGTGTGTCTGTACCTGTCTTTGTGTGTGTGGTGGTTGGGTTGAGTGTGTGTGGGTGATAGCTGGCTTGAATGTATGTGTGTGTGTGTGTGTGTGTGTGTGTGTGGCGGTTGTGTTGGGTGTGTGTGTGTTTGTTTGCATGTTGTGGCTGGGTTGAGTGTGTGTACGTGAGTGTGTGTATAGGTGAGTGCCAGCCTACACCCTCTTGTGTGCTTGAGAGGGTGCACCATTCCTCAGCAGCGACCTGGAGCTAAGAGAAGAACTTGAAGGAGTAGGCGCTCTCCCTGTGGGCTCGGAGAGTTGAACTAGGGTCACCTAGATTGGCAGCAAGTATTGTCCTTCTGACAGTCACCCTGTGACTATGCAAACATCAGTCTGCAGAACTGCAGCCATCGTAACAGTGATGGAAAACACGCCTCCATCCCTCCGCGCTTCCGAGTGTGTCACTGAATGGGAGCAATGGGTCTTTCCTGCCCCCTTACCATTACCGAGAGCTCTCTGCTGCTCACCCTCTTCTGCTCCTGACTCATCTTCCCAGTGCTGTGCCTCATCCTTCACCTTCTATCAAGGAGTGCTGTAGGCTTATATTTTTCAAAACCTAGTTTAACAGGGGGTACTGAAATGCTTTAACCTCCTTTTAGCTCAGCACCCATCAGTGGAAAGGAAAGGTTAATAGGGCAGGATGTGGACCTGTTGAGAAATCGGTTTTTGGGTGAACCCAATCTTTGTTGTCAGGATAGCAGCAGCTCAGGTCACACAGGTCACACAAATCAGCAGTGGCAGCTCGATCCAGAAGAAACCGAGAGGCTCTGCTGATGGGCTGGAGTCTGAAGATGCAGCGGGAAGCCGGGACGCCACCAGAAGTTCTTTGATGCCTTCTCTCTATGAAGTCACAGCAAACGGTGATCAGCAGGGCGGGGAGATGAACCGATACCACACATCGGCGAAGATCAGCTCCAACAAAGCCCAACAAGACCAGAAAGAGCGGAAGGCAAACCAGCATGACACAGTATCGACTCTGTTGGGTTATATTTATCCCCTTCCCAAACATCACGTGTTCTCTCAAGCATCTGCTCTTGCAAAACATCACGTGCCCTTATTCCAGGCAGCTTCCAGAAGAACGCCACGTGTCTGTTCTCGGCGGAAACACCTCTCATAAGACAGTTCCCAGAAAAAACATCACATGGCACAACAGTCTCCAAGGAAACCAGAAAACTTCACCTCAGAGTAGCCTCCACCCCCGTAGCAGGCGTGCTCTGTGCGTTACGGGCCTCCGTGGACATTGCTGCCCTCATCCCCCCTCTGTGGAGATGAGCTTTGGGTCCAGTTCTGATGGCAGCTCTGCTGTCTTGCCTCCCTTCAGCTCATTCTCCCCCCGGGCAGGAGCCTCTCTCGGCACGGGCTGTAGGAGAATCTGTGTCCACAAGTCTTCCCTGTGCTCAGCTTTTCTCTCTCTGTTTCAGTCCCCCACACCGTGCAGTGAGCAACGTCTCCATTTGCTGAAAGAACAGCAGCACAGTCCAAGGCTCCTGACTACTGTATCCTGGCCTTGGGTCCGACAGCCCTGTCCTCTCTAGATGTCCTAGTGACACAGAGAGCCACGTAGGTACCAGTCTGCCCTGTGTTCTCAGAGCTCTGGAAGGGTGGGACTTACTCCTAGCAAGAAGGCAGTAGATGTCTGTGAAGGCTGAAAAGGGACCCACTTAGTGAAGCTAGGGGACAGGAATGGAGCCATTATCCCTGGTGTCACTACTCAGGGTCCTGATCAAGGACATGAGGCCTAGAAGAGGTCTGTGAAGAGTTTCACATTTGGATTTTCGGGAGGAGGTGACCTATGTGTCCTAGATCACATTTCTCCTATGGAGAGATTCAGTCTTCACATCGCCAGGTTGGCTGAGCTGGATCTGGACCAGTGATGAAAATGCACGTGTGATGTGAGTGAGTAGGGCACATGTCGAGCATCTCCTGGGTTCCATTCTCAGCGCCACATCAACTACAGTGCCGGCACATGCCTGCAATCCCAGCACCGGGGAGGTAGAGGCAGAAGGATCAGATGTTCAAGGACATTTTCTGGTTTTAGTTGACTGACTGACTGATTGATTGACTGATTGATTGGTGTTTTGCGACACGGTTTCTCTGTTCAGCCATGGCTGTCCTGAAACTCACTCTGTGGACCAGGATGGTCTTGAACTCACAGAGAGAGATCTGTCTGCCTCTGTGTCTCATGTGCTGGAACTAAAGGCATGGGCCACCAGGAATGGCTATTTTTATTATTTTTAGTTGTGTGTATGTGTTCTCTGTGGGTACGCACACCACAAATGAGTGCAGGTGTCCACAGAAGTCAGGGGTGACAGATCCCCTAGATTCACACAGGGTCACGAGCTGTCTGTCATAGGCAATGGAATGTGAACTTCATTCCTGTTTAAGAGCAGATATGCTTTTAACAGCTGAACCATTGCTCCTGTCCGGAAGTACATGTGTAGCCACGTTGGGTTAGGCATCTGAGAGTTGTAGAAGGTAAGAACCACAAGCAAGTACTCGAAGCACTTGGTCTACAAAGATTTGCATTAAAAAAATTAAATCAGCACTATAACTTAAACGATAAATATATAGAATGAAGAACAGACTAGACCAGCAGAAGAACAGGGTGGGACTTAGCATTTCTGCATTTGCAAGGCTGAGGCAGGAGAACTTCAAGTTTGAGGCTGGCTGAGGTTACATAGTTGCTAGAAAAAGAAAAGAACAGCACACCTGTCCCCTCTACCCTCCCACCAAAGGCTTGAACAGAGCGAGTAGAAGGAAGATGGCGAGAACAGACTAGGAAAATAGAGAAGGCGTTGGTTCCTCAATCTCATCAATGGGATTGACAACCTCTGATCAGATTAACTTTATAAATTAAAGTGCAATGTCACTGACCACGGAAGGGAAACTTGAGACCTTAATGTTTATTCTTCAGGATACTAAGGATTCAATTTCTAGGGCTGGAGAACTGGCTCAGAGGTTAAGAGCGGTGACTGCTCTTCCAGAGGTCCTGGGTTCAAATCCCAGCAACCACATGGTGGCTCACAACCATCTGTAATGGGATCTGATGCCCTCTTCTGGTGTCTGAAGACAGCTACAGTGTACTTATATAAATATAATAAAGAAAGAATTCATTTTCTCCATGCACACTAGAGTGGCTTCAGTGAAGATTCCTAGATGCCCGGAACCCACAGAGATGGTGGTGTTGGGGTTCAGGATTAGCTGCCCAACCACTCTGACATCAGTCTCAGTCAGATATTGATGTTTATTGAACACAAACTCCAAGACTGATTGATCAGGGACCTGGCCAGGAGTCAGGAGCCAAGCTATCACAGAGGTGGGGACAGTTCTCAGGGCCAGTTTCTATATGGGAAAAATGCACAAACAGGTACATTTGCAATATTTGCAACATTTAGGCCGTCTTGACAAAACATTGCTATGTGTTCTTTAAGCTGTAGAAGCAGGGAGGAGAAGGGATTTCCAGAGTCCAGAAGGCCCCGATGCAAAGAACATGACCTTATAGGTCGGCAGAAACATTAGGTCAGGTTTAATGAGGTACGAGATAAAGGCACTATGGCAGATCCATTGTCAGGTTTTAGCATCAGCACGGAGAGACACAAAACTGATCAGTACACAGCCCATAAGTGACCCAACAAAGACATCTCACAGAACCGAACCGTTCTTAAAGACGAACACAGACAAACTATGGATAGCTGCTGCCACCAGCACAGTTGGGGTGCACATGGAAACCCACTCGGGTTTAGAAAGGTTCAGAAATGGACGACGGCGATGGTCACACAGCAGTGAGTGTGTGCTTCATGCCCCAACTTCCCAATGGCTAATAGAGAAATGAAATATCACTATTGTGGGACTGAAATAGCCCAGGGTTACTGAGGAAGGGTCCAGGAAGCTCCAACTTCGATACCCCCATCCTCTCGATCTGGCTCAAAAAAAAAAAAAAAAAAAAAAAAAAAAAAAAACGCCCCTCCCCCATCAACCCTAGCTGGAATGAATTACCCTGAGAGTTATTAGGCTTGGCTCCTTGTCTGATCTTGTAAAGTTCCCCACTGCACCCTACAGCCTCTGAGCGTGCAGATGAAGCATCTTCTGAGATCCCTGCCTTAGCCATGGTACACAGCCCCACAAACCTTTGTCCCAGAGACCCTGGCCACCTTCATGGGGGGCATAAGTACCCCTTTATTCCCCTCAATCCCCATAAATGCACCCACCCAGACCCGACTAAGCTTCCCTCCCTCAGTCTAGCCCAATGCAAAATGGGCCTGCCTACCCCAGGGGAAAAGCAGACATAGGGCACCTTTCTGTTACTACACTCTTAAAAAGCCAGAAACCAACCAACCAACCAACCAACCAATCAACCAACCAACCAACCAATCAACCAACCAACCAACCAAACGACCAAACAACCAAAGAACCCTAGTTAATTTTCAGGTGATGGTGGCACACACCTTTAATCCCAGCACTTAAGAGGCAGAGGCAGGTGAATCTCTGTGAGTTCCAGACCAGTCAGGGCTATTCTGAGAAATGCTGTCTCAGAGACAAAACAAAACAAACAAACAAACAAACAACAAAAACAAAGCCTAGGGGCTGGAGAGATGGCTCAGTGGTTAGAGCACGGGCTGCTCTTCCAGAGGTCCTGAGTTCAAATCCCAGCAACGACATGGTGGCTCACAACCATCTGTAATGGGATCTGATGCCCTTTTGGTGTGTCTGAGGACAACTACAGTGTACTGACATAAAATAAATAAATAAATCTTAAAAAGAAAAAAGAGCACTGATGGTTTTTCCAGAGGTCCTGAGTTCAAATCTCAGCAACCACTGGAATGGAATCTGATATACTCTTCTGGTTCGTTTTTTGAAGATAGCTGCAGTGTACTCATATAAGTAAAAATCTTTAAAAACAAAACAAAACCGGGGCTTGGAAAAATGGCTCAGCAATTAAGAGCACTGCCTGCTCAAATTCCCAGCACCTACAAGGTGGCTCACAAGCACCGTTAATGGCATCCCGTGCCCTCTTCTGGTGTGCTTGCAGACAGCAAGAATGTACTCACATACATAAAATAAATAAACCTCAAGCAAATGAACAGTAACAATAACAAAATTCAGTTATTTTGTGCAAGCTGACACTGTAAAAGCTGGCCTCAGAAGAGAAACTCAACCCAGCCGGGATTTGGTGTTCCGTAGAATTTTTCCATCTGTGGATAAAACAAACTTCAGATTAGACTGTCAGGGTAACCCCTGAGAAATCCGGCCATGCAGCAGACCTGGTATAAAGGACGTTTATTTGGAGGAAGGGAAAGGAGTGAGGGCCTGGAGAAGGGATGGGTAGGCAGAGCCGCGAGGGCAGAGAAGGGACAGAGGTGGCTGTGAACTCCGGGAAACAGAGAGAGAGAGAGAAAGTACGGGTGATGAGCAGTCCTTTTAAAAGCCACCTCACCTGGCAGGGGTAGGTAATGACAGCAGATGATGATGTAGGCAGGTGCTAGGTCCCCAGGAAGAGCCTTCTGGAACCATCTGTAAGCGAACATCAGGACCCCAGCCAATGTGTCCAGTCCAGTCACCTGTCATTACGCCAGCTTCTCATGGGCGGCTGGTGTCCAGGCAGCAGAAATAATTTGAGCTTGTTATGGGGATACTATAAAACCTTACACCGTTGTTTATTTATTTGTTTCTTCAACAGGGTCTCAGTCTGTAGCCCTGACTGGCCTGGAATTCACAGAGATCCTCTTGTCTCTGTGCCCAAGTGCAGGGAATAAAGACATCTGCCACCATCCCAGAGAATGCAGGAAGGTGAGGGCTTCAGAAATCAGTGCCCCACGAATTCAGAGTTCAATTTATTTGATTCAGAACCTGTGTGTTCTTAATTACATCACAATTCTTCTTGCTATATTGATGGATTTTTTAAAAATTTATTTCTTGTTTTTATTTAATGTGTGTTCTGCTAGCAGGTATTTTACTTTGTGCCTGTCTAGCTCCTGAGGAGGCCACAAGAGGGCGCTGGATCCCCAGGAGTTAAGAGATGTGGTGAGCCACCACAGTTACACAGTTACAGTGTGCTTATATATAATAAATAAATAAATCTTTTTTAAAAAATCAAACCCTGCAGTAGTTCATCTTCAGAGATCTCAGCCAGCCCTACTCTGCTTCCCGGGCACTTAATAAGGCCTTTGGGGGTAGAGGAAACATGGCTGAGGCTGCAGACAGACAGCTTCTGTTTGGATCTGCCACTCACAGCCTCTGTGACTGAGATTGGGCCACTGTCTTTCATGTATCTGTTTTCATAAACCAGAACACATGGTCGACGGCCATTGCTGTGTCAGTGAGGCAGGAGAGAGTCTCAAATCAGCGGAAACCACTGCTATCTGCCTACCAGAGAAGTCCCTGGGATGGACCTTGTACTGGCTGATTGTATGTCAACTTGACACAAGCTGGAGTTGTCACCGAGAAAGGAGGAGACTCAGTTGAGGAATTGCCTCCATGAGATCCAGCTGTAAGGCAGTTTCTCAATTAGTGCTCTATGAGGTGAGGGCCCCACCCATTGTGGGTGGTGCCATCCCTGGGCTGGTACTCTTGGGTTCTATAAGAAAGCAGGTTGAGCATTCCAGGGGGAGCAAGCCAATAAGTAACATCCCTCCATGGCCTCTGCATCCACTCCTGCTTCTTGACCTGCTTGAGTTCCACTCCTGACTTCCTTTGGTAATGAACAGCAATGTGGAAGTGTGAGCTGAATAAACCATTTTCTCCCCAACTTGCTTCTTGGTCATGATGTTTGTGAAGGAATAGAAACCCTGACTAAGACAGACCTCTAAGGAAAATCACTGGACAGGAGGCTTCTCTCCCATATTTCTTCCCATGAGGACCATGTCTTCCTGTGACATCTCACAAACCCAGAAGAACAGATCACTAATGTCCTGGGTACCTGTCCAAGTTTGATTCCCATGCTAAGACTCAGAAGGAGATAGCCAGATGAGCTTGCCTAACTGCTGTAGAATACTGGCTGGGTCAGGTCTCTGTGAGACTTGGACAAACAGTAAACCATTGCTCCCAGTCAGCAAAAGCAGAAAGTCACATTTCAGCCCAGGAAAAAAAGCTCCCTAAGTCATCTGAGAGGAGATTAGGACAGAGGTCTGGAGTCAGGGCTTCCTGGTGTTTGCCTCGATGTGAGAATCCCGTGGCTTCCTCAGCCATACCCTGCCTGACTCCTCTAGCGTTTTTCTCAGAGCCATGCTCATGATGAAGTCAGGAAGAGTCTGGCTGAAGCTGACATCCTTGGTCTGGTTACTCGGCCCATGCCTACTCTCCCCAGGTTAAGTCAGGTGAGGGATTCTGATCTATTACAGTTTATCTCCGAAACACTCGTCCTGTCCTAAGCCCCCAATCTACCAGGAGAGGACAAATCCAGTGGTGGTACAGGCCATTCTTGACATGTGTGTTCACAGGGTATCAGTGCCACCGAACCCCACAGGACAGAGTCACTCACTGAAACCATGGAGACTCATAGATATTTTTCATTTGTAAAACACATATGGAAGGTTCATAGGATACAGTACCCATGTTTTACCTGGGTGATCTTCTAGTCGCCCCGTGAGGAGCCATTTGTGTGCCACTGTGTGAACTCCCCAACCTTCTTGAACAGGCAGTGACGTAGGTCAGGATTTCACAGCTCTTAGCTGGAAATGTGGTTTGTACCAGGAAAAGGCTCCAAGGCTGCCTGTCTTGAACAAGGAGAAGAACAATTTCTCCCACAGCAGCTTCTGGGGTACACTACATCAATGCTGACGGGCAATGGCAGGCATGCTCCCATTGAGTAAAAGTGGGACTACAACGTAAGAGAGAGAATGCCAACAATAGATGGAAAGATGGGAAACCTCTGTCCCAAGCAGGCATGCTTGTCTCTCAGCCGAGCAGGACTGGTGAGGGGGGTGCCCGTCCTACTTGGTAGATAAAAGCAAGACAACATCTGTGTCCTCAGTGTCCCGAATGTGTCATCTCCTCTGTGGAGCTCTCTCCTCAGGTGTCTCCGTGGTTCACCAGCACTGTTCTCAGATCTCCACTCACACTCTAGTGTTTGGTGGAGACAATTCCTCCACTGACTGATCTTCCAGAGTCCCTGACCTTTAAAAGAAAGGAAGAAAGAAAGAAAAAAAATCAACAAGAACAAAACCCAATTCTGTTTGTGGATCCAGTCATCCCTCAATGAACTGCCCAGCTGCCCTGCCCGGCTGTCTTCTGGCCCACTAGAAGTAGGGCACTGTGACAGCAGGTCTGGGCTGATGCTTTGCAGAGGCCGATTGCCTGCCAAAGGCTTAAAATCCAGTGAGGGGATGAATGGGTGTCCCGGGTTGATGGGAATCTGCAGGTTGCTTATAAACATCTCAAGTTTGGCGCTAATGAAAGTGGTATCCCTGATAGATTTAAAAGTATTAATATATTTTCATGTATTTCTTCTCTGTCTCTGTCTCTCTCTGTCTCTCTGATTCTCTATCTCTGTTTCTCTGTGTATGTGTATGTGTGTGCATAAATGCATGTATGCGTACATACTTACGTGTGTGTGCATCCATGTTTGTGTGTGTACGTGCATGCGTGTATACATATGTGTGTGTGCGCACGCATGCAAGTCTGGAGTAGGCATGTACCATCTTGTGTGTGTAGTCTGGTGGATGCCACAGCCGCTATAAAAGTTTAGAGGACTACTTGAGGAAGTGAAGTCTATGCTACAGTCATGTGCAAAGAGGTTCAACCGAGACAGCAGTGAGTATCCAAAGATCTGAACAAACACTGTTCCATAGCTGGGAACATCAGTGTATTAGAGTTTCTATTTCGGAGACAAAAACACCATGACCAAAAAGCATGTTGGAGAGGAACGGGTTTATTTCGCCTACACTTCCAAATCATAGTCCATCTTTGGAGGAAGTCAGGACAGGAACTCAAATAGGGCAGGCACCTGGAGCAGGAGCTGATGCAGAGGCCATGGATGCTGCTGCTTACTGGCTTGCTCCTCATGGCTTTCTCAAGCCATTTTCTTATAGAAGCCAAGGCCAAGAACAACCCACCACAAGCTGGGCCCTCCTCCACTGATCACTCTTTGGTGACTCTAACTTGTGTCAAGTTGACACACAGAACCAGCCAGTACCATAGGTCGTCAGAATATAGTCAGTGGTGATCAGCTTTGAGTAGAGGACACTCTGGCTTTCTCTCCCCTCCCCCATACCACTTCCTGTTCACTGAGGGCCTCCCTCTGCTGACCATCTGTTCCCCTCTGCGCCTGCTCCCTGAAGCTCAAGCACAAAGCCAGCTTTTCCTCTCAGGTTCTCTTGCTCCGTAGGGAGTCTCTGAGCTCTGCTCCTACCCAAGTTGCCAAAGAATGGCCTCCTCACAAGCCAGCAAGACACCAACCCAGGATGCTCTTTGCAGGAAGGTACAGAAGGGGCCTCCATGGTTGCTGCTCCTGTTCTGTCTCCCCTTGTGGCGAAGAGCTTCCGTCCAAGTTTTGCTGCTGTCCTTTCTGACTCTGAGCTGAGCCTCCTCCCAGGCAGGAGCACCTCTCAAAAACCACACGGGCTGTGGTGTGTCTGTGTCCAAACACTGTTGAATTCCTCATGCTGCCTCCTGTTTCTCTCCCTCGTTTCAGTCCTGGAGACCACACACCCAGCATTAAGGCTGATAAGCATCCTTGTATCCTGAGAGAACAGCAGCTCACCCCAGGGCTGACCTCTACTGCATCCTGGCCTTGGTTTGTCAGCACCAAAGAGGGAGCTCCTGTCCTCCCCACGTGCCCTGTTGGCACAGAGACCCATGTGGGCACCCAGTCTGAGCTGTGTCCTCAGTGCTCTGTGGTAAGTGCACCGCAGTTGCCCCCAGTAGAAAGGTGACAGGTGCAGTTCATGGGACAGCATGGAGTCACCTGAGACAGCACCACGGAAGAGGACTGGTCCATTTTCACTGTAGTCACCAGTCAGGGTTACGGTCTGGGACAGAGTCCAAGGGACGGCTGTGTCTGGGTTTTACATTCAGGGTGTACGAAAGGGGACGATTATTCCTGGGAAAATGTGTCTCCATCTTACTACGGAGGGTTTCAAGGATGCGATGCAGCTCCCCGTGTTGGCTGAGCTGCGCATGTGGTCAGTCTATGCCCCGCCTCCCTATCCAGGAAGCCTGTCCTTTATGTCTAGGCCATTTCCCCCTGATCACCATGTCTTTCCTCATGGAAGATGCCAGTAGAGAAGGAACTGCGTAGGTCCCGGGAACATCACCGTGTACAGGAAGAAGCCAAGGAGGTCACACAGACTTGTGGGAGGGGCCTCCTGATCATCTGAGACAGCGATGGAAGCCAGGCTGCAAGGCAAACTGCTAACTCAGGCCAACACTTGTCCTGATGCGCCCCTGGTGAACACTGGGAAAGCTGCAGGCTTATCTGGGAGCTGTCCACAACAGCAGAATTAGCTGCCATTTAGCTGCTGGAGAGAATAACTCAGAGCTGAATTTCCTAGGACCCGTGTCCTCCATTCTTCCACTTGGGAGACAAGAACATGGGACATCTCATGCACCCAGCAGGATAGTTATCTAAGATCCTAGGCGTCTGTCCAGCTATGATCTCCATGCTCCTCTCAGAAGGAAATGCTGACACTGAATGTGGCTGTCCTGGCAGTGCACAGCTGACCGGGCAGTAGGCAGCTGGCTCCACATTCTATGAAGACTTCCACACCGAGTAAAGCCTTGTCCTCTGTAAGCTCTAACAGGAAGTCAATGCCAACCTGGGAGAGAATCTAACAAGGGTCACTTGGGGTCCAGCCTGGAACAAGCTGTGCAGCCAGAGCTTCCTGGAGGATGTCAGGTCTTCCTCAGCTAGGCCCTGCCTGACACCCACAGTCCCTCTCAGGGTCATGTTTATGGTGAAACCCTTAGAATTTAAACTCAGTCTGGTGTCATTGGGCGGAGTTACTTACTGACCAAAGCTCCTTTTCCCTGCAGGGTGGAGTTTGGTGAAGGGTTGAAATCCACTGTGTTTTTGTAGTGGTTTATTTATTTTAAACCTACTTTTAATAATGGTTCTTAAGTGTTTTAACCTCCCTCCTAGACTTCCACCCACCAGAGGTAGTGGAAAAAAAAGGTTAATAGGGCAAAGAAGAATGTGAACCTGTTAGAAATAGTTCTTTGTAGCAAATCCAGTTTGCGTTGTCAGGAGATCAGCAGTTCAGTTCACATGAATCAGCAACGCTAGCTTGATCCACTCACAAACACCATTCACAAATCAGCAAAGGCAGTTAAATCCAGAAGAAACCTCAAGATGCTGACAATCAGCCTAAGTCTGAGGAAGGGACAAGAAGCCACCAGAACACCACTTTCTTTCTTTCTTTCTTTTTTTTTTTTCTTTCTATGAAGCCACTACAAAAGATGACCAGTAAAGAGTGGCAAGGCGAACCAATACCACACAACGTGGTCCGTGAAGACCAGCATCAGCAAAATGCAACAATGACCAGCAAGGAGTGGCAAGGCGAACCAATACCACTCAGCATCATCCACAGTCTGTCGGGTTATATTTAGACCCTGCCCAAACATCACGTGGTCTCTCAAGCAACCACCCCAGCAAAACATCACATGCCCTTATTCCAGGAAGCTTCCAGACAAATACTACGTGTCTGTTCTCAGAAAAATGTCCTCCCACATGTCTGCTTCAGCAAAAACACCCACTCATAAGACAGTTCCCAGAAAAATATCACATGACAAACTGAGTCTCCAAAGAAAGCTGAAGTTTCCACTTTAGCAGTTTGTCTCTGCCATGTGTGTCCTGTACTAAACGCTCACACACCCACATGGGGACACAATACAGAAGGAGATGGACACAGGTCAGGCATGACTGTACTGAGTGTAAGTTAGAATTAACCCAGCCAGCACCCAGCGGTCCTGGAGAATCACTTACTGTATACATGGCTAAACCCATATGAATCAACTTGCTCTCAATTAATGTAGCTAAATTTATAGCGTGTGGAATCCAGTGTGGTTTGGGGTGATGTTCTGTAATGACAGGGATCTTCTAGAGTGTGTTGTCTCTCTATCTCTGTGTCTACGCTCCAGGCTACAGAAATCAATGGCGACCACAAATCACCCGTGTTCATGACAGATGCATGCAGTGACTTCTTGTACCAGGACGAGACTTGAAAATTCTCTGGGAGATTAGGGACACATACAAGAAACATTTCCTCCTCAACTGTGTGGGAGGCATGACTGGTAGAAATTCTACAGAAATAAGAAGAACTCAGTAGGCTAAACACAAGGCTAGAAATTAGAAAATCATCAATATTGAGATGTTAGTCTTGGGTGGGAAGGAAGGGCCCTGGGTCCTAAACAGGTGTGCACTGAACTGAGCCTAGGAGTGGCTGGGGCGGTCATTTTACTAGACAAAGGAAGCAACATGGCCTCCATTCTCTGGTCGCCCATGAACCTGTCACTCCCCCTATGACCTGTCTCCTTGGGACTCTGTGTGACTCACTACACTCTGCCCTGAGGTCCATGTTCTCTCTCACAGTCTTGGAGGGGTGCAGCCTTCCCTGGCTCTTCCTCTCTAGATCCTAGTTCTTGACTCTCTTTTAATCTCTGTTCTCCTGCAGTTCCAACAAACCCCTGGCTTCACTTCTAAATGCCCTTGATAGTGTTACAGCTCATGAGACCAGGGACTTCATGAGGACAGAAACTGGTGTAATCTTTGTGGAAGGCAAAGTACCTGGCAAAGCCTCAGATATCAATCAATGAATCAATCAGTAAGTGTCCCAGGGCATGTCCTGGACATACTCACAAACCTTGGATATTAAGCTAATGACTCTCTAACACACTGTGTGTGTGTCTGTGTGTGTGTGTGTGTTTGTGTGTGGTGCATGTATGCATGCATATGTCTCTGTGGGTGTATGCGCATGAATATGTGTGTGTGTGCCTATGAACATCTCAGTAGATTTGTGTAGGTGTATGTGTGTGTGAGTGTGTGTGGGCATTCTAAAACACCCGTGGGAAAGGCAGAGGTCAACTTGTATTACTCTGACCTGTAGCCAGGTCCTCAGATTTTGAACCAAGTTGTAGCATCCATGGAGGTATCTCACAGGACTGCTTTTTTGTTTGTTTGTTTGTTTTTAGGAAAGACACCCTGAAATTGTTAGGAACATCAGTCTTCAAAATAAAGAGACCAAAACTTGGGGGACAATCTGGTTTTTTCTTGGGACTCTCCCTACTATTTCCAATTTAATGAGGGCTGCTGAGTCTCTGTGTCCTGTGTCTTCTCTCAGGCTGCAGACAGAAACCCTGGGTCTCCTAGGGAGACCCCAGGCGGTCTCTGAGCTTCCTCTTCTCCCCCGTCAGAGGATGGGCTCCACACCTGTGTGTCAGAACACAGGTTGCACCTTTAGGCCAGATCCCAGGGCCTCAGCCAGCTCATGTTCCCTGCAGCTGCTGGGGCAGAGGCAAACCGAACTTGAAGCTCTGTGGGGTCTTGCTCTTCAGTGCTCCTGGTAACGCTTGCTGCTGAACTAACTCATGGGATGTGAAACTTCCCACCACGTTAACAGAACAGGAGCAATAGGGCCTTTCCTTTGTCCTGGGAATTGGTCCAGGACTCTCAGGCAGAGAGTGCTCAGGGATTTGTCCTGACATGAAGGCTGCTGTCTGAAAAGGTTCTGTGGCCTCCCCTCCATCCCTTCCTCCTCCCCACCCTTCCCTCCTCCCCCACCTCTCACCCTCCACACCCCATCTTTTGCATCATGAAGAAGCTCTCCTCCGGGGTTTAAACAAGAGCCTGTCCTTCCTTTGAGCCCTGGCACGTCTAGATTCTGCCCCTTCCTGTGCTTTCTGCATAATCCTCTTCCTACACTCCAGACCCATCAAGGCCTCAGACCTTTCTCTTAACAAACCCTGCTGAGGGGATTGTTTCAGCTTCCTGTGCGGCTCTCACACACGTGGAGGTAAGAGGTCCCGGTGCACACAGCTAAGCCTTGGAGAAGCCAGCAAAGGCAAGCACCAGGTTTGTCCCTTCAATGGAAGATGTTTGTCTCTTCCTCCAGGAACAAGGGGAAAGGATGTGGTTTACAACCTGGTTACCTCCAGCTGTCTGTAAGGCCGGCTGCACCTGAGTCCCCCAGATACTATGTTTGGGGATCCCTGACTCCCCACTACACACACACATCTTGAACCTTGCTTCCTAGTCTACACAACCACCCTCTTGACAGTTGTCATTGTAACCTACAACAGCCTAAGTGACTTCTGCGGTATCTTAGGGCCAGGGATTATGTTTACCTCAGCCGTGCTCCAGGGACCCTTGTCTTGAGCATTGTCTGTAAGTCAACAGAAACCATGTTCATGGAAGAAGTCGTATGCACTTTGTAAAGAGTCCCAATGTCAACAAGCCTTGAGCTTTGTTGTACCTTGGGACCGAGTTAATTGTCATCAGGAAACTTTTCCCCCAAATCATGCTGTGCTTACATATGATAAAATATGTGCTAAAACCACCCAGTGTCAGACTCCAGAAGTTTGTCCAGCACATGTCTAGTTCTGTGTGAACTGAACTTCATTCTGACCTCACCGGTGTCTCCCTGCCATTGTGATGGGTACAGGGACCCCACCCCACACTGATGGCTTTATTTATGATACTGGAGGAGAAGCCTTGTCATCAGAGTGACATTTGTTGGAAGAGAAGGAGGGATGAAGGGACAAAGGGAGGGGATTTCCAGGTCTCTGCCACCTCCTCAGTCCTCCCTCTGGGGAGGACAGCTTCAGGTCAGCCCTGCTCCCGTGCTCCATGCTGTGCTCTCTGTTTGCTGTCTTCCTTTGAGCTCAGTCTCCTCCCAGGCAGCAGCTCCTCCAGAATCACACAGACAGTTGGTGGCTCTATGTTTGAGACACTGCTCTGTCCCCTCCTCTGTCAGCTCCACTCCCCTCCCCCTCCTCTTCTCTCTCTTTATGGTTCAGTCGTCCACACCACGGTGGGCAGCAAGGCTGAGAAGTGAACTGTGCCCTGAGAGATCAGGTCACCCCAAAGATGCTCTGTTGAGTCCTGACCCGGGTCTGTCAGTACAGAGGGAAGCCCTGGCCTCTCTATGTGATAATAGTGACACCAAAGCCCAGCAGACCATCCAGGTGTCCTGAAAATACAATGCACACCCAGCAGGTAGGTGACAGTTGTCTCTTAGGGATAGGGAGAGATTAAGTGTGTGATGAACTTGTAACAGAACTTATCTACGGTCACTGGTCTTACTGATCAGAGTTCTGTTCCAGGCGCCCAGGAGCAGTTGAGTCAGCAGTGTGAGACATTTCATGTCTACAGGAGGAAGTAACCCGAATCCTGGAAATCCTGTGTGTCCATCCTCCTGTGGAAGGTTTCAGAGAGCCCCTGCGTTCCCTGTGATGCTGGCTTGTGCCTTGGTCTGTGTGATGAAAGTCTACACTGGGCTAAGGATGTTCAGCACCTTAGATGGCTCAGTGGTTAAGAGCAGTCGGTGCTCTTCCAGAGGTCCTGAGTTCAATTCCCAGCAACAACATGGTGGCTCACAGCCATCTGTAATGGGATCTGATGCCCTCTTCTGGTGTGTCTGAAGAGAGCGACAGTAAACTCACATACAAAAACATAAACAATTAAATCTTTTTTTAAAAAAAATAAAATGAAATAAAAAACTTCTTAAGTACTTCAGAATGCTCCCGAGTACAATGTATATTTTATATACATTATAATATAACACATATTATCATGTATATATGCACTGCTTTTTATGATAGGGTTACTTTGTGTAACACTGTCTGTCCCAAAATTTCTTTGTGTAGACTAGGCTGGCCTTGAACTCACTAGATCTGCCTGTCTCTGCCTCCTGAGCACTGTGATCTAAGGCATGCACCACCACTGATGGCTTCTTTTTATTTTTTTAAAAGCATATCAGACATTGCTAGCTACATAGTTCTGACAGAGAAGACCTTAGACATTTTATAAGCCAAGGCTACACAACCAGTAAGTGGCACCTTAGTTTTGCATGTGTGCAGTCTCAGCACTTAGGAGACTGAGACAGGAGGCTTCTTGTATTGGGAATATATAGAGTTTCAGACTCGCTGGGCTCAACCAAAGGGAAATGGAAAATAATTAATGTGAATGAATAATGAATTCAGCGCTAAAGCATTGGGAGACCTGGGAATCCGTCTTATGGTGGTCAAAGAGGAATGTTTTCTGTACTTGCTATCTGTCTCCTACTAACTGTCCGTCGGGCTGAGGCAGATGGCCCCTTCTGGCTACGGTGCCTCCTTCCTGTGTCTTAGTGTATTTTTCCCTTGTACGTCCTAAGAGCAAGGCCAGGACTCCCATGCTCACCAATGTGTCTAAATCAGTGCACAAGGGAGGTCTCAGGAACTGGGGTTCCGTTGTGGGTTCAGGTAACTGGACAGGGCCCTCCCAAGTGCTTAAGAAGGCGAAAGGTAGCTTCAAAAGCCAAAGCCGGAAATTAGGCGTCTTTGGGGCAGCCACCTTCTGTCCCCTCCCTACCCTCACACCTGCCTGTCACCTGCTCCAAGACAAATGAAGGAACAGCTGACCATTTATCACACAGGAAGAAGTGGGGGCTGCCAGCTCGGGCCTCCACTATGATTCTCCAGTGTGACCCTGGAGACCTGCTCAGCTACAAGTCACATGAACCAGAGCCCTAGGGACTGGGTGGGACCTGAGGTCGGGGTGTCCATCAGAGAGGTCCATGGGCTGCAAAAATTAAAAATAAATAAAACCATAATGATTTTGCAGAGAATGCTGGGAAGCTGGGACAGTTGCCCTCTAATGACACAGGCAGGGGGAGTTAGGAGAGCCACCCACGAGGCTGGAAAGGTCAGGACTCACTTCCTTTCCCAGTGGCTGTTCCCAGGTGCAAAAGCTGTAGAGGAACGCAGAGGTCACTGCAGAACTTCAGGAGTAGGGCAAATGGCAGACAGTCAGGCTATGAAGACCCAACAAAATCAAAATGGTGGGATTAAAATAGGGTCTGAGAGGAGGGTAGAAAAATATGCCATCCAATCATGGCTTTTCCTTTCTTTTTTAAATATTTATTTTGGATACAAGCAGACTGCCACTGTCTTCAGACACACCAGAAGAGGACTCAGATCCCATCACAGATGGTTGTGAGCCACCATGTGGCTGCTGGGAATTGAACTCGGGATCTCAGAAGAGCAGCCAGTGCTCTTAACCACTGAGCCATCTCTCCAGCCCTTAATGACTTTTCTTAATGAAGGAACTTAAACCATTTCTTATAACGTAAGAATTTTTAATGCATTATTAGAAAAAAACCTGCTATTTCGGCTTTTGGCTCAGAGGAGGCAATGGTGCTACTTTCTTCGGTCGTCCCGAATCCGGGTTCATCTGACACCAGCCGCCTCCACCATTCTGCCCAAGTTCGATCCCGATCATGTACTTGAGGTGCACCGGAGTTGAGGTCGGCGCCACATCCGCCTTGGCCCCCTAAGATCGGCCCTCTGGATCTGTCTCCAAAGAAAGTCAGTGATGAGATTGCCAAGGCTACCGGGGACTGGAAAGGCCTCAGGATTACAGTGAAACTGACCATCCAGAACGGACAGGCCCAGATTGAGGTGGCGCCCTCTGCCTCTGCCCCCTCAAGGAGCCACCAAGAGACAGGAAGAACCAGAAAAATATCAAACACAGTGGAAATATCACTTTTGATCAGATTGTCAACATTGCCCTGCAGATGCGACACTGGTCCTTGGCCAGAGAGCTTTCTGGAGCTATCAAGGAGATCCTGGGGACTGCACAATCTGTGGGCTGCAATGTGGATGGCCGCCACCCTCATGACGTCACAGATGACATCAACAGTGGTGCAGTGGCGTGCCCAGCTAGTTAAGACGTAACAAGAAAATATTTCAATAAAAGACTTATCTGATAAAAAAAAAAAAAAGACAGAAAAAATAAACCTTAAAGAATGGGTTTTGAGACAGGTGGGGTGGGGGGAGAGAAAAGAAGAAGGGACAGTCCCCCAGCAAGAAGAGCTGACATAGATCGTGACCTGAGGCAGATTTCCTGCACACAGCCCATGTGACTCTGGGAGATGCCCCTGGGGTAAGGACAGGAGAAATAAGAGGGAAGGACCCTCAGACACCAGGATAGCACAGTGGGGGCAGAACCATGGAGTCCCCTTCTCTGCTGCTCTGCAAAGGGCTCCTGCTCACAGGTGAGGCCGGTCTTGGAGTGCTGTGGGGGGCGCTCTGATAGGAAGGGACCCTGGGAGGAGACTCTGCTCCAGGCTGAGAGGAGAGGACACGGGCTGCTTAGGTGGATGCTCTGAGGAATAAGGGGTGTTCAGAAGGGAGGAAAAGCTAGATCCCTCTTTATTTAAAGTAAGACACCAGCACCCACAGGCTGCATGGCTGTGCCCTGACTGTTGGAGTCCTCACAGGGGCGGCCATGGTAAAGGGGTTCGATCCCCACCAGAGATTGATCAGGACAGACATTATGTGAGTGGAGAGGCTCACTCTTTGTCTCCTAACAGCAAAATGCTATAGCCAAGGAAAATGTTGCGCCTTGTTTTGAGACAAAAGCTACAACCAGGGAGATCTCCTGCTGTGTTGAAAAGCCTCATGTGTAAATAATGCTTCCTCTCAGGAGGCTATACTCACAAGGACCCTGGGTAAGTGCCCGGGCTGTGCTTGTGCCTACACTAAAGTGTTTTTATCCCCCAAGTCTTACGAATTGCAGCCAGGAGTCCTGACTTGGCTTGTGTTTGGAAAGCTCAGAGTCCAGCATTTTGGGACTCGGCTGCTTCCCGTGGATCTGATCCCGAAAGACTATTAGACCCTGTGACATTTCACCCTCTTGCTCTGGAGGTCATTTTCAGTCTCTTTCAAGAGCACACAACAATCTTAACACTGTCATTAGCTCTGAGTTTGTTGTAAATAGCCCCGCAGTCACCCGATTCTCCGAACATGCCTGCTCCTTTACCCGGTATCTGAGCCTGTCCCCAGCACTGGGCCTCCCGGGAAGAGCAGCCCAACACCTGGCCTCACGAGCCCTGCTTCTATAAGACTGGAAGTATCGGGGGCTCTTCTAGAGGGTGCAGCCAAGGGTTGACTGCAAATACAGAGAACAAAATAACTTTAGATCGTGAGAACCCAGGGTCTGTAGAGGACAAGGTCAGGGAAGGCATCCCCAACCTGGAATGTGCTCTTGACTGTGGGGAGCCATGAGGACATGGGGAGTGTTCCAAGTAGGGGACACAGCTTCAGGGGCACGGAGGGAGCAGGCTTCATGTCTTTCTGCACTTAACGTGTGGGTACACGCGGTCTGAATACTGTTCTCCCTTATGAGGCTATTTAGACTCACCTGCTCAGGACACGGTGGGCCCAGTGCTGATGGGGATGCCTTCTCTCTTCCAGTCTCACTTCTAACCTGCAGGAACTCGCCCACCTCAGCACTGTTAACGTCTAAAGAACTGCGGTTCTCGGCTGCGGAAGGGGCAAAGGTTCTTCTCTCTGTCCCCGACCAGTCAGAGAACCTCCTCTCCTTTTCCTGGTACAAAGGGAAAGGTGTAAATGAAAATTCTACAATCGCACATTATAAAAAGTCCAGCGACTCGCTTCAACTTGGCAAGAAAGTCAGCGGCCGGGAAGAAATCTATAAAGACGCCTCCATGATGCTCCAAGCTGTCACCCAGGGAGACACGGGGTTCTATACCTTAGAAACCTTTAAAGCACATGATCAACAGGAAATAACATATGTCCATCTCCAAGTATACAGTAAGTGATTCTCTGTGCCCTGTGGGTACTTGGAGGGATTCTCACACAGATGTGAGCATCTGGAAACCCCGGCCCTAGATCTCCAGGTGACCATGGGAACCTCCTCTTCAGGGCTGGAACAGGACTTTTATTAGCACTCAGATGGGACAAAGCTTTATTGTCTTGTGTAAGCAGCCAGCCCACTGCCATGACAGCCACATGTAAGCTGGCTCCCCCTCCCCCAGCATCTAAATTCCGGTGAGACTGAGCGTGGTGGGCAGAGCTGAGTGAGTGCCCAGGCCGTCAGCCAGATCTTCTCACGGGTTTGCAGGTTCTCATGGCAACAGCGTATCATCAGGTCCAGCCCAGGATGCTCATAGCTGGGCAAAGGGAAATAGACCCCCTGATTGGACAGCTCCCCTGTTCCAAGGTCAGGTTCTTATTTTATTTAAGGTTAACTCACAGATATGGCAATGGTCATTTACCACGTGTCCTCTTATAGGGAAACAGAGACCCAGGAGCGCAGTGGCTGAATTAGGATGGGTGGCCATCGCATGCACACAATGCTGGCTGTACCCTCAGCTCCGAATCCCCATGGAAAGGTGCCGTGGGGCAGAGAGGAGCTGTCTGAGATCTCTGGAGATGAACCTCTCTCACTTGCTCTCTTTTGCTCACACACAGAGATTGTGACACAGCCCTACCTCCAGCTCAACCACACCAGACTGAAGAGGAAGAGCGCCTCAATTCTCACCTGCGTGTCGCCTGACACGGGAGTGGACATCAATTGGTTCTTCAATTACAAGCCCCTGAATATCACGGAGAGGACCACACTGTCGCCTGAAAAGCGCAGGCTCACGATATCTCCAGTGTGGGGGGCAGATGCGGGGATCTATCAGTGCGAGGTCTCCAACGCCTTTAGTTCGAAGAAGACGAATCCACTGATTATGGTGTTAGCTTACGGCTAATGTCTCCTCTCCTCCTGTACCAGAACTTTGCAGTCTTTATGTCGCTGGCGTGCACTGCTTGTGAAGGTTATAGGGAGAAAATTGTCACTGCAGAGAAGAGAGACAGTCAGCATGGTGACAAACACCCTCAGTCCCCAAATAAAAACAGGTCAGGAGGAAGACGATTACAAATTTCGGTGTGCTAAAATGCACGTAGAAGGTTTTAGCCCTTTTGACAACCACAGTTGAATGGCATGAAGCACCATCGTATTGTGGTGTGACGTCACGATGGTCCCTTTCCTAACCCTATTTACACCCTTCCATCCACATCAGCCCTGGGTGACTGATGTCCTGCTTCTGTCCCTATTCATGTGACAAAACAAGTCTAATTGTTTATGGGTAATATCAGCACAGGAAAATCCAGCTCTAAATTACAGTCTGTTCATTTGCCGGGGATGGGGGCTGGGGGTGCTGAGTTTAATCATCAGTCCTGAGAACATGAAGAACGTGTAGTGTGGCTACAAAGAAGTTCACACCATCTGCAGACACGATTATTTTTACCTTAACACTGTACTATTATATCTATGGTATACACACACACACACACACACACACACACACACACACACACATTTTTATTAATCATAGAATCCTTGTTATTCTGAAGCAAGTGTAGCAGTATCTGCAATTTTACTTCTGATTTTAATAATTTTAATCTATTATAAGGTTCATTTAGCTAAAAGAAAATACTAATTATTTGTCAAAAACCAACTTCCTACCTCTGTTGCAGACTTGGACACTTTTCTTCTTTTCTTTCTTTTCTTTTCTTTTTCAACTTTACGTGCATTGGTGTTTTGCCTTGCATGGATGTCCATGTGAAGGTGTCGGATCCCCTCAATCTGGATTAAAGGCAGTTGTAAACTGCCTTATGGGTGCCGGGACTTGAACCAGGGTCCTCTGGTAGAGCAGCCAATGTTCTTAATCACTGAGCCATCTCTCAGTCCCGACTTGGGCCAGACTTTGCTTGTCTTCTGAATGACCTAGATGGCAGCCACCATCTCTATGTTCCTCCTTAACACCGGAGCATGCCCAGGTAAAGCCCAGCTAGGCAAACGGGAAACACCTTGTGAACTGGGGAAATCAGAGGCAGCTTCATCCTGGGCCTGCTTTGACACTAACACAGTGGGTTTGGACCACAGACTCAAAAGAAAGCTAATTTGAGAACTTATCATGGGCAATGGCCCCACTGTCCAACCACCTCCCACCTCTACCTGCTGTGTCCTTCAGCTAGAAGTCACAAAACCTTAATCAGCCATCTCTCCAGCCCATCAAAGTCATTGCTTCCATACAAATTCTAATTCCTCTGGTGGAGCCTGGGAGTCTTACCTATCTCTCTCCAAGTTGCCATGACCACCAATGAGAGGCATCGATATCTTGGGGCTGTGTGCTGGACTGAAAGGGCTCAGCATCCGAGGTGTTTCTAAGAGAGCCCGACAGCTAGTGGAAGGAGGTTGCTATGGCAGCAACATCTCCATCCAAAGCCATCAGGCGGTAGCGACGGGAGGATCTGGAGGTGAGACTCGGCCTAGGCTGTGTAGGCCACTCAAAAGAGCCTGGGCTTCAAGATGTGGAGAGACCCAGTCAAAACCAGAACAAAACAAAAGCAAAAGCCAAATGTGGTAGACTATGAGTTCAACCCCAGCTATTGTGAGGCTGATGCAGGTGGACATCTCTAAGTTTAAGCCCAGCTTCATCCAAATACTAGGTTCCAGATGAGGTACTGCTAAATAGTGAGAATCTTTCTCATCAAAACAAGAACGTCAAAAAAATTAACAAATAAAGCATACTTTTAATCCCAGCACTGGGGAGGCAGAGGCAGGTAGATCTCTGAGTTCGAGGACAGCCTGGTCTATAGAATGAGCTCTGGGACAGTTGGGGCTGTGCACAGAGAAATCCTGTCTTGAAAAACCAAAATAGCCAAAATACTAAAAAGAAAAAAAGAGAACATCAACACACAAACACACAGACACACACACACACACACACACACACACACACACAGAGAGAGAGAGAGAGAGAGAGAGAGAGAGAGAGAGAGAGAGGAGGAACTGGGTCTGGAGAGGTGGCTCAGTGGTTAGAGCACTGACTGCTCTTCCAGAGGTCCTGAGTTCAAATCCCACCAACCACATGGCTCACAACCATCTGTAGTGAGATCTGATGCCCTTTCTGGTGTGTCTGAGGACAGCTACCATGTACTCATATACATGAAAGAAAATGACACGGGATGACAGACACAGGAGCTGTGACTGTGGCCTGCCACCTAGAAGACTCTAGAGAGTTTTCAGCTGACAGCACTGAACATGACAGTCACCTTGCAGTGGCACCCGAGGGGCTGAAAGTTACCCATGCTTGCATTTCCTTCCAGAACAACTAAACTCTTGTCGAATGTGTGAATGGGCTCAAGAATCATTTCTTCAGACAGCTGTTCGAATGATTCCGAAGTATAGCCATATTTTGTTTTCCATTAGATTTCTCTGGGTTCTGGATTCTTCTTCAGTGCTGGGAATCAGACATGGGGGCTTCCCTGAGGTGATGATACACCCATTTAATGCCAGCACTCAGCACCAACAGGCACATTTTTGTAAGTCCAAGGTCAGAATGGTCTCCATAACAAGGCCAGCGAGAGCTATACAGTGAGACCCTGTCAGCAAAAGAAAAAAAAAAAAAAAAAAAGGTGCCCCACAGATGGCTCAGTAGTTAAGAGCAGTAGCTGTTCTTCTAGAGGACCCAGGGTCAATTCCCAGCACCACACAGCAGCTGACAATCCATAAGTCTAGATTCTTTGTCTGCCACGTCCTCTCTTGGCATGTGTACCAGGCTGTGAGCTGTGTACAGACTTCCATGCAGGTAGGACACCCAAACACGCACAATAAAAATTTAAACATATGTTGAAAAAACATAGAAAATATAAACAGAATATGCCATGCAAGATGGAAATCTTGGCCACTGCCTGGAAAGGGAGCGCTTCTATGACTCTCAGCAGCACCCGAATGTTCAAGAGTCTGAGAACCCCATGGTCCAGGCCTCATTGCAGGGCCCCCCAAACAACTCCACATCTCAGACTGTGCTTCCCCGGCCCCCCCAACTGTGTCTCAGTACTTCCCTATAGCCTAACACCCACCTCTGCAGTGCTGTAAGATAAGTACAGTCCAACTCCCCATGTTCTGTTTCCCCAAGAAGCCAAGCCCAGTGATGTAGAACTCTCAGCTCCTCCTGCACCATGCCAGCCTGGGTGCTGCCATGCTCCCGCCTTGATGATAATGGACTGAACCTCTGAATCTTACCTTGGTCATGATGTCTGTTCACAGCAGTAAAACCCTAACCAAAACAGAAGTTGGTGCCAGGAGTGCGGTATTGCCGTGATAGGCCCAATCATGCTTTTGCTTGGCGGAATATAGATTTGGGGACTTTAGAAAGCAGTGGAATGACTTAAGGGGGCTAAATGGGCTATTCTAGTAGGAATATGGAAGGAAGACTTTGTTGCTGTGTATGATTTGAACTGTGCAGACCTGGACCAATAGGTTTTAGTGAAGAAGAATTTCAGAATGTGGCCTAGAGATTGTTTTTGAAATATTTTGAAGATTGTGGCTGCTTTTTTGCCCTTGTCTGAAGAGTCTACATGAGGTTAAGGTAAAGAGATTTAAATTAATTGCATTGACAAGGAGGTCTGAAACAAAGCCCAGCAGAGACTTTGTTCTCTGGTTAAGTCTCATGAAGAGTGTTTTGATCAAGTGTAGAAAGCTTAGGAAGAAAAATATAAAATATATGGTTAGAGTATTAAAGGGGTACCAGGAAGGGAAATGAAGTTGATTTCAGGGAGATTAAATTGAATAAAGGGAGTAATGACCTTGGGGCAAGATCGCACCCAGCTAAGTTTAGGCCCAAGCAAAGGCCTAAATATCAGGAGGCAAAGACAAGCAGATCCCAAGGCCAGCCTGGGACAGAAGAGTTCTAAGTGAAGAAAAGCTTAAGTCCAGGTATGGTGGCACACATCTCTAATCCCAGCATTACAGGAGTCAGAGCAATGCAGATCTCTGAGTTCAAGGTCAATCTATAGAGCAAGTTCTAGGAAAGCCAATCTTAGGCAGAGGGAGCCTGAAAATGGAAAGCTGGTAACAGAGTAAGAGGGGTTGTATTTCCAGCCCCAGCAAGCAGCAAAACACAGCAGCTTCACCATGTGGCTCTGGCTTAAGTCAAGAGTAGAAGGGACTACTGGGACAACTGATGCAGGTTAGTTAGTGATGACTAAGAAGAGACCAGCATCACTGAGATGAAATCTTCTGGGAAGTGTTATTTGAGGTCACAAAGACGTGTTCCAGTGATATCCAAGCTTGTGCTGCAGCTGGACTTGGTAATGTGTAAGAATCACCCTGGTGGTGCTTGGTTTAAAGGTCTGAAAGAGCCATGGAGAGCAGATGAGGCTTGGCACTATGAGAGGCCATGGAAAGGTGCAGCCTCAGTTGCAGTTGATGATCCAGGACTGAAAGGGTGATGCAAAGGACTTGAGGCGTGGCACCATGAAGAAAGCCTATGAGAGGCTATTGGTGAAGCCTAGCTGCATTGAAAAACCCCAGTGTATTGGAGATGCCAGTACCGTAGAAGGATCACCATGAACAGCAGCAGCAGTGGAGTGGAGTCAACCAAAGCCTAGAGTTCTACAGAGGCCAGAGCTGGAGAAGTGACACCAGCCCTTTAGAGGAACCCAGAAGATCATGTGTAGAGCCCAGACATTGAAACAAGAAACTGTGAAGCTGACGTTGACTTGGAGACCCTAAGATGTTAGGGATGCTATAGTCATGGGGTATCTACTGAGGAAAGCTGCTAACAGGGAGTGGAATCAGCCCAGAAGAAAGAAGTTTGTTGCAGTCAACAAAGATGAAAAAGGAATTGGAGATCTGAAGACCACTTTACTATCCTATCAGCCATGGAGATGTGGAGTTTGGAGTTTGCCCAGCTGGCTTCCTGTTTTGCTTTGGGGATTACAGTTAAGTGATTGGATGAATCTCAGAAGAGACTTTGAACTTTGGGCTCTTAATACTGTTGAGACTATTATAGACTGTGGAGACTTAGGAGCTGGACTAAACATATTTTGCATTATGCTATGTTTAGGTATAGCTCCCATAGGCTCATGTGTTTGAACAAACCTATATGAAATGTGATGGTTTGTATATGCTTAGCCCAGGAAGTAGCACTATTAAGAGGTGTGGCCTTATTGGAGTAGGTGTGTCGCTGTGGGCATGGGCTTTGACACTCTCAGTGTAGCTGCTTAGAAGCGAGTCTTCTCCTAGCTGCCTTCAGATGAAGATGTAGAACTGTTGAGAGAGCTCTTGGTGCTGCCTTCTAGGATGTTGGCAGGAATTTGACATTGGGCTAGGGCAAGAAAGTAGGCTCAAGACGAGTACAGCTGAGGAGTGTGTTTTTGTATCTTGATGGATCTTGTTAAGACTCTGAACACAGTAATCATGGGACCTTTGTTTATGCTTTGTTTCTTATCTACTCTGCTTATGCCTTAGGACTCATCATATTTTTGTATGTACCTAGAATGATATAAAAGCAGACTGGAAAAAAAATAAACCCGCTTCAGCCTCCACACTAGGCTTGAGTCATGTTATCATGTTTTTTAATTGTCTTTTTCTTTTCAATCCTCACTCTCTCCCTTAAGACCTTGTTGAGTGACTGAACTGGCTTGGTCACAGATCTCTTAGCTCCTCCTGCACCATGCCTGCCTAGATACTATCATGCTCCTGCCTTGATGATAATGGACTGAACCTCTGAAGCTGTAACCCAGCCCCAATTAAATATTGTCCTTATAAGAGTTGCATTGGTCATGGTGTCTGTTCACATCAGTAAAACCGTAAGACGCTCCCCTTAGATATGAAATTCGTGAAGGCTTCACACTGATACCCTCAGCATCTGTTCTCAGGCAGAGCTATGCTCAGATCAGGGTCTTCATGGGACAGAGTTGTCCACTTGTTTAGTTCAGGACTCCGGTTATTGAAGGTCTGAAGGCTGTAGATTCTGGCGTCAGATGACAAGCAGACGAGGGAAAGTGCAAGCCCTGTTCTCGAACTGTGGGTTTTGTGACTTGGAGGGGGCTGTGCCACAGGCTTTGTGAAGGAACAGAGGCAGGGACTGAATGGGAGGAGTTCATGTCTCAGATCTTGGCCGCCCCCTCTGGGGTCCAGACAGCTATTAAAGCCTCTGTGGTGGAGGAGAGGCTGCTGAGGCTGCAGAGGGCATCTGTGCTTCACTAGACCTGTGGCCTGGTGACTGAGTCAGGTACTGTGTTTTTTTGTCCCCAATTTCCTACGATAGGACACAAAGCAAATCATCATTGCCAAGTATATAAGACAGGGTTTCTTAACCTGTGGGTCTCAGCCCTTTAGGGGTTAAATGACCTTTTCACAGGGGTCACCTAATACCATCTGTACATTAGATATTTGCATTATGTTTTATTACAGTAGCAAAATTACAGATATGAAGTCACAACGAAAACAATTTTGTGGTTGGGGGGTGGTCTGTTACCACATCATGAGGAACTCTACTAAGGGGTTGCAGCATTAGGGAGGTAACTTTAAGTATGAATAATGACCTGGCCGTGGGACCGGGAAGCATCCCAAATCAACAGTCTGTTACCATTTGCCTAGCTGTGAGATTTCACTGAGCTGGGCCTGTGAGGACCAGCACTTGTTTCTTAGAAATCTATCAGAACAGTTGGCTGCTGGCCCCGGTACCCATCCAGCTCTGCCCTCCATGCTGAGTCTCAGCAGGAGATGGCCAGGGGACCTAGCTGGAGCTGTTGTGGCCAATAAATCATTGTTCCCTGTCAGCTCTAACAGGAAGTCAAATTTCCCCCCTGGAAGACAAGGCTCCAGCACCACCTGGAATGGCATCTAGGTCAGAGATCTGGCCCCACGGCTTCCAGGCGCTCACCCGTAGGCATAATGTTATTGTGTGCTGTGTAAGATTAACCTGTATTATTCAAACCCCAGATCTGGTTGCCAACCTTATTCTAAGAACCTCCTGTCTCAGCCAGTGATTGAGCAGGGGAGGGAAGGAGCTGGACTTCCTCCCAGACAGGTGATGAGGGACAGAGGGAGGAAGTAGGGATTAGCCAGGGGCTGAGAGTCCAGGGAAACGCTGCGGGAAAACACCTGGAGCAGAAAGAGCCGGACCAGCACCGTCCTGGGACTTTTGACTGGTAGGTAGCCAGATTAGCATAGAGGATTAAAACTGATTAATACTGCTCAGTTTGTTGTGCCCTTAAAGCTTGTTAAATAAAAATGGCAGTCAGATCTCAATTGTTTGGGAGCTAGCTGGGTTAAGAGAAAAACTGCAGCACTGATTAATCCCCACTAAGACTCACCTATTTGTGGGGCTCTCACAGCTCCTCCAGCGAGGCCCCCTCTGATTTCGACAGGGTGGTTGTGATCATGATGACTGAGCCCGACATCTTGGGCTGAGTTACCTAGCACACGGCTTTCTCTCTGCAGGGTGGAGTCAGGTAAAGAATTCTGACCCATCTCTCCACCATGTGTGTCCTGCACTAAATGTTCAAACCCCGATAAGGGGACGGGATGCAGAGGAGAGGCAGGCACAGCCCAGGCCTGACAGTGTAGGAAGAAGAATCCTCTCTCCAGTGCCTGCTGATCAAAAGCGTTGTTCGCTGTGTGTTCACAGATTCGCAGACACATTCAAGGTTTCTTCCATGTAGAATCTATGTTTTCCTGGATGATATTTCAGAGCAACAGGGACCCTCAACCTTTGATGCCCCCACTTAAGTGAATTAGAGGCTGTTTTCTACCTTACAGTCTCACAGCTAAATGAACGTGTGCTACTTTGCGCGAGTACAAGGCTGAAAGATTCTCTGATAATGAGCAAAATCACAAGCCTTCCGCCCTCTGTAGCAGAGAATCATTTGTCTTTGATAGTTCGCTCGGCTGCACTGGGTGAGCTCCAGCAGGTTAAAGGCTAGAAGCAAAGTGAGAACGCCCACCAGTGCTGGGCCCTCTTAGGGTCCTATTCATAACAGCCTAGGTTCGCAGATTGGGGTGTGGCCGCCATACTTGGTGTGGGAAGGCAACATGAACCGCATTCCCACAGTGTCCTTGAAGCTGTGTCCTCTCCGTGGGAGGGATGGCTTCCCTAACCACCTTCTCTAGAGACCCAGGATCATCCCTTTCTGGTTTATTTCTCTGTCCCCTGTGTATTTCCAGTCAGTCCCCGGCAGTACCGCCTAGAAGCATTTGCTGCTCTGCTAACCAACCCACTAGAACCATGGCTTTATGAGGGTAGACGTTAGGCTGCTGTTTGGAAAGACCATGTGTCCGGGAAAGTCTAAGATTCCTGTGAATGAATGAATGGATGAATAGATGAATGAACAAATGAATGAATAGATGAATGAATGGATGAATGAATGAATGCAGGCATGCTCAGTGCCCTGGGTGTTCATAGATTTACTTATAAAATTTTTGGTTTAGTGACTAATGAAAGTGAGTGTGTGTTTAATCGATTTATACGAGGGTTGAGTGTGTGTGTATATAATGAAATCGCAGGAAGCCTAATTAAAACTCAAGATCAGGTTGATTCAGGGAAGCTTGCCTCTCTCTAGAGAAAGACCCCATTTCTGTGAACTGGTCGGCAATGGTCAGAGAAGCATTCCTATGGAAACTCACTGAGTCATTAAAAGCAAGCAAACAAACAAACAAAAGCAAGGGCTGGAGAGATGGCTCAGTGGTTAGAGCACTGGCTGCTCTTCCAGAGGTCCTGAGTTCAATTCCCAGCAACCACATGGTGGCTCATAACCATCTGCAATGAGATCTGATGCCCTTTTCTGGTGTGTCTGAAGACAGCTACAGTGTACTCACATACATAAAATAAGTAAATCTTCTTCTTCTTCTTTTTTTTTTTTCATCAAAAAGCACACGCATGGATACCTATTTCTGGGCATAGGGTCTGCCCTGAACTGAGGCAGATACACACAGTGACACTGGAGAAAACTGGTTTTCCTGTTCCAGCAGGTATCAGCTGACAACAGCGGCTTAGCTAGGGGTGTGGCTTGATGTCCACTTCCTTTGCGCTGCGCTGGGATCTTGGCTGGTCTGACCCTGCGCAGGGCTTGCGCATGCTCCCAGTCTCTGTGAGCGCCTGCGCACTAAGTCCAGCCACGTCCGGATGCCTGATTCTTTGCGGTCATCCACCACCTCCGGCTCCTAAACTTCTTTGCTTCCTCTTCTGAATAGATCCCAGAGCCTTGAGGGGATCCAAGTGTCCAGAATCGCTCCCTTCCCCTTTCACTTGCTTTTTATGAAAAAAAACAAAACAAAACAAAACAAAAAAAAAAAACGATTCCCTGTCAGGCAGTGGTGGCTCACGCCTTTGATCCCAGCCCTGGCTGCCCTGAAACTTTGCTCCGTAGACCGTGCTGTACTTGAACTCAGAGATTCTCTGCTTCTGCCTGGTAGTGTTAGGGCATCTCTGGGGTGAACTAGAAACCTAGAATGGTGGGAAGTCCCGGGAATCTATGAGGGTGACTCTAGCTAAGACTCCTAGCAGTGGAGAGCATGGATTGAACCAACCACCTTCTGTAACCAGGCAAGACTTCCAACGAAGGCAGTGGGACACCAACCCAGCCACACAACCTTAAACCCGTGATTTGTCCTGCCGATAGGACGTTTGTGGATAAAATGGAGCAGGGACTGAGGGAAGGACCAACCATTGACTGTCTGGTCCAGCTTGAGACCCCTGCCATGAGAGGGAACCCACCCCTGACACTGTTAATGATGCTCTGCTATACTTGTGAAAGAGTTAAAATTTCAAGTTAGCTCCCACTAACCCTGCTTTGAGGACAAGTATGCTTCAAGGCTAGGAACAAAATAACTTGTTTAAAGAAATGGCCCAAACCCAGACCGGCTAGACTCGATAAGGTCTGGGCTGGCCTTGTAGTCCTGAGAAAAACTAGTATGGTCAGTGTGCCCCAAAACAGAGTGGTCTAGAGTTAAATCATATCCAAAAGCAGACAGAGAGTGCCAATTTGAATAAACCAATGAAATTGTTATGTGCTTGTTGCCAACTGCTTATGTAATTTTCCCTATAAATATGTCCCCCTAATTGAGTTCAGGGTCGTTACCTCTATCTCCTGTGTGAGATACGTATCGGCCCGGAGCTCTGTCATTAAAATACCTCATGCTTTTGCAGCAAGAAGGTCTCTCGCATTTCATTGGGTGACCCTGTGTCCTGAGACTCGAGTGGGGGTCCCCGAAAGGGGGGTCCTATACTTGCAGACAGGGGCCTAGCATAACTGTCTTCTGAGAGGCTTCTCCCAGCAGCTAATGGATGCTGATGCAGAGACCGTCAGCAAAGCATTAGGTGGAATGTGGGAAATCCTGATGAAGATGGGGAGGAAGGACTGAAGGAGCCAGAGAGATCAAGGACACCACAAGAAAACCCGCAGAACCAGCCAGCTTGGGTCCATAAGGGCCACAGAGACTGAACCAACAACCAGGGAGCCTGCATGGGGCCGACCCAGGCCTCTGCACATATGTTACAGTCATGTAGCTTGGTCTATGTGTGGGACTCCTGACAGTGGGAGCAGGGGCTGACTCTGACTCTGCTGCCTGCCTTCGGGACCCTTTCCCCACTACTGGGCTGCCTCATTTAGCCTCAATGGGAGAAGATGTCCCTAGCCTTATTGAAACTTGATAAGCCAAGGCTGGTTAATAACCATAGGAGGCCTGCTTTTTCTGAAAGGAAAGGGAGGAGGAGTGGATGGGGACAGGGGAGAGAGGGAAAAACTGCTTAGGGAGGACGGAGGGGAAACGTTGGTTGGTCGGGATGTAAAGTAATAAAGTGACCACTTTAAACAAGTGTTTAGTGGGCTGAAGAGATGGCCCAGTGGTTAGGAACATTTGTTGCTCTTGTAGGGGACCCAGGATCAATTCCTAGCACCGCAAGATGACTCAAGACCATCTGTAAATCCTAGACACTCACATGGTGGACCTTCATATACATATAATAAGTGAATATTTTTACAAATTTAAAAATACTTAGAGTTGTGTCTCCTTTTTTAATATTTATTTATTTTATGTATATGAGTACACTGTGTCTGTCTTCAGACGCACCAGAAGAGGGCATCAGATCCCATTGCAGATGGTTGTGAGCCGCCATGTGGTTGCTGGGAATTGAACTCAGGACCTCTGGAAGAGCAGTTGGTGCTCTTAACCGCTGAGCCATCTCTCCAGTTCATATCTTTTAAAATCCTGCATATACAGGCGCTTTGTCTGCTGTATGTTTGGCACCCGTGTGTGTCTGGTGATCTGAGGGCTGGAGCTGGACTTACAGGGGTGCTGAGCTATCCCTTTTGCCCCTTGAACCGTATCTCATATCAGTTTGGCTAAGATACAGACCTTTAAAAAGCTGTCCATTTGTTTGTTTTGGTTTTGTTTTGTTTTCTGAGGCAGGGTGTCCTGATTGTCCTGGAACTCACTCTGTAGACCAGGCTGGTCTCAAACTCACAAAGATCTGCCTGCCTCTGCCAAGTGCTGGGATTACAATGGTTCACTGCCCTTCCTGGCTAAAAATCCTCAGCTGGGTGGTAGTGGTATATACCTTTAATCCCAGTGGCTTGAGGCAGAGGCAGGCAGATCTACAGAAAGCTCCAGGGCAGCCAGGGCTACACCGAGACACCCTATCTCAAAATAAATAAATAAATAGATAGATAAATACCCTTATATGTTTATGTATCTCTTGTCCAAGTAGCTGAGGGGGGAGATCCCTTTATTGGTGAAAATGTTTTCCCCCAATGTTCCTTTTAATACTCTGTTGGCCACTATAAACCAAGAGCACACAAGCTTTAAATCCATATTTACCAGGTAAGTTCCAGAACTCTTCCCGAGGCCACAAAGGGGAAGAAGTCGGCAGAGGTGTTCCACTCCCCCGCCCCCAACACTCTTCCCGGGACCTGCTCATTTCACAGACGTCACAGACTTCATCAGCGACGGTAGATAAGCAAAGACACAGCAAAGATCAGAGACTCCAAGTCTGGAGGAAGTCCGCGGACGCAGCTATTCCGATCAGGCCCCTTCGGGGAAGTTGTTCCCATGGAGTCCTGGGCTGCTCTCTGGGAGCAAGAGACTGTCTTCAGATGTGTGTGGTATGATGGCTTCCGGTGACATCCTCCCAAAACCGTGCACTGTAATTATAAAGCGGGAACAGAGGACCTGTGGACCACGCCCCCAAACACCATCGGAAACCACAGTTCCTTTACGTTACACTTCATAACAGCAGGGAAATCAGACTTACGAAGTATATCCACGATACTGTAATGGTTGGGGGTCAGCACACCACGAGGAACTGCAGTAAAGGATCATAGGATTAGGAGAACCACTGGTAGAGGATTTCTAGTTTTGGTGCTTTATTGGCCGGAGAAACAGAAGCAAAAGAACCCACGGTAACACGCGAGCGGTGCTGAGCAGGGGCGACGAGCAGGGACGCGCAGGAAATCCCATCAGAGGCGGATCTCAGTAAGAGTACCCAGGAACGTTGGCCCTGAGGAGACAGAGGCTCAGCTCTGCCTTGACACCCTCAGCAGCCAGAGGAGTCCCCCCAAAGCTCAGGACAAACTGGGATTCCAAACTGAAAGGGGTCTTAGGACTGCCTCGTAGAATAAAGGCAATCGCACATAGGTTTAAGTGTGAACGTGGAAGAAGGAAAGAAAAACAACCATGGCCCTGGTAAATATGGCTTCCTGTGGGAACACAACCTTTACAAACGAGAAAAAAAAAAGTACTATGTAGACCAGGCTAGTCTTGAAGTCACCGAGATCCACCACCTCTTCTGGGACTAAAGATGTGCACCGCCATGCCTAGCTACAAACAGGAAATTTTAATATAGCCCAGAACAGCTTTCTCCCTCTGCCTTTACCTTAAAACAGGACATGCTATTTCCCCGTGACATAGAATTTAGTATAAAGTTATTCCTAGAATTATCTTGGCTTTTGTTATAGCCCCTAAAGGATTTTTTAAAAATTGATTTCTTATTGTATTTAGTATATGCTTTGAACTCATGTAGTTTTTTAGGACTCCTATTAATGACTGGGAATTACCAATTTAGAATTTTATCTGTGGATGTGTTTATTTTTAGTTTCTGTATTTGCCCAAGTGTGTGAGTGCCTGGTGCCTACAGAAGCCAGAAGAGGGCTCCAAAACTCAAAGATCTGGAGTTACAGATGACTGTGAGCCACTAGCCGGGAACTGAACCCGTGTTTCCGTCAATAATAAAAGCATTCTTAACCACAGAACCAGCTCTCTCCGGCCTCTCTAATGCCTTTTGTGAATCTTTTAAAATTCTAACTAAACAGGCTGGCCATTTGTGACCTTTACACACACACTCTCTCTCTCTCTCTCTCTCTCTCTCTCTCTCTCTCTCTCTCTGTGTGTGTGTGTGTGTGTGTAGAATTTTATGTCAAGTACACAAAACAAACCAATTTAGAGGTAGTAAACAGAATCTTACAGGTATTTAGGTTTTCCTGGTTTTGTTTATACCTCCAGTCTTCCAAGTGATGCACCCTGTCCTCTGAATACTCTTTCTACACACACACTCCTCCTCAGCTTCCCTCCAGCCCCACGTTCATACATCTAAGGAACTTAGGTGCACACACATTTTTTAAAGACTCACAAGTACCTGGTTCATTTGTATACACCTCTCCCGGGCCACACATCAATCATAGGAGGGCTGACCTATGTGTAACTAGTGTCGAACTTCCTCCAACTTAGCATATGAGGAAAAAAAAATGACCAGCACCACTGTGTTCAAAAGTGAGGAGGAGGATGTGGTGGCGTACTCCTTTAATCCCCGAACTAGGGAGGCAGAGACAGCAGATCTCTGTGAGTTCAAGGCCAGCCTGGTCTACAGAGCAAGTTCCAGGACAGCCAGGGCTCCATGAGGAAACCATGTGTCAACAACAAAAAACTGAGGACTGACCCTTATAGGCACTTGGAGCCCTGACGCCAGTGCGGCGGCTGCCGCTTACCATCTCTCCCATCATGCTTTGCTTCAGAGAAGTCACGTGACATTCCCCTTGTCTCTGTGGAAGTCGGGTTTACCACGGCTTTGAGCTTTTCGTCTTAACATTTGTTACTGTTTTGCTTTCTTAGACCATTTTATCCCGTAGCCCAGGCTCATCTTAAATTTGCTACACAGCCCAGGCTAGCCATGATTCTTCCTCCTCAAAAATGCTGGGATCACAGGTTTGTGTTACTCTGACCCACTCAATGTGTTCCTCTTGTTTTGCTTGAAGTAGGGTCCCATTAGGTAGCTCCAGCTAGTTTGAAATTTGTGAGCTTCTGCCTCAGGCTCCCAAGTGCCAGGATGCAGCCATTACCGCCACACTGAGATGACATTAACATGTTAAAAGAATATCAGTCAGCCTTTTGTCTTGCTTTAAACATGCTTCAATGCGAGCTCATTTAATGCACGGCTAACATGACTAACCTCACGGCTTGCACACTAGCATCTTCCTAGTCCAGCCTGCTAGGAGCCCAGGGTTCAGATGCCTCCCACTTTGCTCAGGGGAAGTTGTAGAGAAGGAGGGAGGAGAGAGGGGAGGAGGGGAAGCTATCATGCTCCACCAGAAGAATTAGAATCTACATTTAAACAAGGACCTTTGAGGTCTAAGATATGGCTCATTAGTTGGAAACCTGAACTGCTCTTGCAGAGACCTAAGTATGAGTCTCAGCACCCACTCACTTCCTTACAGAGACAGTGTACCCCAACTCTGCTGATATCTAACGCCTCTGGCTTCTGCAGGTACCTGCACTGATGTTCACACCCACCTGTACCCACCTGAAGGTCATACACACTACTAAAAAAAACAAAAACAAAACAAAACAAAAAAACCAGAGACTCTTAAACTAAAACCAATAACCTTGAGTGGTCTGTAACCACACTAAAGTTTCACAGGCTTTCCTCTAAAGTGCCTTCCAGCTCTAAGTGCAAATGTTTCACCCTCAAGCCTGTCGTTTTACAGGGAGCCAGAAGGAATGTACTAAACCTGTGACCTGTGTGTCCAGGTAGGTCTTGGGAAACACTGGTGGTGCTGAGCTGCCACCTAGTGTCCGTGTTTGGTAATTACATTTAACTATCCTCAGCTGGGGGCGCTGCAGGAATGGGAAAACCATCTCACGCAATGGAATTATGAACTTCAAGGGACTGTCAGGGCAGCCCAGCCCACAGCACAAAGCAACTTCACATCTGAAAGTGGAGTTTATTGGGCTCAGCGGTAAAGGCATCCCCTACCCCACCCCAATTCTGAGAACATAGTTGGAGGTGCAGGACTCGCACGGTGAGAGATTCCCAAAAGCTGTCTCCTGACTCACACTAACATGAAATGGTATGTTGGGACTCCACCCCCACAATAGGTAATAAATGTCACACAAGAGCGAAGTTTAAATGTGTATTATATTTTACTTCATGTGTGTGCATGTGTGTATTTCTATGTGGTAAGACATTTCTCAGGTGTCTTTTTTCTGAGACCGTCTCCCATTGGCTCGGAACTTCACCGAGTAAGTTAGGGTAGTTGGCCAGCGAGCTCCACAGGTCCTGCGTTTCACCTCTGGCCTCACCATGGTATTACAGGAACACACCACCAAGCCCACAGAAGAAAGAATTTACAGAAAGGGAGGCAGAGGAAGAAACCCAAGACATGGTGGGCATGGACTCAGTCCAACTTCATTTTTAAACAAGATTGTTTTTCTGTGTGTGTGTGCACTAGTGCTCTCGAGTGTGTGTTCATGTGTGTGTCTGTGTGTGTCTATGTGTTTGTGTGTGTGAGTGCACATATGTGCGCATGTGTATGTGTGTGTTTATGTGTGTGTGTGCACACGCGCATGTGTGTATTTGTGTTTGTGTGTGTGTCTGTGTTCGTGTGTGTGTGTATGTATGTTCGTGTGTGTCTATGTGTTTGTGTGTGCATGCACGTGTGTGAGTGCAAGTGTGTGCGCTCATGTGTATGTGTGTGTATGTGTGTGTTCGTGTGTGTTTCTCTGTGTGAGTGAGTGTGTGTAGGTGTGTATTCGTGTGTCTGTATGTGTGTGTGCACGTGACCACACGCATATGAGCACCAGTGTCTCTGGAGGCCAAAGGCTTTGATGCCCTTCAAGCTGGAATTCAGGTGGTTGTAAGCCACACCCACATGATGGCTCACAGACATCCATAACTCCGGTTTCAGGATATCTGACATCCTCTTCTGACCCCAAGGACATCAGGGACGACCACACTCGTAAAGACAGACCGTTCACTACACATAAAATAAAATAATCTGCAAATAAAAAATAAATTAAAGGTTTCCAGAAAGTCGCCCATTCTCCTACTCAAGATTCTGCATATTAAATAGTTCAACTTTCTATTCGCACTAACATTTCTTACTTTCATCACCACCGATACATAGTATAATTTCTTCATAGATCTGTATCTCCATTCTCTCTGTCTGTCTTTCGTCCCACAGTGCATTTTAAACCGACCCTCAAAACCAATACCAGAGTGAGATCTTGCCATTCTCTGCAGTGCAGACTCAGCCACACTTACAGGGCAAAGATTACGAACAGGAGATGCAGGGCGTAAGCTTGGTACCCTGAGCATCTTCTCCTGGTTTTATAGCCTCTTGGAAAAGACACAGACATTAAGAAATTAGGATCCCTACTTCAGGGAACATAAACCAAAATCAGAGAATAAAATGTGGGAATACTCATACAAAGAAAAACCGGTCTAGAACGGAGCCTTCATTCCCCGGCACAGATGGAGTCCTGGGTTTGTTCCGCAGCATGACAAAGAAAGCAGAGCAACAGCGCCACCTGTGGGAGAATGTGGCTACTCGCAGGCTAGTGGTCAGGCTGGGCTGATAATTCCCCGCGTCACTGGTCCGGAGTGGGTCTAGTCATCAGATATTTGCGATCCTTACCACAGGCTGCTGCTGACCCCGATTCTGTGGTGATGAGGAGGAGCGCAGCCCTTCTGCGACCTCCCTCCCTCCCTCAGCCCAGCAGACAGGCGACGGTCTGCCCCACTCCACGACATTCGCCCTGCTGTCAGCGTTGTTGGCCTTAGTTTTTTGTTTTGTTTTGTTTGCAGACAGGCTCCCATGCACAGGAGACCCGCCTAGAACTAGGTTTATCGTGGAGGGCGCCCTTACAGTCCTGATCCTCCTGCCTCAGCCTCCCATGTTGTGTGATTACAGGAGGGCACCACCAAAACAAACTAAAGTGACCAAATGTTCAATAGCAGGCAAGAGGATTTCCAGGTCCAGTTCAAAGCCAGCCTGACCTACATATGGTGACTCTGTGTCAAAAAGAATAGGAACAGCCAAAGGCGCCAAAGAGGACTTTAACCCTTTAGACCCTGAACTATAAGCACTCCAGAAGCAGAGATGGGTCTCCTCTGAGCTTGAGGCCAGCCTGGTATACTAGCAAGTTTCAGACTGGCCAGGGCTATGTAGAGAGACCCTGTCTCAAAACCAAATACATTAGTGATGAAATATACTAATGATAAATATGTGCTTGAAACGGAGCACAGTTGTGTACACCTGTAATCCCAGCACCGATTACATGGAGGCAAACGTGTTAGAAGTTCTAGGCCAGCCTTCGCACTTGGAGATACCGTCCGACCAAGAACTATAGAAATAAAAAGATAAAAAGGAAATTGCATGCCACTAACATGACTCATGGGTATGTTGACCAGGCTGACCTGATATTCAGTCAGTGGGCCAGGCAAGCCTCTATAATTAGTAGACACTCCTGCCTCTGCCTCCTGAATGCTGGGGAAATAGTCCTACACTACCGCCTGGCTTAATATTTCAAACGTGTGTGTGTGTGTGTGTGTATGTATGTATGTAAATTAAAAAAATGACCAACAAAATAAAAATAGGGGGTGGTTGTGTATGAATGGGCTAGGTGTGGCTCTCCATGCTTGTAATTCTAGTGCTTGGGAGGTAGAGGCAGAAAGATCTAAGGAGCTCCAGGTCTTCCTTGGTTACACAGTGAGTGAGCGCAGCCTGGGATACATGATACTTTGTCTCAAGAAGAGAGGCCGGAGAGATGGCTCCTCAGTGAAGTGTTGGACTCATGTTTTTGTACACTGTGTAAAGATGTGTCCTTTGCCTGCCTAAGGCACCTTCTGATTGGTTAAAATAAAAAGCCTATGGCCTATGTCTAAAGGCAAGATAGTAAGATGGGGCGTCTGGCAGAGAGAGAGAGAGAGGAACTCTGGGGAAGAGAGAGTCCCCAGGGATTCACCACCCAGACCCAGAAGTCAGATGTATGAAACTGGAGAGAGGTAATCAGCTACACAACGGACATAGAATAGCATAACCAGGTTAATATAAGTTAAGAGCTAGTTAAGGAGCAAGCCAAAGACAACGCCAAAAGCTTTGCAAATAAATATAAAGATTTCCATGTCATTATTCAGAGCAAAGGCAGGCACAACCCTTTTACAAACCCCTGCACTTTTACAGTTACGCACAGTTATTGCTCTTGCACAGGGCCTGGGCTCAGTTCCCAGCATCCACACTGTGGTTCACAACTATTTCTAACTCCTGTCTAGGAGATCCATTGCCTTCTTCTGACCTCCATGGGTACCAGGCATGCATTAGGTGCACATGTATATTATGCAGACAATACAATATACAATATACACTCATATACAATAATACACACACACACATTTTATTTATTTATTTATTTTTATTAAAAAGGCATCTGGTGGAAGGAACCTCTACCCAGTATTCATGAAACTCCAGAGTCAATAGCCAACACTGCAAAAACAGAAACACAACACCAAAGACAGGGATCTGATGGGACAGTGCTTAGCTAGCATGCATCCTCAGCATCCTCCTCAGCATCCTCAGCATCCTCAGCATCCTCAGCATCCTCCTCAGCATCCTCCTCAGCATCCTCAGCATCCTCAGCATCCTCAGCATCCTCAGCATCCTCCTCAGCAACCTCAGCATCCTCAGCATCCTCAGCATCCTCAGCATCCTCAGCATCCTCATCATCCTCAGCACCATAGAAAGTGGCATGGGGGTGCAGCTTCGTAATCTCAGTACTTGAGACGAGAAGGCAAGAGGACCAGAAGACCAGAGCCATCCTCAGTGTTTGAATGAGAATGGTCCCCGCAGGTTTGTATGTTTGAATGCTTAGTCCCCAGTTAGTAGAACCGTTTGGGAAGAATTTGGAGGTGTGGCCTTGTTGGAGGCACATCACATCAACAACGAAACTCATCATTGGTAAAGTACTGACTTCACATATGCAGTGCCCCAGGGTTCCATCTCAGCACTGTAGGGACAAAGTAAATTGAGTCAAAGTTGCACAACATAGTAGGTGTACTTGTGCACTGTGTGGAAATGTTACCACCTGTCACTAAAAAGCCTATGGCCTGCAGGAAAGGGCAGGATTAGAGGGTGGGACATCTGACAGAAAGAGATGAACCCTGGGAAGATCCCCCACCTGGGCTTTGAGGAAGTTGGACATGTGAAACTGAGAAGTAACCAGCCATGTGGCAGACATGGAACAGTATAAATGGTTTAATGTAAGTGACAAGTTAGTGGGGAAACAAAGCCATAGCTTATGGCCTAGGCATCAATTCATAAAACATAAGCCTCCAAGTCATTGTTTGGGAACTGGGGTGCAGGTGGAAAATCCCAAGGTTACAAGTAGGAGACAAAGGATGGTACTTATGGAGATGGGGTGGGGCAGGGAAGGGAAGGGAAGGGAAGGGAAGGGTAGGGAGAGGCTGTTCAACATAACGAGTGTGTAAAAATGTGCTGTCGTCAGTCCCGTCATCCCAGGTGTGTGGCTTTTACTGCAGTCCTGTGAGTTCAAGGTCATTGTGGGCTACAGAGCCCTGTCTCAAAGAAAGAAAGGAAGGAAGAAGAAGGAAGGAAGGAAGGAAGGGAGGGAGGGAGGAAGGAAGATGGGGGTATGTAGTGGTGGTTAAGAATTTTTGTTGCTCTTCCAGGGGCCTGGAAACCAGGTTGAGTGGCTCACAACTGCCTGTCAGTCCAGGTTCAAGGGCTCTCAGTTTCTTCTGGCCTCTGTAGGCACTTATATTCATGTGCATATGCGCGCGCACACACACACACACACACACACACACACACACACACACGCATGCACAGACAAACAAATTTTTAATTTTAATTTTTTTAGAAAGAAAGAAAGCTGTTCTTGGAAATTCCATCATCCTGGGACACTCATTCTGTCTGTCTGTCTCTCCATCAGTCCATTCATCCATCCATCTATCCACCCACCCACTGATCTATCTATCCATCCATCCATCGATCTATCTATATCTATCTCTCTCTCTCTATCTATCCATCCATCCATCCACCCATCCATCCATCCATCCATCCACCTATCCTTTTGAGACAGGTTTCTCTGTGTAGCCCAGGCTGTCCTGGAACTCACTCTGTAGACCAGGCTGGCCCTGGATTCATGCATCTGCCTGCCTCTGCCTCATTATTGTTGGGACTAAAGGCCTGTGCCACCACCTCCCAGTCCTATTGAGACAGATTCCTAATTCGGATACATTACACACCAATGGTCATGAGAGATTTTGGTCCCTACCCCCTGCCCACCCCCACCCCCAGCACTTTACGAGTCAGGCCTCCTTCTTCCAATTCCTCACAACAGCTCAGAGAGCTCTGAGCATGCAGTGGCTTTTCCAGTCCAGAGCTTGAAAATCCTCCCCCTTCTTCCTGAAAAACATTCTGAGGCATAAACAGCACATGGTCAGGTCTGCCTGCAGCAAAGCCTATCCTCTGGTACCAATTTCTATCCTAATTAGCTTCTGTCGCTGTGAAAAACAACAAAATCACAGGCTAACAGCAAGTTGGGGAGGAAAGGCTTGATTCAGCTTACAGGTCCACGGTTAAAAGGAGGCCAAGGAGGGCCTCAAGGGTAGAACCTGGATAGAGGGACTAGAGGAGACAGCTTTGAAGAAGGCAGCCAGCTATGGGCTGACTTCCAGGATCCCAGCAGGCTAGGTTCCTTATATAGCTTAGTCTCCGCCCCCAGCCCCCAGCCCAGCACCACCCACAGTGGCTGGGCCCGCCCACATCAATTAGCAATCAAGATAATGCCCCGCAGACATGGCCACGGGTCAATCTGATAGAGGTGATTGCTCACTTGAGGTTTACAACCAAGATTAGCCATCACAGGCTAGCCTGCCAGTCTGTCTACGTGGGGAGAGCTCCAGTCCAGCAGGAGACCTTGTCTAACAACTGAACAAAGCTGTTTAGGCTGACTTTTGGGATGGGAGAGATGGCTCAGTGGTTGAGAACACTGACTGCTCTTCCAGAGAACCCGAGGTTCTATTCCCAGTAACCCTGTGGTGGCTTCCAGAGGATCCAACTTGTTCTTCTGGCCCCTCTAGACAGAGGCATACACATGGCACACAGACATACATTCAGGCAAAACACCCAAACACATAAGACAAAAATAAAGGGGGAAAATGGCCAATACCAAGTCTTTGAGAAATACTGGAGCCAATGAAATTTCCCTTTCCCCTCCCCCCTTTTCCTTCCCCTCCCCCACCCCTTTTTTCCTCTCGACAGGGTCTCATCCCAGGCTTAGTGAATATCAAAATGTAGTGAAGCCTGACTTTGAACTTTGGACCTTCCTGCCCATAGCTCCGAGTGTCAAGACTAGAGGTGTGGTCCACCAGAACTTCAGGCATGCTAGGCAAGCATTCTACCAAGTAAGTTAGGTCCCCAAAAGTCTTCAATGACTTTGTAACTGCATTACTTGGATCTGAGTATGGTGGTACATGCCTGTAATCCCGGCACGAGGAAGATGGAGTTGAGAGAATCAAAGTACAATGTCACTCTCAACTCCATAGGGACTTCTAGGCATCTCTTCTTATGTCCTTCTGAAGACCCTAACACAGAACAATGGACAGGGCAAATAAGAAAGCTCATCTAGAATAAGTGCTAGCCACACAACCCCGGGGGCCCCAGTTCAATCCCTGGAACCCCCTCAACAAGGAAACAATTGACTTCCAAGTTGTCCTGTGGCATCCACAGGCTCCCCATAGCACCTGCCTACACAGACACTTACTTTGAAAGAAGTCAGTTGGAACAGCCACTTTGTAACACTTCCTTGGGAAGATGTATCCGACTCGCCCTTTGAACAGCAATTTCATTCACTTACTTATTCATTGCTTCTGTTTTGTGCTAGTAGTAATAGCATCTCATTGTATAGAATGAGCTAATGTGGGTCTCTCTGCTGTCAAGGATTTATTTTAAATGCGCTAGTGTTTTGTTTGCATGTATGTATGTGCACCCCAAAAATAGACAGGAGCTGATCTGATGAAATCACAGTGGGACCTTTTAATTTTATTCCAGTTAGCTCGGGTCCCTCAGTGCACCGCTGTCATGAGGATGTTTTTGGTGATGAGAAGCCCCAAATATCTATGGGGAAAGGCTTTATAGTTAACAGCAAGCACGTGGGGGGGGGTTGGGGGAGGTAAGTGTGCAAGCATCTCATCAGGACGGTACTATGGCCTTTTAACATAATCGGCTGGTGCTGGGAACCATATGATAAACTTAATTTCTGCTTCCCTCTGCATTGGTGGTTGTTAGGCAGGGGGCGAGCTTGTAGCCTGGGGGTACAGTTTTGTTGGGGAAATAACCTGGAGATACTGGTCTTGGGGATTAGCCTAGAGGCTGGAACTAGGCTCCAGCTTTGTTGGGGATAACTTGGAAACTAATACCAAGGACTGGCCTGTTAGTTTGCCTGAGTTTAAACTTAGGGCAGGTTCTCTAAATAGGGAACACGGAACCAGGACACCTCATTGAGGGGGCCATGACAACCAGTCACATAGAGATGACACCTGAAGTCCTTCCCCATGCAAAGAAAGCATCGCTAACACCTCAGACTGAGCCAAGGGATCTGCCCCAGGATCCCACCCTATCTCCAAATGCTTATAAAGTCCCTATCAGCATGGAATGACATTATTTCACCAAGACTCGCCTGAGGGTGGCTGTTTTATTGAGCTGTAACACTCTAGGGAAGAGTCTTTCCCCAAGCATTCATTGCTGGACCTCAGCTCCACCCAGCAGGCCAGGCTTGCTTCACCAGCTGCTGTTTCATGTCTTAGTGGCTTAGTGGATCTGGCTGTGGCTTCTGGCTTTCCACGGCAGCTCGTTGCTATGACTGCCACTGGCACCGAGGCTCCTATAATAGTGGAAGAGATCTGGATACTTGCTCTGCCTAGGTTTCCCCTCAGAGAGCTGTAATACTTTGGTTGTTCAGGTCAGGCCAGAGTCCTTCAGAACCTTTCATTCTGGATGGGCTAGAGATCCTCGGATTTCGTGGATCCTGTCTCCCCTGATTGCCACCAGCAGCCCAGCGGGGAAGCAGACATACAGCTATATAGACATACAGACACTGGGGATTGAACTCAGGTCTTCTGCCAAAAGCAAGAAGTGCTCTGAGACCAAGGAAGCATATCTCCAACCCCCAGCCTGAAGAATCTCTTGATCCTGCCTCAGCCTTCTGCCTGCTGGATTTAGAGACCTTTGCTTTCATATCTGGCAAAGACGAGCTGTTACACTCTTAAGCAGAATCTGGCAGCGTGACCATGAGAACCAATGTTCTATCCTGACACAGAGTGCCAAGGCTAGATCTCACAAACACGGTGACACAGAAAGCTGAACTTGGATGACAAAACGTTTCCTGGGGAGAGGCAACACACACATCCATCCACCCCAGATAGGGATCCACAACAGACCAAAGTACAGGTACTACCAATGTCCAGCTGGCGAACCATGAGCTTTATTGAAATTACTTACAGGACCATAGATGAGGGGTTACTTACAGGAGCAGAAATTACTCAAAGGCAGCTAGCCCACCCTAGCATGACAGCTCACAGAAGCTGGGACCCTAGAGCACACCCCACAACCTGCAGGCAACTTAATATGTTGGTCTTAACCTCTTCCAGGCACTTCTACTGGTTTCTGCCTCTTCCAGACAACTGGTGAGTTCTTCTTTTGGTACTCTGGGAGAGAGGGCCCTAGAGAATCTGGTCAGTTTCAGGAACTTCCTGAAGCTATTTTATGTTGTTTCTATTTCTGATTAAATGTTTCAATCTCTGAGGAAAATTATAGGACAAAGTTATGTGTGAGAGTATTTACAGGCAGATTGCATTTATATTCAGTATAGTGGTTTGAATGAAAATGCCCCCCCCCCCCGGCTGGAGACACGGCTCAGTGGTTAAGAGCACTGACTGCTCTTCCAGAGGTTCTGAGTTCAATTCCCAGCAACCACATGGTGGCTCACAACCATCTGTAATGGGATCTGATGCCCTCTTCTGGTGTGTCTGAAGACAGCTACGGTGTATCCATATAAATAAAATAAATCTTAAAAAATATTAAAAAAAAGAAAAAAGAAAATGCCCCCCCCCCCCAAATCCAGTAGCACTACTAGAAAGTGTGGCCTCGTTGGAGGAGGTGTGTCACTGGGGCTGGGCTTAGGTCCCTAAAAGCCCAAGCCAGATCCAGCATCTTTCTCTTCCTGCTGCCTGTTGATCCAGATGTAGAACTCTCAGCTACTTCTCCAGCATCATGTCTGCCTGTTCACCCATGTTTCCCATCATAATGATAATAGACTAAACTTCTGACCTCCAAGCCAGCCCCAATTAAATGTTTTTCTTTATGTTGGACAATGATGGTATACACCTTTAATCCCAATAGGCAAAGGCAGGAGGATTTCTGGATTCCAGGCCAGTCTGGTCTATGGAATGAGTTCTAGGATAGCCGGAATTACACAATGAAACCCTGTAACCCTGTCATAAAAACAAACAAAGTTTTCCTTTGAGAGTTGCCATGGTCATGGTGTCTCTTCACAGCAATAAAACCCTAACTAACACAGTACTAAAACAGGCAAAATGAATCCTCAGTCACGGACATCGTGACTAGCATAAGCATTCTCACTGACCGTGGAGAGAAGTGCGAGGAAGGAGGCAGTCTTAAGAGGCATCTGAGAGACAGTCTAACACTACTGTTCCTTTATTTACAGGCTAGGACGGTTGGTCATGCACACCTTTAATCCACACTTGAGAGGTTGAGGCCAGAGGATCAGGAGTTGAAAGCCAGTGTTGGCTCCAGTGTTTCTGAGCTCTTTGCTACAAAATATTCTATCTCAAACAAAATAAAGTCGGGTGGCAAATGCCTGTTAACTTCGGAGGCCGAGATGGGAAGACTGAAAATTCAAGCCTAGAAGAACTATATAGACTGAAAGTTCTTTCGTTGGTAGAGAGCTTGCCTCTCACCCTCTCCTGCACCAAAAAGCCAACAAACAAGCCGAGATCTCCCCTCCTCTCTTTTGCTTTCTGAGGCAGGATTTCGCTGTCTTCTGGAGCTGCCTTCGAGTAGCCCAGGCTATCCTGTAACTCAGTTCACAGACCAATCTGGCCACAAACTCTCTTAAGTGCTGGGATTATGCCACGCCCGGTTAATTTTATGAATTTATAGAAATAGGTTCATCGTGAAGCCTTCCAACGAAATTTGGCATACTGTACACTGATGTCTTGAGTCCTTCCTGGAGAGTTGTAATTGCGAGCACCCCTGGCTTCTTGTTCCTTCCCCGTTGCTGGCTGCCTTTCTGGCCAGTGGAGGAAGATTCCATCGTTTGCAGAATTCTCTTCCGAAGGAAAGAAATCTGCTTCAATGAGAAGCGGCTCGGCCGGTAGACAGCACTGTAGGATCATCGACCCAGCCCTGGTCTCCACCCTCTGAGTCTCCGGAATAGAGACTATGTCCCAGCACCGCCAATTTTTCTGCACAACTTTCGTGGACGTGTCGGTTCCCCCCCCCCAACCCCCTCCACCACCATCCATTTCTGTAATTCGCACCAAGACCTGAAGCTGCGTTTGGTTCCTAGCATTTCTGCTGAAAGTGATCTCTAAGCTATTCCGGCCTCCAGGGTCATGCTTGGGAAATCTTGATAGAGATCCAACCGGCAGCGGGTTCTTGTCTCTGTCAGCTAATTGTTTAGTCGGATGTTTGTTTATCCTGGAGTGGAGGGGGGGCGGGTGCGCGGGGGTGGCTGCCCCCAGGGAAGCCTGCTTCCTGTCGTTGGTTTACTCAGCTACCATTCGCCCGCTTAAGCCCTGGAATGAATTGCAGAGCTGGGAAGGGCCACCTGATGGTGCCTTCACCCAACAACAACAACAAAACACTTCCCGAGCCCTCTCCCTGGCGGTTAGACCTGTTGGTGACATCTTATGGTGATTGTGGGAGTGCTAGAGTTGCACTCTAAGCGATGGGAAAGAAGAGATAGGAATAACCTGGCTGTGGTGGCACACGGCTTTTATTCTAGCAATCTGGAGGCAGAGACAGGCGAATGGAGGGTGGGGTGGGATACTAGGGGGCCGGCTCCTGGACCCAGCCTGAGAGACATCTGAAACTACAGAAGCAGACAAGGACTTAGCCATTAGATTGGAGGTCCCCTATCCTTTTTGTTTCATACTAATTACTCATTAACATCTATTTTTATTTGGCTTACATTGTTATTATTGGCTGAGCTAGGGTCTATGTAGCCGGTGCTGACTTGGAACTAACAATGTAGCTAAGGTTGACCTTGAACTTCTGATTCTCCTGCCTCTACCTCCAGAGTGCTGCGCCATCACACCCCTTTTATGTGGTTGGTGACTGAACCCAAGACAAGCTAGATAGGCACTCTAGCAGCTGAACTTTATAAAACCCTTGTCCAATGCTCTCTTTTATTAAAGCTCCAGGATCAGGCTATTCTGAGGGAGTGACTTCGACTTGAAACTTGAAGAAAAGGTGACGGTTTCAAAATGAAAGCCTGAGCTCAGAGTGAGATACCATCTGTTCACATATTTCCCAAGAGTGGGTTTTGTTTTTATCTTATGTGAATGAGGGAGTATATCTCTGGGTACCACCTTCGTGCTTGGTGCCAGCGGAGGCAAGAAGGCCTCTGGAAAAGTAGTCACAGATGATTGTGAGCCACCACGCGGGTGCTAAATATTGAACCCAGGTCCTTTGGAAGGGCATCCAGTGCTCTTAAGCACCACAGCATTTCTCTGTCCCACAAGGATGTTACAGTTTCCTGCACTCTGTTGTGGTAACGTGTGCATTCATGTGAGAAGTAGGATTAGTTTTCTATCTGAAGTAGTTAGTCCAATAGAGGTCCATTTTTCCTAAAGCTGCCTCTTTCCCTGTACCTAGTTGATTAGCCAGTCAATCATGTCAAATTGAGAATCTGAGTTTCCATCAATGGGATAAGACAAAGTCGCCACCTCCATCGGGAATAAAAGGCAAAAGTCATCACGGACATGTATGTTCAATAGTTAAGTTTGGGTTTTGGTGTGCACACAGTCACACTTTTGTAGAAATTTATTTTTACAGGCATGGATGTTTTTGCTTGCATATGTCTATGCAGTTTCTGTGTAGACCAGAAGAGGGCACCAGTTTTCCTGGAACTGGAACTCAGGCAGTGGTGAGCTGGATTACACCTGAGTCTTTGGAAGAACTGCCAGTGTCTTAGCCTCTGATCCACCTATATACCTCTTTGCAAGCACTGCGGCTGCAAACCAACAGTAACAGCAACAATAATAAACTGTCTTGCTGAGTTATTTTTGCTTTGTTCTTGTGTTCTTTTGTGCAACTTCAACATCATTCTTTTCCAACACTCCGGAAGCAGAGGCAGGAGACTGCCACACACTCAATTCCAGTCTGAGCTACATAGTAAATTCCAGGGCAGCCAGGGATAGCGAGTGAGAAAAAATGTCAATGGAAATTATCTTCAGCCAGGCATGGTGGCCTTAATCCCAACACTCGGGAGGCAGAGGTAGGTCTCTGTCAGTTCAAGGCTAGCGTGGTCTACAAAGCAAGTTCCAGGACCACCAGGGCTACACAGAGAAACCCTGTCTCAAAACAAAACAAACAAAACCCCTCCCAAACAACAACAAAAGCTAAAAACAAAAAGAAAATAAGCTTTAATTTACTCAAGACACTCTGTGTTTAGAATGGAATCCAGAGCCTTGTGCATGTATACAAGCATTCTACAAATGACTTCTGTGCTCAGCCCCAAGAATATCCAAGAAAAAGTGATAATTAGAAAAAAAAAGTAATGATCTTTAGACAAGGCTGGCGAAGAACCCATTTTTACCTGTCGATCTGATCTCTTCACCCCACGCCACCAGAGCTTGCCCTCCTAACAAACTTTAATGAGAGGCTTCATTTGTTGGGGTGTTTTAAAACTTGAGCACATGTAATTTTATTTAGCAATGCTTACTGAGAACTCAATACGTGGAAGTCATTCCCTTACACTCCCCCCTCCTTTAGGAGACACACTAGTCCTACCTTAACTCCCTTGTTGCGTTCTCATATTTCAGTTACCAGTGGCCAGGAGGGAGACAAAAAATAAGAGATCACATTCACATTTCTCTCATTACAGTGCTATATATTCAGTTTACCTATGATTGTGATTAATCCTTTGCTAAGAGTAACTTATCAGCTATTATAGATATTAATATATAGGAGAAACCGTCCACATTTTACATGGTTCTAGTAGTTCGAGGATTCCATTGTGAATCGTGGCCATAGGGACTATTATACCTCATCCGATTCTCCAAGAGACCCGTTTGAGTATTGTTAGCCCATTCCTCAGATGAAAAGCCTGGAAAGAAGTGCAATGTTGAATTGGAAACACGTGCTTCCTTCATGCATTCCACACACTGTTAGGCGCCGGGGAAAGCCTGTCTTTCACAATCCATCCTTCCGGAGCGCTCCCAGAGGAATACAGGGTTAGAGCCCTCTCACATCACCATTTCTCCTGCAAGCACCTAAAGTGACATGTGGTTTGCTGTCATTTGCCCGATGCTGACCCAGAGGGTAGGGCTGCAATGCAGGGCCTGTCCTCCCTCTGCCAGGGACCAGGCACTGGGTGAAATCACCAGTAACTTGTACCAACGCGCCTGGCCCACGGGTTTTTCTTCAGCGCCCGGGAAAGAGCACGTGCCCTCTGTCCCCGCCCACCCTTCCGGGCTGGCCAACGGCGAGCTTGGATTGGGGCTGCGGCGGGCCACGCCCCCTCCCCTTGCCCAATCGACTCCCTCGTTGGGTACGCTCCCTCCTTTCCAGCCCCGCCTCGCCACCCCACGTTACGTCTGTCCCTCTCTAACCCCCCCACCTCCGTTATCCCGAGGCTGCGGCTCGACGAGGCGAACCCACCTCCCTCTGCCTCCCATTGGTTAGTGAGGTCCCGCGCGAGCGGGATGGAGCCCTAAATCCCCGCCTTCAGGAGCCGGGCCATGCCTCCCAGAGCTGGCTTTCTCCTGGAGCCGGCGCGGTGTGGGGAGGGGCGGCGAGGATTTGCCGCACGGAGCGCGCAACGCCGTGCGCGCCCCTTACGGGCCCCTCCCTCCCTCCGGTGGCTTCGCAGGCTGCAGCCGTCTCTGCGCACGCGCACTAAGCCCACCCCGCGCCCTCCTGTGCCAGTTCGCGGGTGTCCTCGCGCTGTGTGAATCTGACGCCGCAGACGCCCGGGTAGCGGCGTTTTCCTAGGCGCGCACGCGCCCTCGCGCCCTCGGTGTCCGCGCGTGCCTGTCCTCCCGGGCTACTGTCCTCGCGGTGCGCTTGACCCCGTGGGCCGTTATCCACCTTCCATCCCCCGCCCCAGCGCCTCTCGCCCCTCAGAAACGCGCGCGCACTTGCGAGAGGCTCTCCGGCACGCGCACGGCCGCGGCGGCCGCAGGAAGGAGGCGACAACGCCGCCGCCGCCGCCGCCATTGCGCGGGAGGGAGGGAGCGAGCGAACGAGGCTGGTCCGCCCTCCCCCTGGTTCCCGCCCCTCCCCCCTTCCCCTCCCCGCCCCCCGCCCCGAGGGAGAGCCGCGGCGCGGCGGGAGGAGGAGGTGGAGGAGGCGGAGGAGGGAGCCCGCGAGGGAGGGTCCGCCCGGCCCCCCGCCGCCGGAGCCGCCACCGCCGCCTCAGCCGCCTCAGGAACGAGTCGCTAGGGGAACATGGCGCCGGGCCCGCCGTCTCTGCTGCCGGGATTGCGGAGGCCGGGGCTGCGCTGAGGGCGCCCCCAAGGCTGGTAAGTGTCTCGTAGCTGGCGGAGGGGAATGTGGGGACGGGCGAGGCGCTGGGCGCCGCCCCGCTGCGGGATCCAAGGGTGGGGGGAAAGGCGGGGACCGCGGGGCCCGGAGCCCGCGAACAATGGAGGAGCCGGAGGGGGAGGGGAGGGAGCGCCCCCCCAGCGCCCCGCGGTCCCCGCGTCCCGGCCGCTGCATGCCCGGGCCCGGCCCGCGCGGCCCGCCTTGCCCTTCCTATTTGCCACTGTCCCCGCAGCCCTGCAATCCCGGCGTCTGTCTCCACACACGCCCCATCACGACCCGATGGGGGAATCTCGGCGTCTCTCAGCCTCCACTCGAGATATCCGACTCCCAATTCTGAGCGGTCTCCTTTCCCACTTCCTCCCTCCGACCCCCAGTCATACCCTTCGCCACCTCCTGGAGTCGGCTGTGCTCCTGGGACATCCTACCTCCTCATCGACCCCTCTGTATCCCTTCTGGCACTCACTTTGGACATCGTGGCCCTTCTACCTTACCTGTTTTCTGCTAGCATCACTTTTGGGGGGAAGTCCCCATCTTCCTTCTTTGGCCTATCTACAGTTATCCTTGCCATAGAACATCTTGCATGCCCAGGAGCTGTCCCTTTAGGACCTGCGGTTCCACGTCCGTGGCGATCCATACTAGACGTCAGTTGATGCAGGCACTGACTGCTCTGCTGCCCTCCGGGTCTTTGCTTTGGACATAATTCCTTCTCCCGCTTGGGCCCAATTGCTCCACATTTTTGCCCCTTGAACCTTCTGCACCTCCTTGGGATGCCCCTAGGCTGCTTCTCCTACTATTCTAAGATTTAGATGTTCCTTGCTCCCTTCCTTCTCAGTGCTTGCTCCCGTTTTGCCATTCAGACCCTGTCCTCTTTTCCAGACCCTTCTGCCTGCCAACTCTGCCCCTGTGCAGGCGCTCTGATCTTGGATGCACTCCCCTGTGGTGCCTGGCTTTTTGCCTCTTCTTTTACCCCCTTTTCTGTTCCTTAGGGTGTCTGATTTTTTTGCCGTTCCCTTTAGCAGACTCTGCCCTAACTCTCTCTGCTCCTCTCTTTCCCACCTGTATTTCAGTGTCCCTCTGCTCTGCTCCATTCATTTGCCCCCTCTCCCCCCAAGCCCTTCTCCAGTAAGTTCATCTACACTAGGACTTGCTCTTGGTGTACCTCTGCACTTCAGATGGCTCTGACCCCTACCCTTCACACTCGGCCCATTCTGCCCTTTTTCTACAGGCTTTCCCTCTTCGTTCTCTTTATTTGGTGCCCTGTCCTTATAGCTCCCTTTTGGAGCTGTCCATTTGTCTGCGTATTTTTGGACCGTTTAAAACTTTACTGTTGCTGTCCCTGTCAAAGTGATCATCTTCAACACTGATCTTGTGTCCTACCTTTGTCCCTCTTCATTCTACCCCCTCCATCCCCATTCAGCCTTTCACTGGACTTTTTTTTTTCATTTGTTGACCCCTCTGCTTCTCACTTCCTTTCAAGTCCTTTTCCCTAGTTCTAACCTGAAGGTATCATTCCTTATTATTCCTGTCTCTCCTTTCTTGGAGCCCACAAGTTCTTGCATTGATGCTCATTTTCTTTTGATACCCATCTCCCAGTTTCTTTCCTCTTTTGCTTCTTGGGAGAATTGCTTCTTGCCTTTCTCCCTCGTGGCTTTTTGCCTTTTTCCTCATACCCTCCCTGTCAGGCTCCCTTTCAAATACTTAGCTCATAGCACACCTGCTTCTCAGGGTTCCCCATCCACCACCAGCAAGTTCTCCATTGAGGACATCCCAGTCTTGGGTCTGACTTTTACCTGTTATGCATCTTTCAGCATTTGCCAGGGTAGGTTTAGCTAAGGTACTCTAGGCACTGATCCAGGCTGCAGAGTCTCAGTACAGTCCTAGATGTTTTGATTTTATCCTCAAAAGTCCTCCGTTACGGAGATAGGATTGACGGGTTTCAGTACTCTGCAGTCTGGGAGTGTCTCCCCATCTCTCTGATTCGTATTAAGGTTAGTGATGGTGGGTAGGGTTCACCTATTGCCCCATTAATGTTCTCTTTGCTCCCTCTCTGGGCCTCACAGCTTTGTGCCCTTGGGAAAGGGGACTGCAGCTGTTCCTGACTCTATTCTTCTCACTTCCCTCCTTGCCTCTCTGAGCAGTCGTAGACAGTTGTACGTTCTACAGTCTTCCACCTCCACACCACCCCCAGAAGCATTCAGGAATATGTTGTATCTCTCTCTCTGTGTGTGTGTGTGTGTGTGTGTCTGTGTGTCTGTGTCTCAGCTGGAAAGTCATATGCTTGTTTTACTCCAGGTCAGGGAAATGATAGTTCTCAAATTTTGCAGGTCCCAGGGGGTACTGTGGCTACACTTGGTGTTTACAGGCTCTAGCCTTCAGAAGCAGTAGTCTTGCCTCCTCTCCTAGCCTTTGGTTAATGCTGTGACCTGGGGGGTTGGGCTAGACCCAATGGGTTTCTTCCTTTATCACCTATGCCCCCGGAAGGCTCCAGCTCCTGGTCTTCAAAATGGTAAGAGTGGGGTTTGGAAAGCATTTTGAGGTTGTTGTTGAAAGGAAGAGTGCCAAGTGTCACTCAGATTTCTGCCCTCTAGCATTCCCAGCCACAGGAGCCCAGGGCAGACCCACACAGGGAACCGGTGGTGAGTTCTGACATCACCAGACTTTCTGAGGGACCTGGTTGGGTAGATGGAGAGGGCTGATGAGACCTGACTGATGGGAGTGCATTTGGGATTGTTGTCTGTGAATTTTGCCTTTCCTTCCATTTCTAACCCTGTGTTCCTCAAGTTCCTCAGTGATCTTGTGGTGGGGGTTCAGGAAATTGATTCAGAAGTAGAGGTAGCTTTTTACAAAAGAGCTGTCTGACCATACATTAACTTGGGAGGGAGGAGACCTTTGGTGTGTTGTAGGTTTATTTATTTCTTGGGTAAATCTAAATCTAAAGCCTTTTGTTGTTGTTATTGTTTTTTCTTCCCTGTGGCCTAGGGCAATTGCACATTAAGACAGCCATTCAGCTGAAAAAGCACATTTACTGGAAGGACTTTCTTAACTGCGCTAAGATCAGACTGTTTATTTCAGCACCTGCTTAGAAATAGTTCTGTGTGGACACATTCAAAATAAGAAAAATCTTTAACTGTCATCTACAGAGTTAGATCATTGACTCATCCAATGATAGGATATTTGTATACAAGAACATGGTGTGTGGTGTGTGTGTGGGGGGGTGTGTGGTGGGTGTGTGTGTGGGGTGTGCATAATGGATCTGTGTGCCTCTCCTGGCTTTATAGGATTGTAGGTTTTCTGGGTTTAGGTCTTGTTTCTTTTTCTTGTCAGTTCTGTATTGTGTGGTTGGAAATTGGTGTCTTGAATGTTGTTGCTAGGCTTGTCTGCCACTGAGCTATAGGACTTTACGCTCTGAGAAGAACAGTGGGAATGTTGATGCTTGTGTGACACTGGTGTGTTTCTTTGACCTCATGTCACAATCTCCCGTATTTATTTTAGAGTTTGTGTTCTCTGAGTCAGTACAGTTGTCTTATTTTTCATTCTTAACGTGGAGGTGACACCTATTTAAGAACTGCATGTGCAACACCGCTACAACATGTGTTTCCAGAGTCTTCCTAACACTGGCAGCCTAAAAAGTTCTGCATCAGAGCTGAATTCACATAATAGGAAGAGGAGCGATAGAAAGAACAAAGAGCTGTTTTTCCTTCTGAGCTGGGAACTAATGTTTCAGGACTGTCAGATTTTTTCTGATGGTAGTGGAGGCTCCAATCCCAAATTAACATTTGCTTTCGTGATGGAATTGGGTGCTACAGAAATGTGAGGTGGTAGCCTTGGCCTTATGGAACAGTTCCTTTGCCAGCTGGGGTGGAGTGTGAATCAAGACGGCAGCAGACGACTTTTTCAGTGCACTAGCATGTCTTCAAGGGCTCTTAGCCTGTCTAGATTTCAGAACTAGCCAGATGAGAGTCCTTTCTTAGCCCCTCCCCCTTTTAAAAACTAACCTTTCTTTGTGTTCACGTTTTTTTTTCTTTGTCTTCCTTTCTTAGTTGGCTTAATGATGTCTCAGGACAAATAACAAGTCAGAAACTCTCATTCTTCATACCAGTCAGATTGGTGTAGGTGTCTGGCCCGAATAGTGAGTGACTTTTGGAAAAGGACAGTTGGAAACGGTGCATGTTGTATAGAGAGTGGACTGTTGTAGCCTCATGACTCTATATGTGGTTGGTCCACCAGAGACAATACAGCCAGTTAGATGATTATAGCTAGACATGAGCGAGGTAGTAGGGACTCTGCTGAAGTATAAGCTAGATTGCTTTGCCAACCTTGGTCTGATGTGGTCTCTGGAAAGGTACTGAACCTCTTGCAGGCCCTTCGTGTGATTTTGTAGATGACAATCTAAACTGTCTTTTGTTGATTTACTTTATTTTTTTCAAGACGTGAAGAAAGGATCTCACCTAGTGCAGGCAGGCCTCTATATATATACCTGAGGATAGCTTTCAAGTCATCTTTCAAGATAGTCCTCTCTCTGCTTCTGTCTCCAAAATTCTGGGATTGCAGGTATGCACTACCGCATCTGGTGTAATTTATCCAATCCACGTGACTTTTGATCAGTCGTTTACTTCACTTGTTCATTATATTTTCTCCCCTTTTCTCCCTTTCACAAATCTCAAAGATTATTTGCCTGTAGATGGAAGGTGACTAGCAGAAGGGCCACCTTGGGCCCTGGAGTTTTGCGGAGTGTAGTCTAGAATATCATTGCAGCCTTTGGGAAAGTAAAAGGCTTGCTTGGGGTCATGTCGTAGTACAAGAGGGTTGGACACAAGAGCAGGGGCCTGTCTTCTGTCAAGGTCGTATCCTAATTAGTTAGGATTGGGGACAGCTTGCTTCTCTCCTGGGCTGGATATCCCCGTTTGAAGTCTGAAGTCCAGCCCTGATGGTAGACTCCATTCGGTAGAGCACACTGTTGGAAGAGTTGCTGTTAGTTTAGTGCTCAGTACCTGGGCTGTGCTAGGAACCCCTTCTTGTCCTTGCCATGTACTAAACCTGAATTGAGATGGGGCTTTTCCTGGGCTTACCTTTCTGGATACTTTTTTTCCAATGGAAAGTAAATCCTACCACTTTCTAAGCCATTCATATGGAAATTAGTTTATAACATGGGGGCGTGGTGGGGGGAAGCTCTTCAGGTTGTATTAGCTACATAACTCAGCTTACACCTCTTTTATAAAATGGTAGAGAATTTTTCAAGCTGAGTCATTGTTGACCTAGGCTCTCAAATAGCAATGGTCTGAATAGTACTTGAATTGCTGGTATTAAGAAGTGCAAACAAATCATTCATGTTCATCTTCCCAAAAGTTTATTTCTATTTAACTTTTTTGGGGGGCTATTCTCTGTATTTATATTTCAAATGTTATCCCTTTCCCCCCTCCCATTTCCCCTCCCCCCCATTTGTTTCCATGAAGGTGCTCCCTCTCCCAACCACCCTCTCCACCTCAGCGCCTTGGCATTCCCCTACACGGGGAAAACACACCTCCACTTGACCAAAGGCCTCTTCTCCCATTGATGCCAGACAATGCTATTCTCTAACTTTTAATAGACAATACTTTTATCAGACTTTATCTATAAAGAATTCTTAAAAATAAATGGGCCCCTGTCAATGTGATTTTTATTTATGGACATTTCTGATTATTGAACACCACTGAGCTTAGAGGAGAACTGGGCCCCTTCAGCCATGAATCATCATTACAGGAATGTAATATTTGTTTTTGCTGGAAATAGCCAACTTGCCTAACTCCACCTTCCCTATGAATAGAGTGTGGCAGTGCTGTGGTCTCCTCGGCAGTGTGACTTGTGTATGTCCTCCTCGGTCCTGCTCTCTTCCTGGCCACCCTAGTGAAACTGAGCCACTGACAGAAAGCTTCCCGTGCAGTACAGAGATATAGACAAAACCAATCTCCGTGCCCGAGAGGCGGAGGGAGGAGGAGATGTTCAGGGAAGTCTTTAACTACTTATTGAGTTGAAGGCCAACCTGGGCTATAAGAAAAAACACCCAAAAAACCCCAAACCAACTAGAAAAAAATGTTGAGGGAACTCCTATCCTGACCCTTTGACTTATCAGCTATGTGATTTGTGAAAGTTGTTTTTCCTTCTTGCAGAATGAAGGGATTGTATCAGATGGCTCCTACTCTGCCATATTGTCTAGCCAACAAATTGAGAAATTTGGGCATTTCTGTTCCAGATTCAAATCCAAATATCAGAAAATTAGGTAAAATTAGGTTTGTCTAGCAGAAAGAAGGTACAAAATGTTTGGCCAAGTATTGACTGCTTAGCTCCATGGTTTTTTAGGAGACAAAAAGGATAAAGCACCTCTTGAGTAGTGTTTTGGTGCTAGGAGGCACTCAGGAACACAAGCTATTGGCACGTGCTCCCTCCCTGACTTAAAGCCTCAGCCAAAGTTTTCTCTTGAGAATATTTTTAGGCAACTGGAAATGTATCGAGAGACTACTGCCATAAATTGTTGACTTACAAGTAAGAAAATAAAACTGAGGTGGGCGTGTAGGCCGAGTGCTAGTCTTGTCTGGCATGCATCTGGTCCTGAGTTCCATTTCTAACACAGCAGTCAGCTCATGTAAAACATTAAAAAGTATATAGAAATACAGGTGTTTGGAGAGAAAACACTGCTCCTTAGTTTTGTTTCAATGCTGACTATAATTACTACATTTGTTCATTTGTTTGTGTGTGTTTACACATGTGTATGCACGCGTGTACATGCTGTACCTGTTCATGCTGTGGTACATACATAGAAGTCAGGGGACAACTTAGAGTCAGCTCTCTTCTACCATGTGCTACTTAGGATTGAACTTCGTCAAACTCAGGTTGGCAGATTAGGGAGCAAGTTCCATCATCCCCTGGGCCATCTTTTTTTTTTTTAAAGATTTATTTTAATTTTTTAAAGATTTATTTATTTATTATATATAAGTACACTGTAGCTGTCTTTAGACACACCAGAAGAGGACATCAGATCCCATTACAGATGGTTGTGAGCCACCGTGTGGTTGCTGAGAATTGAACTCAGGACCTCTGGAAGAGCAGACAGTGCTCTAACCACTGGGCCATCTCTCCAGCCCGCCCCTGGGCCATCTTAATAGTCCAGGTCACTAATTATTTAGTAACTCTGAGTTGCAATTGGAAAGCAGAGTCGGGGTTAGAATATGTTCGCCAGCTGTAGCTAATGTGGATAGCCTTCCCACGTACAGATGACTAAGAATCTATTCTTGCAGAGGACCTGGGTTCTATTACCAGCATCCACATGATAGCATACAACCATCTGTAACTCAGTTCCAGGGATCCAGTGCCCTCTTCTGGCCTCAGTGAACACCAGACACACATGGTGCCCAAGCATACATGCAGGTAAAACTCGCATACACAGAGAATGGAAATTAAGGAAAAAATATGTGTGCAATTGCATTGAACGTTTTCCTATCTGCACTTAAGTGAAAGGTCAGAATCATGAATTTATCTCTTGGAGCCTGTGTTACGTGTGAGGCAAAAAAAATGATCACTGTTAATTGCCTTAGGTAATTAAAGAGGACTCTTTGTTCAATAACAAATTGATTGTATACAAATGAAAGTCAGTCCTGCATAAGGTTATTGGAGTCTTGAAATCTGTGTCTTCAGCAGAATGGCTTATAGCAAGAGGACCACCTGGGGTGGGACAGGGTCCTGATACTGGAGAGTGTCACCGCTTTATTCTCAGAAATGCCTATTAAGGTAGCAGAGGAGGCTGTGGATTCTGCTCTCGGTGATCACCTTCTCAATGGCTTGAAATCTCGATGTGTCTTTTTAATGTTGCTGGGCTCTAAGAATGTCTCCCTCTGATTGGTCAATTGAATGTAGATAAAAACCTTTCTGAAAAACGAAAAAGGGAGGAAGGTTTCTGGCTGCTGTAGGAGTGAGCCCCAGCTGTTGGCCCGTGCCCATTATTAAAGCCACTAAGACTGAAAAATGGCAGTAGTAGCTCTTGTACTTTTAAAAAAGATTTATTTATGTACTCGAGTACGCTGTAGCTGTCTTTAGACAAACCAGATCCCATTACAGATAGTTGTGAGCCACCATGTGGTTACTGGGAATTGGACTCAGGACCTCTGGAAGAGCAGGCGGTGCTTTAACCACTGAGCCATCTCTCCAGCCTGCTTTTGGACTTGAGATGTGTTGTGCACAGATATTTGTAAGTTGTTGTTGCTGTTACTACTTTTTTGGGTGGTAGGTTTGAGAGTATCTGTATATATATTCCACAGCCTGATGACTTGGAGGACACTGGTGTTTGCTTTGCTCTCTAGAACGAGGGGTATAAGCCTCTAATATGGGTACTGGAAACTGGACCCAGAGCCCTCTGCAAGAGTAGCAAGTGTTCTTAACTATATGTTATATATATTATTTATGCACACACACGCACGTGCATACACTGTAGTCCTAGCTAAACTGAAACATACTTTGGTAGAATTTGGTAGCTTTGAGCACACGGTGAGCAACACTTCTGTCTTGGCCTCCTGGGTGCTGGGATTTAAAAGTATATGTCATTATGCCAGCCACTCAGGCACAGTTTTAAGAGTTATGCAGTCATGGATGTATATATAGTTACCTGCTTAATTAATTAGCTAAATAATTATGTTTTTTTTTTTTTTGAGTCAGATTCTCTGTGTGGTCCTAGCTGTTCTAGAACTCACTCTGCAGACCAGACTGGCCTTGACTCAGATCCCCCGCCTCTGTCTCCCCAGTGCTGGGATTAAAGGTGTGGACTACTGCTGCCACTACCACCTTAATAATTAATTAGTTTTAAGGCAAGGATCTCAGTATGTAGCTTAGCTAGCCTCCCAGTCCAGCTGTCTCCCACCTCAGCCTCCTGAATTTTGGGATTACTAGCATGCACCACCGCACTGGGCTGTTTGCATATCAGTATAGGCTAAGAAGCAGAGATGCAAATCATGATCCTATATGAACATGTCGAGTATCATGATGTTTATAAATTTAAAAGATGAAAATCTAAATGTTTTAACCTTAGGGGAATTAGTACTTATGAAAAAGTATGAAGTAATTTTAAAAGTATGTTTTTTTCAAGAATACTTGACATGGGAAAGTGCACATAAAATTAAGTGTGGGGGGGAGCAGGACATAGAACTGTATACAGGGTGAATCTAGTTAAAACGTATGGGAAAGGGAGGTCATGCTGAAGTGCTACTTGAGCTGTCTTTGTTGTAGAATTTGGGGTAAGGAACCACTGTTTTTCCTGAGTTGTAAACTTTGTGTGTATGAGTGAGTGTTTTACCTTCATATATTCCTGTGCATGCATGCATGCTCAGTGCCCAAGGAAGTCAAGGGCTTTGGCTCTGTAACTGGGTTTACGGATGGTTGTGAACCAACATGTGGGTGCTGGGAATTGAACCTGGGTCATGAGCAAGGTCAGCAAATTCCCTAAATAAAGGCAAGGTTTCACTTAGCCCTGTCTAGCCTGGAACTTGATGTGTCCATAAGGCTGGCCTCAAACTCACAGAAATCTGCCTGTCTGCCTCTGTATCAGTTGTGTTGGGATCAAAGCCTAGCTGATATGTCTGTGTATCCATGCCTGCCTGGTCTAAAGGTGGTTATAAGCTGCTCTGTGGGTGTTGGGAACTGAAACAGTATCGTCTAGAAGAACTGCCAGTGCTGAGCTACTAAAGCATCTCTCTAGCCCCATTTACTATATACATATTTAATTACTATTTTAGCAATGGCAAATGGGGTGCTGCGCATTCATGCCACTATGCACGTGTGGTGATTGGTGGACTGGAGAGTGGGAGTTGAGACAGGTTTCTCTGTGTAGTTCCAGCAGTTCTGGAACTTACTCTGTAGATCAGGCTGGCCTTGAACTCAGAGATCTGCTTGCTTCTGCCTCCTGTTGCTGGGTTTAATGTTATGTGCCACCAAGTCCAGCTATTTTATTATTATTATTATTCCTGATTTTAAAGGAAAAAAAGTTAACCAAGTCATTGTACCTATGTTCTTCTATATAGAATCGAAAGGAGAGTTATACTGAAAAATAAATTAAGGAGATCTTTTGGACTCTAGTCCCTCCAGGGCAGACATTGTTTCTCATAGAGTAATGGAATTAATTATTAACAACAGCCACTGCTTACTTTGTACCAGTGGCTGCCAAATAAGTACTCCTCTCTTTCCTCACAGTCACCCTCCCGAGTGGGGTTATTTCCAGCTTCTAGGTGGGGGAACTGAGACACATGGGTGAAGAACTGGCCTAGGGTTACCTGGCCAACCATCTGTGTGGAAAGCTTCTCTGTCTGCCTTTCCCTTTGCAGAATGTTTCTCACAAAGTGATCTCTCCCAGAGATGAAGGGAACTGGAGCCCCTTTGGTGGCTGGCAGTAGGAGCATAGTTCTGTCTAGTAAATGCCCTGTGTGTTCTTGGTTCAGGGAGAGAGTCCGGAATAGCCACGAGGTTAATTATTTCTTTTTCACATTTTGGTGCTTTTAGTGAAGAGACAAGGTATCACCAGATGCTCCAGGCTTACTTTGAACTGGAGATTCTCCTGCCTCAGCCTCCAAAATGTTGGGATTATAGAAATGTGTCACCATGCCTGACCTGTATCTTCACCTTTTTTATGGGCCAAAATGTGTTTAAAGAGTTAAGTAGTTTAAATAAATAACACAGAAGGCTCTAGGAGGATGGAGATGGATGGATCTCGAGTTCAGATTCATCCTCAACAAGCTTAAGGTTCAGGCCTGCCTGAGCTGGAGATCCACAGAAAAATTACATAGTTGTACTTAATATCTAATCTCTTTAATTCCATCTATTCAGATAATTTACATGGTTAGGAGCTGCTAAGCAGAAGAGAGCAGGCTGGTTCTTTGTAGCTCGTGGGCAGGAGAACAGAAGTTTTATTTCTTCTTTTACCTCCTCATTCAGCCACTGTTTGGGTGATGAGAAGTTAAGGGTGCCAGTTACACAAATTGAGCGTCCTTCTTGCCGAGTATGTGGGCCACAGAGGAACAAAGACCCCTCTTCCCTTACAGGTAACACAAGGAGCACACTGTTTCTGTACCAGAAAGTACAGATTTGAGAGGCCAGTGGCCTGATTCTTTCTTCCTGATCTTATCTTAAAGAATTAAGTGTGACTAAACATTTCAATGCAAGAATGCATTGACTGGGGCTAAGACAGATTTCATCTGAGGAAAAAAAATTTTTTTTAGGAAGCTGGTTGGGTTCATGTTTCTCTTGAATAAGGACTAATTTGGGCCAGTGTGTGGCTGAGTGGTAGTGAGCTTGCTTATGTACGGGTCTGATTTCCATTCCCAGCACCACAGGGAAAGAAGAATAATTTAGAAATTATGTTTGTCAATAGACTTTATTGTAGCTATTTAACAGACCATCCATATGAACAGCAATGCAGTTTTATTGTCCACTAGTTTTTGCTCATAAGGGCTAGTTCCAGAAGACCTGGTTGATGGTCACTTACAGTGTTGAGGGAGTGTGTGACCAGGAAATTGCAGTTTGGGTCTGGGGATGGAGGCATACCTTTTAATCTCTGTACTCAGGAAGCTGAGGGTATTGAGTTGAGGTTTGCCTGGACTATGTAGTTTCTATTTTAAATTAAAAAAAAAAAAAAAAAAAAAAAGGCTGTGTGTGGTATTGTATGCCTTTACTTCAGTACTGGCAGAGGCAGGCAGACCACTAGGACATGAGACCCCATTTCAAAAAATAAAGTAAATAAGAAAAGACTTTGGACAGCTCTGCTAGTTTTCAATTTGGACCCAAGATGAAAAGAACCCAGGGCCTCAAGGGTCATTTATACCCTCAGTTCCTTGCATTATTTTTATTTCTAGAGCAGGCCTGACAGATAATCTTGAATTTAGCGTTTGTTGACTAAAAATGGTGAGTGTTGGGCATGATGGTGTCCGCCGCTAATCGCAACACGAGGCAGGTGGAGGTAGGAGGATAGAATTCACGACCAGCCTTGTTTGCATGAGATCCTGTCTCCAAAAAAAGGTGTGGGAATCGGTCTGGAGAATTAACTCCCTTAATAGTGTTCACCTAACACAAAACCCTAGGTTCTAATGCATAAAAATTAGGCATTTGAGTTTGAAGCCAGCCTGGGCTGCAGGAGACCCTGTCGTTGTGCTGTCCCCTTTTCTTCTCAGGTCTGGAGGAAAAACCCGGAGAGGATGCAGTCTTGAGTACTTTGGCCCTTGTGTGCTGTTTTCAGTTGCTTCTTACCAACCTTAGGACACAGGGCTGGTTATTTTTGTGAGTTGTACATAAAATGGGCTTGATACTGATTCTGCCTGCTTAGTCATGGACTAAAAATGTAGGGATGAGAACTCTGTAAAGTTGGGAAACCCTTGAGCTTGTGAAGAGGAAGACACTGTAGGAATGTCCAGATAAGCACTAGGTTGCCCTAGGCTGGATTTGCTGCTGTAAATGGAGCAGACCTGCTGCTGAGCTTGTTATCTCTTCGTCTTTGCAACTGCTGTCTCTGCCCCCAGGTCACAGCGACTTTTGGGGTCTTATCAGCAGGTATCTTACTTGTATTTGGAGATGTTAACTCCAGGTCACAGGCCAAGTATTGCTTGTTACTGTTTGTCAGACCTTCCAGCCCAAGGCTAGGCCTCAGCCACTTTCTCTCAGCAGGCTGCAGCCTGCACAAGGCCCAGTCCTTTCCCTCTCAGGGCTGAATCTCACCCTTAAGCAAGACAAGCTTCTGGTGACTCAGCTACCTCCTGGGAAGCGCAGAGCAGAGCGGAGCAGATCAGACTGCCCAAGGCATCCGTGTTTTACCAGAGACTTAGATATGTTGCCCTCTCCTTTTGTGTGACTATTGCCATGCTGTGGTTTGTGTAGGTATCTTTTTTGTTTAATGTCTTGGGAGATCATTTTATATTAACACAGAGGGGTGTTTGTTTTTGTTTTTTACAGCTTCCTGCTGTCCCATTAGATAAGCACGTTACTAGTGTGCTCCCAGTTAGTGCTAGAGAAAAAACATGTGTCATTTGCCATCCAGCAGAACTCTGAGGAGTGGAATGCTTGCTTGCTTGCTTGTTTTGAGACGGGGCTCACATGGTCTAGGATGGTATTGAACTGGCTATATAGCTGAGGATGATCTTGAACCTCTGATAACTCCTACCTTGAGTAGGAAGTATAGGTGTGTATTGTACTGAGATCTACACTGTGCTGGAAATCAAATGCAGGGCTTCCTGCATTCTAGGCAAACACTACCTGATCTGTATTCCCAGTTCCTTTTATATTATATAGACAGTCTTACCCTATAGTAAGGGTTTGCTTGAAACAAGGTAATCCTTATCTGTCCTCCCGAGTACTAAGGGTGTAGTTGTGGATAATCTTAGTACTGGCTCTCCTTCGTTTATTATTATTGCTTGCTTCTCTCTCTCTCTCTCTCTCTCTCTCTCCCTTTCCCTCTCCCTCTTCTTTCTTTCCTTCCTTCCCTCCTTTCTTTTAACAAGAAGGAAAAAGCTTTAATATTGTACATGGGTGGAAATGGATGGGAAAGTTTAGGTGTAGCAGGGCATCTGTGCCCTAATTAACATCATATACCCACTCCGATGACCATGAAAGTGCCAAAGGTCACTTACATCATGGTTTTCCCAATGCTGCCCATCAGCTCCTGACTCCGAATTCCAATCCTGAACAGTGCCCTGGCCGCCATGCCCACCACGCAACCCATAACAAAGCCCATCTTCACACGGTTGAAGCAGCTGGGCTGTGTAGGGACCCACGGCCACTGTCATCTCTTCTCTGCTGTGGTTACTCAGCTCCCTTCCTTCCTTCCTTCTTTTTTTAAAAAAAATTCTCTTTATTTATGTGCAGGGTCTCTCTGTAGCTGTCCTGGAACTCACTATTTAGATCAGGTAGCCCTCAAACTCACAAAGATGATCTGCCTGCCTCTGCTTTTGCCTCCCAAGTGCTGGGACTAAAGGCATGTATGCCATTACTGGCCTGGCTTTCCCTTCTGGTGGTAGGTTTGTTTGTTCCTATTGTTAGTGTTATTTAGTAAAGTGCCTGGCATCTGAGTGCTTAATTGGAACTGGTTCCTGTTGTTTCCTTGTCAGTATTGGGGATTAAGCCCAACATATCATGTGTGCTAGGGTGTCTCCTGAGGCCTGAGTGAGGGATGAAGTGTTGTGGCTGGGGAAACTGGCACTAGCAACTGCCTGGGTGCCCGAGGCCTGCAGCTCTTCTACAGGAGCCCATAGGGCATGGTTGGAAGGTGTCAGGATGGAGACGTCACAAAGTCCCCTCCTAATACAGCAGTCTACACAACATCCTCCTACTTTGGGAGCTCACCCCTAGGGAAGGAAACCCTTTGAGGTTTCATGCAGAGAAGCTAGATCCTCCAAGCTGCATATAGATGACAATACAATGACAGCGGCCTGTGCCTTCCTTCCCTGTCTGCCAGGCTTCACACACACAAAACATATCTGTGAACTTGATAGCTGTGTGTGCTCCCATTTCTCAGACGAGGAAGCTGAGACAGTTTGAATAGGCGGCATAGCTGAAGGGCTCAGGCAGGTAAGACTTGTTTTATTGTTATGGGTTGACAATTTGACCTGCACTGAAGGTGCTCAGGTGGCAAAGATTTTGGGTGTGTTTACCTTGATCTGTAGCAGAGCTACTTATTAAACATTTCCAGAATAAGCATCAACTAATTTCAGTTCTATCTTCCCTCCTGTTTTGTTGTGGGGGCCTCACTGGACTTTTTAATGTAGTTTCATTTGTGTGGGGGTGTGCATGTGTTTAACCAGGCTGGCCTCAAACTCACTCTGTAGCTGAGGGTACACTTGAGTTTCTGATCTTTTTTGCCTTTGCCTATCAAGTGTTGGACTTACAGGCATATATAACTATGCCTGGCTGTGAGGCTTTGGTTTGTTTTTCACATTTAATCTCAGATACCTTAGCAGAGCTTGAGTTTGTTGCTTATTCATTTCTCTAATACCTCCTTGAAATGTTTGTTTTTTTGGGTTTGGAAAAGAGCTATGGTATTTGTGATGCTGCTACAATGCTAGTGGCTGTGTTATCAGCATACTCTGGAAGGTATACTCTTATGCCTGTCCCCTTCTTCCCCCATCTCTGCCTGCATTTTCAAGTTTGAATTAGCACCTGGACTTGTTTTGTGTATCAAGGGATTGAGCCCAAGACCTTACATAAACTAGGCATTTGCTGTGCCATTAGACTATAGACTCATCCCATTGATTTGTTTGATTGATTTTTGTTTTGAAATGGGGTCTCTGAGTTGTCTGGTATGGCCTTGAATCTATTCTGTAGCTTAAGTAGGCCTTTAACTTCTAATCCTCCTGCCTCAGCTTTCTGAGTTGATATCACAGGCCTGTGCTTGACAGATTGGGCTTTTTGTAATGTAAGCCATGTAGTAGTGTACTCTGCCTGTCAGTTTTTGCAATATAGCTCATAGACTAGAGAAGCCAAGAGTTTAATTTTATTGAATTTTGACTAACGTGACTATCAAAATAACCAAAGAACTAGAGAATGTGGTGTATTCTGGATAATGTATGCACAAAAGACAGTCCTCACCTTCTGTTTTTGCTTCTTCCTACCTCCCTCTCTTCTTTCCCTCCCTCTCTTTCCCGACTGCAGTTCTGGAGAAGGGCTGCTTTGTGACGCCTTTGGTTTTGAGATGAAATCTCTTTGGGTAGCTCATGTTGGCCTTGAACTCTGAATCATTCTGCCTCAACCTGTGAGTGCTAGGACCGCAGGTGACGCCTCTATGCCCTGTCTTATCAGCCCTTTAAAAACACTGTGGACCTGTTTGACCATTTGCACCAGCATTGCAGTGATTTCTGCTGCACAGTGGGATTTTTACTTTCTTACAGTGATGTGTGGAACCCAGGCTCTCAACCTGAGCCACACCACAGGGTTTATCCTTGGTCCTAGGAAGTGAGCATTGCTCAAGGCTGTCGGTTTGGGAGTTTTGGGAGATGGAGACACAGTGATTCCATACAACCAAGGTATGACTAATGATGGTAAAGTGGAGATGATTATTACCATGCAGTAGATTGCTGCCTTAACAATCAGAGGCCTGAAAACCCGGGAATGAGATTAGTCATCCTTCCTGGCCTCCCAGCGTCCCAGGTGGATTGGTAGCAGTTTGCTCTGAGGGTTAGTTGAGGGGTCCCCTCAGACTTGTGTTGGAGCCTTAGCACCAGATCTGAAGAAGCAGAAACCGGTCTTTTTTCTTCTATAGGAGAAGCAGCATGTTAGGTCAAGTTTGTTTTGTAGGAGCGTATGTGTGCTCAAGTGCATGCACTGGAGCACATACACAGACCTCTTTGTAAAGATGAATTCTTGTTCATTCTTGTTACATTTCCGAGAATCCCTGGTTCTTACTTCAGGTTGTCTGTTTTTGTTACTTGTGTTCTCTAGTGAAATGTTTTTACCTTTCTGTAGCTTGTGGGGCGATGAGGAAGCCTAGATAGTGACAGTAAAGAATCGAACAGTAGTGTTCGGAAGTAAAGGGAAACATTTTAGGGGGACTTTGAATTAAGTGGAATCGGTGTAGGATCTTGTTGAACCCTGGAAGAGAAAATGGAATTAATGAATAATTGGAGAAATAGGAAAGAGATCTTTCTTTTTTGTGGTGCTGAGGATAGAGCCCAGGGCCTTGACCATCGGCGGCAAGTGCTCTGCTGCTAAGCCCCACCTCTATAGCCTGTAGTTGAGCTTCTGCTCTAGAGTTAATGTTTCACTTTTGAGAGGTCTCATTCTGTAGTCAGCTTGGCCTGGAATGTAAAGCATTTTGCCTCTATCTTGTCTTCCAAGTACTCGGATTACAGATGTGTGTCATTGTGACTGGCTTAATTTTTCTTTTGCCCATAATACTATGTATCAGTTGAGTCCTGTATGCACACATCTGTGTACTTGTGACAAAGTGCCCATGTGTGGGGGGGTTAGAGGACAGTTTTCAGGAGCCACTTTTCTTTCTTCACTATAAGGATCCTGGTGATTGAACTGAAATAATTGTCAGGCTTTGCAAAAATACCTTTACTACCTGAGCCATCTTGTTGTCCATGAACAGGCAAAGTTGGACAAGGACCATATGTGGAGGTCAGGAGCAGCTTGTAGAAATTGGTCCTCTCCTTCTACTGTGTTTGTCCTAGGGATTGAACTCAGGTTCTCAGGCACAGCGTCGAGTGCTTTTTACTCAGTGCACTCTTCCCTGCTTACTCCACCTTACCCTACCCTCTTCTTTCTTTCTTCTTTTTCTTTTTGATGAAACAGGTTTTCTATTATGTAGTTGAGGCTGTCTTGCAACTTGCTATGTAGACCAGGATGGCCTCAAACTCAGAGAGATCTGCCTGCATATGCCTCCCAAGTACCCGTTTTTCTTGAGATAGGGTCTCACTATGTAGACTAGGTTATTTTTGGACTCAAAGAGACGTTCCTGCTCCTGCTTCCCTGGTGTTGATATTACAGGTGTAAACCATCACCTCTAGCTGCACCTGATCATCTTGACTACCTCCTGTGTGCTAGGGTTGTAGGCATAGCCCAACATGCCCAGCGTTTAGGGTTCTGAGAATTGGTCTCAGATCCTCATGCATGCTAGACACTACCAACCTTTCATATGCCTTGTATCTGAAACAGTCTTCTATAACCTGACCCTCCAGTCAAATTGAATACAACCTAACAAAAACAACCTAAAACATAGCTTGACTAAGTCTGTTTACTTCTTGATACATAGCTTAGAGATTTCTTTTCCAACAAGCCTTCCCTCCCATGCAGAAGGAAGTGCCTTGTCTCATGTGCCGAGTGTCCTTCAGTACTTATAGCTACTCTTCTGTCTTCTATGGCTTGTTTGTTCCATGTCAGACTCTTCGGTTAGGGCCTTCCGTCATTGTTTGTCTAGGCACATAACCCAGGAGTCTTGGCATCGTCAGTCATCAGGAAGTGCTGGTGGAAGAAATACCTTCTACAACAGAAGCAAGATTGCTGCCCACACCTCAGGCTCTGCTCACAGTTTCTTTCATATCCTGGTCACGGATGGCTGTAGTCTCTGTATCCATGTGTGCTGAAGAGAGCCACAGCTCTGCCAGAGAAGTAAGTGCGGCCTGTAGAGAGGAGAAATAGTTTTCATGTAGGCTTCCTTGTATTTCAAGTTCCCTGGGGTCCCATTTGAAGAAATGTTTTGTTTTTAAAACCCTGCTTAGTTATGCAGCATGATCTTTTCTTGTACTATTTAAATCCACAGCTCATTTTACCATAAAAAATAATGTGTGTGTTATTTTAAACCTGTTACTTAGTAAACTAGTCAATAATAGCTAAATAAAATGTAGTCAGGTATGTTGGCACATACCTTTAATTCTGGCATTGAAGAGGTTGAGGGAGGAGGATGACTGAATTTGAGGCTAGTCTGAGCTACATAAGTTCTGGGCCACCCAGGCTGGCTACATGGTAAGACCCTGGCTTCTCCTACTCCAGTCTTCAAGTTTCAGTCTTTGTTGCCTCTAGTTAGATATGTCTAAAACAAACAAACAAACAAACAAACAAACCAAAGCAAAACAAAAAACAAACAAACCAAAAACTGAAACAGATTCAAAGAGAATTCTGTGGGGCCGTATCTCTGATGCATGGGTCTATATGTTGCTCTTGGGCTGTATCCTGAATTTGGTTTTGTTTATTTTCTGCAGAAAGTGGATCTGTAGCTTTCATCAGATTTTCAAAGGAATTCATGACCCAAAAAGCTTACTACCATTGGTTCTAAGCAATGCTGAGCCCTCGCCTTGTTTTGTCTCTTCCGTTGAGATTGTAAGAGAGAAAATGACTAAATTGTTCTTTTTGAAAGTTTGTTAATTTGGTTCTAAAACCTTTGTCTCTTCTTTGATTGTTTACTAAATATGTTTTCATATTTGAAATAATCTTGCTTTTCAAGCCCAGGTACTCATTCATTCATCTTCTGTTTTATCCTTCCTAGTAATCCGTAGTGTCAGCTTGTGTTTGGTGGGCTTTAGGGTCCAAACACTTGCTCACTATCCTTGGCCAGACTTCTCTTTGCTCTGTGTGAAGTGATGATGCAGCTATTGCTCTGCAGGCTTCTCGGTGTGGGATCTGTTTTGTTGTTGGAGTGCTTTCTCTGAGCAGCCTCACTTAAACCAGCGTGGCTGCTGTTCTGGTGCTGGGGCAGCAGAGACTGCAGGATCTCAGGTGCTCACTGGCTGGCTAGTCTATGTAAATTGGTGAGCTCCAGCTTCAGTGAGAAGCCCTGTCTCTAAGGTGGAGAACAGTTGAGATAGACATTTGTTAATGTCCTTTGGCTGGCACTCAGGCCACCACTCTCAAACCCCCCCCCCCCCCGTCAGTGTATGCACACTTGACCACAGGTATTAAAAATTTTTTTACTGAGCCACTGAGGAAAGAATAATGTGCTTAAAGAGAATGGGAAAGTGAATATAGTTAAAAACAGTGGCTTAGAATATTTTTGTATTTGGGTCTTTTTTTTCTTACATAATGTGGCCAGGATGAAGGTTCCTGATTCAGGGTTCCTGAAATTTTTTGTGTAAATGCAAATTTGGATCAGATTGTTTAAACAGGTATCAGATTGTTTAAACTGGTATCAGGTTGTCTAAACTGGTATCAGGTTGTCTAAGGGCTCTTTGACTACTATAAGATTAAGAATTGGTTAAGAGCCAGGTGGTAGTGACGAAGGCCTTTAATCCCAGCACTTCAGGAAGAGTTCAAGTCCAGCCTGGTCTAAAGAGTGAGTTCAAAAAAAAAAAAAAAAAAAAAAAAAAAAGGCAAAATAACAAAAAAGGGGTTGGGGATTTAGCTCAGTGGTAGTGCGCTTGCCTAGCAAGCTCGAGGCCCTGGGTTCGGTCCTCAGCTCTGGAAAAAAAAAAAAAAAAGACAAAGAGTGAGTTGTAGAACAGCCAGGACTACACAGGAAAACCCTGTCTTGAAAAATCAAAACACAAAACTAACTAACCAAAGAACAAATGGGTCTGGAGAGATGGCTCCGAAGTTAAGGACACCTGTTCTTTCAGAGGGCCTGGGTTTGATTTCTAGCAGCCACTTGGTAGCTCACAGCCATCCATCCGTAACTCTTTAAGAATTAGCTCATCTGGCTTTTGCATAGAGTACAGCTATAGTGTACCTTTCACCCTGAAGTTGTTTGTTTTAATGCAGTGTTACTAGAGAACAAAAAAAGAGAATTTAAAAGAACATATTGAAGACACAAACTTTGAAAAGTTTCATATGCTCTCTTCTTGTTTGGTCTGTGGAAGGTGTCAGTGAGAGAAGTGGGAAGGAGAGGCTGTCAGGAGGAAATGAGGAACTTTCTGAAGATTTCCCTTGCTAGCTCCTCCAGCTGGGAATTCCCTCAGAACTTTCCAGCTACATTGGATTTCTTGCTTTCAACTCACTGCTTTTAGACTATGTCAGCTTATGAGTCGCCTCACTCAGAGCGTCCTTTCTGACATGGAGTTGGCACTAGTAGAAGGTTTTGGAACTTCATTGAATGAAAAGGAATGCTGCATATAAAAGGAACAGAGTACTTTAAGAGTCAAAGTGACTGAAAATACAAAAGATTATCTGGCACCCATTTGAACTCTGAAGAGAGCTTGGGAAACCTGTTAAGATTGGAGTATAGTGTGTAGACAGTAGAAGGGCCCTGGCTAGAGCATGTCCCTTCTGGACTGGGGTTACTTTCAAGAATTTGGGCTTAGGTGCTGCTCCTAGCTGCTCCTGTACCACCAGGCTGCACTGTGACATGAGCCTGCATAGCACCCCAGTCAGGATGCATGGCTGCTGTTCAGTGCATAGCTTGGATCAAGTCATGTTTTCCAGACCTGAAACTTTGCAGTTTGGATTTGGTGAACTGGAGAAGGGACTCCAGCCCTACTTTGAGTCATTTAAAGAGCTTGTGAGGAAACACTTAAAGATAAAAGGTATGCTTCCATGTTAATTATAAATGCTTCTCTTGTCTTTGTCCATAATTTCATCAGGTGAAGGTTGTTTGAAGTTGGATAGAAGCTTAATGCCAGTAGAGCATGAGCTGAGGGTGTCAGAGTCTGGACAGAGTTGAGGACTTAGATCCTTACTAGTAAGTGAGTTCCTTGACTGACTTGGTGTAGAATTGTAATACCATTTTCACCATGCATAAGCAATTTGAGAGGAGTGTGTTCACTTAGGAAAAGTTTGGAGGACTTTTTTACTAGGTTATTTTTCCCTTTCTGTGTTTTTCTCCTGTTTAAGATAATGGGCTGATTCTGTTGTTACTAAGTAGTTGAGTTGATGAAGACTGCATCTTAGGGAAAAGCAGACTTAGTACTCTGGAGCTTTGATTTTTTTTTTTTTTAACCAGATATCCAGGTTGTCCTCTATGTAGTTCAATTTTCTTTTATTAGACTAATTTTTTTTTTAATTAGCTGAAAAATGATTGATTTTTGTTGGTGCTGGGGATAGAATCCAGGGCCTTGGGCATGCCTGGTAGGTGGGCCATGAGTGATCCTCTCAGCCAAGGATGAGTCATCTTTAAGCACTGCTCTTTAGATTAGGGTTGTCCTTGACTCTGAAAACAAAGCCCAAGTGATGCAATTAGGGTGTAATCTGTTGCCTGTGAATTTTAGGGAAAACTTTATGTACATTCAACACGAAAGCTTGAAGATGCAATGACCTTCCTTCCTTCTTTAGCTTTAGACCTCTACTGATGACCTTGAACCTCCTCTCTCTATCACTCAAACATTAAAATGCAGGCATGTACCACCATTCTGTCAATTAAGTTACATCCCTAACCCTCATGGCTTCCTATAAAGAGAGATTCCAAGGAAGGCTTTTGTACATGGAGCCCTGCTGCAAGATTTGTTAAGTAGAAAAAAAAAAAAAAAAAAAAAAAAAAGCCAAGCACTGACACAATTGTATTTGTATACATTTATGCAAAAATGTTTAAAATTTTTTATCTTTGTTTTTTAAAATAAAGTTTAAAAAAAAAAAGATTTGTTAAGTAGCTCTGACTTATGAGTAAAACCGCCCATTTGATATATATACTCTGAATATAAATATATATACATATATCCTCTGAACCTTTAAATGGAATGACCTTTACTTGCACTGTGGTCCTGTTCTAACAAGGACTTCTCTGGCCAACAGCCAGACCCTTGCTCCTGCTGTCCCCTGTTGAGTGTCTTATTTTGCTGTTTCCTGAGCAGCTGTTTTCCAGAGCAAGGTAATTGAAAGAGACTTATACCTCCTCTTTTCTTTTTACCATAGTACTTTCATTTCTTTAAATTCAAGGCTGGTTCTCTTCTAGTACTTAATTACATCACTCTTCTTATGAGGGGCCAAACTCCTTGATGTTCACAGTAACACTGTAAAGTGGTACTTTTTCTGGAGCTTTTGATGTTATCTCTAAAATAGTACTATTATGTAATCAGGTTTTAGGAGGGTTAGTGATTTTTTTAAAAAGAGATATTCCTTTATCTTCTAAAAAAGAGGTGTTAATAAAACTGACTTTTTTCCCCAGTAGGATAAGGAAAACTGAGGATAAATTAAGGGCAAAACCATTATGGTCCTACCCCTTTAATGGTTTGAAAAGTGGAGAATGGGGCTTCTTCACAGCCATAACCCTCAGATAACTGAAATGATACTAACTAAAATTTTGTTTGTTTGTTTGTTTGTTTATCTGTCTCCAGACACACCAGGAGAGGGCATCATATCTCTTTAAAGATGGTTGTGAGCCACCATGTGGTTGCTGAGAATTGAACTTAGGACCTCTGGAAGAGCAGTCAGTGCTCTTAACCACTGAGCCATCTTTTCAGTCCATTTAGTAATATTTTGAGAAGCGTAAAGTACATTGTGGGGAGCAGGTTATTAGAATTGTGGGTCTAGGCAGATAAGACCCTGTTTCCCATAGTAGAGAGCTTTGCTGACTGACCAAAGCCTTTCATGTTTACAGAAAGCCGTGGTGCTTTCCTCAATTCATCTGTGGAATAGAGCAAGAGTGTGTTAAACCTGTATGTGTTTCAGAGGCCTACAGCTCTGGCCCTACTAAGTGTACTCAGCACAGCAATCAGGAATGAGGCACTTAGTACCTTTAAGATGGTTTTGTTCTCTGTCAGTGAGGATGATGGTGGTGCCTGCTTTGTTGGCTATGTGAGCATGCTATAAAGTCACAGGTGCTCAAGCTACAGCATATCGTAGCCCTTTTTATTTGGTGCTGCATCTGACTTATGTTGAAGTCAGTTCTGAGACAGTTTGTGTTCTTTTTCTTGTCCATTTCTGGTTGCGGTAGTGTTTCCTGTGGTTCTTTGTTAGAGGTGATGATAGAGCTGCTATGTTGTTTGTCTACTGGGAATTATTGTCAGTGAATAAATATGAAACTGGGCGTAGCAGTGCATGCTTGTGGCTCCTCATCTGTACAGACACTTGATTTAGTTGCAGAGACACTTATATTGGCTTCTATTTTGAATGAATGTCTAGATCACGGTGACAATGTACTCTGATACCCTCAGTGCTTGGGAGGTTGAGGCAGAATTTGAAGCCAGTCTGGACTACGTAGCAAGTACCAGGCCAGCCAGGGCTACAGATGAAGGTTCTGACTCAGAAAACAAAGTAAGAACAAAGGAACTATGCCAACACCCATAACTGGTGTCCTACTTACTTGGAAATTAGCAAGAGGTAAGCATGGTGTTCTCTAAGGTGTCCTATCTATGATGCATTTCTTTCTCGTGAAAAATTCGGTCAGCAAGTGTCTGCAGGTGTCTAATGATGGGCCTTCAGTGTGAGGTTAGTAGTTTCAAATTTTGTGGCTAGTTTGTTGGTGTTCTGTTTTTTGTTTTGAATTTTATGTGTATGGTTATTTTTATGCATTTAATGTCTGTTTACCATCTGTACACCTCGTGCCCCTGAAGGCCCAGAAGAAGGCATCAGATCCCCTAGAACTGGAATTTCAGATGGCCGTGAGCCATTATGTAAGTGCTCGGAACTGAACTTAGGTCCTCTGGAAGAGTCGCTAATGCCCTCAGTCATTGAGCCATCTCTCTGGCTCAAATTACTGGTTTCTATTTGGCCTCCCCCACCCCTCTCTTAAAAACCTCTAGAAGCTTAATCTTGGTTTACTATAATACCTGAAAGTGAATTTGGAGTAAGGCTTAAGGACACCTGTGTGATCTCTGAGGCAGGTCATAAAACAGACTTTCAGGATCTGTTTCAGATCCACTCAGCTCTCAGTCCTTCCTGAGACAGCGGCAGTTTGCTGGAATGCAGTTTCAGACTAGCTCTTCAGCGAGAAATCGCAGGCTCTTAGGAATGAAGAGATAGCCTTCACAGGAGACTTCAGCAAGGAAGGGTGTGTAGCCATCAACCCAACCACCCCGGCCATGGTCCCTCACAGGGCTCAACACAAGAAAGTTGTTGGGAGTATTTTCAAACTGAATTCATACAGACTAGTGTGTAAGCTAAGTATAGAGTGACTCTCGTTCTAAGAAACAGTTGGAATGTGGACACATTTGGTGAGTGAAAGAGTTTGGAGTATTCTTTACTGAGTGCTGTGGATGAGATGTCTTCAAAATGTTTTAAAACAGTTGCCAGGCAGGCAACTTTACAAATACCTAAGAAGTACTTGCTGAGAGCCAGGGTGGATAGAGAGTGGTGTGTGTACACCGTGATGCCAGCACTTAGGAAGGGGAACCATGAAGATCAAAAGTGCCAGCCTGAGCTACCTGGGAAATTTATAAAAAAAGAAAAAAGTAAAAGACCTGACACCTTGCCTGTGCTGAGTGAGACATGGGAGGAAACGTGCCCTCCTCCTTGTCTACAGACGCTTGATTTAGCCCTGGAGCTGCCGTCCATTCTTGTACTCAGCTATATTTGGGAAGCTGAGGGAAGTGAACTGAGAGTTTACAGGGAGGCCCTGTCACAAAATAACAAAAAGAGCAGCTAAACCTAGGCTTTTATATTAATTTATTTGTTTGTGGGGGTTAGGATAGTGCCACAGCACATGTGGAGGTCAGAGAACAACTTCCTGGAGTTAGTTCTCTGGTCCTGTGGATGGAACTCAGGTCATCAGCCTTTTCGAGGAACACCTTCACCCACTGAGCCTTCTCACCATCGCTAACCCAGCAACTTAATGGCTAAATTCAGGCCTTCATTGGAATATTCCTAGAGAGATTTTCTGCAGTTGATTTCTGGGATACCCAAAGTAATCATCGTTCAAAACTATATTTTGTACTTTTACATTTAATTCTACTACTTAGTAGTATTTCTTCATCATCATCATTATCATCATCATCATCATCATCATCATCATCATCATCATCATCATCATCATTATTATTATTTATTGAGACAGGGTTTCTTTAGGTAGCCCTGGCTATCCTGGTACTGGCTTTATAGACTAGGGTGACCTTGAATTCAGAGAGGCATATACCATCATACCCAGTAGCTGTTCTTATTTTAATTTCTTTTTATTATTGGATATATTTTATTTACATTTCAAATGTTATCCCCTTTCCGGGTTTCCCCTCCATATCCGCTATTCCATTCCCCCTCCCCCTGCTTCTATGAGACTGCTCTTCCTCCTGCCTCCCCACCCTGACATTCCCCTACACTGGGGCATCAAGCCTTGTCAGGACCAAGGGCTTTTCCTCCCATTGATGCTCAACAAGGCCATCCTCTGCTACCTGTGCAGCTGGAGCCATGGGTCCATCCATGTGTGCTCTTTGGATGGTGGTTTAATCCCTGGGAGCTCTGGTTGGTTGATATTGTTGTTCTTATGGGGTTGCAAACTCTTTCAGCTCCTTCAGTCCTTTCTCTAACTCCATTGGGGACCCTGTTCTCAGTTCAGTGGTTGGTTGTGAGCATCCACCTCTGTTTTTGTCTCATTTCTTTATTCTTATCTCTCATCCTCATTGTCCAAACAGGAAAGTAGAAACAGCTATAGGTAATATGGACATAAAAGTATACACACACACACACACACACACACACTGTACAAGTGCAGGAACCTGCTGTCATGCTCACAGTCAGTTTGCTGCGGCTGGGTCCTGTGTTGAGCACTTGCCTACATTCTACCACTTCTCACTGTCCTTACTGCTGGAGAGGACCAGCTATGTAGTCATCCCCTTGCCGTCAGTTTCCATCAGCCATTGGCAGAACCTAATTGGAGTCAAGTGGGAGAGGAATATAGGAAATGTAATTTGTAGGCGTCCAGTTTTAGCCTCTACTATACAACAGGTGTGGCTTATTGAATACTGTGGGTTAGTGGTTCTCAACCTGTGGGTTGTGACCCCTTTGGCAAACCTCAAAAATATTTGCATTATGAATCATAACAGTAGCAAAATTACAGTTATGAAGTAGCAACAAAAATAATTTTATGGTTGGAAGTCACCACAACATGAAGAACTGTATTAAAGGGTCACTGCATTTAGGAAGGTTGGGGACCGCTGCTGTAGGTGCTTTGGGTGGTGACTATTGTGTGGTGGGGATGGGCAAGGGAAGTCATTACTTATGCTGAGGACGGACTTTGCAACTGTGGAGCAGAGGTGCAGTGACGTTCAAGGAGTCGGCAGGGATGGAAGCAGAACCTCACAGCAGTGCAGGGAGCAGCAACTTAGTGGCCTGTAAAGGATAATTGGAATAAGGTTGGGAGGAACACTTGGGACGGGATAGTCGGTAGGTTGGACATTAATGCCCTGACCTAGGCAAACTAGGAGGGAGCATTACTGTAGGATGATGAGCTTTGAAGTGAGAGACAACTGGTAATGGAGCTGAAGAAAATTACCAGTTACAGGTTTTTAACTGATCAGCTGTAGAATGAGACAAGTGAGTAGCATAGATAATAATGAGGAAATATTGTTTCCTGTTTTTCTATGCAAGCTGAAAAAAATTTCGTTAAACAAAACACACCTGGGCCTTTAATTCTACCACCTGAGACGGAACCTGGTCTATATAGCATATCCCAAGGTCCCAAGACAGCCAGGACTGATTTAAGAGACTCTTATTTCCAAAAGCAAAAGCAAACAAACTCTGAAGATGGTGCACGCCTTTAATTCCAGCACTCTGGAGGCAGAGGCAGGCAGTGTGAGTCTGAGGCCAGCCTTGTCTACAGAGCCAGTTCCAGGACAGCCAAGGCTACATAGAGAGACCCTGTTTCAAACAAAACCAAACAAACCGGGATGGTCTTGTGTAGCCCAGGTTGCATTTGAACTTTCGATCCTCCTGCCTCCATCTCCCAAAGTACTGGAGATACTGTTTTTGGTTTGGTCTTTTGAGCTGGGGTTAAACCTTACACATGCTAGGCATATATTCTGTCGAGCCATGTTCCTGCCCATTTTGTTTTATTTTATTTTATTTTTTTAGATATAAACTCATCCCATTGAGCAGATATTTACTGAGCCAGGTGCTGTGTACCATGCTGAGGCTAAATGGGAACTAGCTGTCTCTCTCACTTGCTGAAGCTCTTACCCTGTTTGGTACAGCTTATCTGAGTTAGGTTATTTTGTATTGTCCATTTCTCTTTGCTAAGCTCTGGGCTTCCTAACGGCAGACATTCTAAGCTTATTGCTGGTGTCAGTGTCTAATGTTGTGCTGGCACTATTGGGTGTGCTTTATGCTAATCTTACCGAGTGGTTGAGTGGATGGCTGACATAACAAGTGCATCCTGGGAACCAAAGGGAAGGCCGTAGTAGCTGAAGTCTTAGAAGGAAAAGGTGGATGTGAGACCACGTAGGCCACTGTCTAACAGTTTGGGATTTGGGTTTAAGTCTAAGTGGGAAGCTGAGAGCAAGGTATTGACAAGAGGAGATCTGTTTTTTAAAAGTAACCTGTTCCTTTAGGGAGTTTGGTCTCTAGAGAGCAAGAACACAGAGTAGGCACCGGAGGGAACATGTGAGGTTACAGGATTCTGGTCAGCTCCCTTAAAGCAAGTGTATTGTCCTTCCTAGATGTTGACGATGAAGTGTTCATCCCTAGTGAAGGGACTGATGGCTATCAGGCTGATTATAATAGTATGCATTTAGGTTTTTATTAGGTTAGCCTGAGATATCTAAACACCACTGTCCACAAATCTTGCTGACGGGAGAGCTGGCAGGGTAGCTTGGCTGTGAAATGCCATTTGACTGGTTTTTATCTGTGTGTGCTTTCCCTCCCCAGAGCAGGATTTGATGACCCAGCAAGCAGCAGTCCGGGTCTTGTTGGCTACTTGCCAAGTACTCTTCCATGACAGTGTTAATATTACCTTGCTCAGAATTCTGTTTCTCACTCACAGTGAATGGCTTTTTTGGTGTGTTTGTTTGTTGGTCTCAAGACAGGGTTTCTTTCTCTATGTGGTCTTGGCTGTCCTGGAACTCACTTTGTAGACTAGGCTGGCCTCAGAGATCCTCTTGTCTCTGCCTCCTGAGTCCTGGGATCAAAGGTGTGTACCACTAGCCCATGGCCCCTGAATGGCTTTTTAAAGTCCATTTTTGCATTGTTTGTTTGTTTGTTTGAGACAGGGTCTGGCTATGCAGACAGACCAGACTCAGACTTAAACTTGGACTAAGAGAGTACCACCTGCCTCTTCCTCCCAGGTGCTGGCATTGAAGGTATGTATATACAACCACATTCGACATGACTCTGCCTTGTTTTTTTCAAAGCCTTTTCTAATGGCTTTGACTTTCCAAGTTCAGTAGCCTGTGATAGGAATATTTTGTCTCCTGACATGTTAGTCGGCAAAGTAATAGAGGCAGTCCTTTGTGAAGGTCACTTTGAAAGAGTACTAGTTGAGCCCTTAACATTCTTGACATTCTTACAGAGTGGCACAGGTTTATAGATGTTTTATGAAGTTCTAAAAATCAAATGACCTGTAGTTAGGAGCTAGCAGATATAAAGCTCTGGCTGCAGACAGCAGTAGGGTGTGCACCTGTAGAGAGACTGAGGGTTCTGTGTAAGGGGTAGTGCAGAAGGCCAGGTCACTTACAGGCCAGCAGCTTTCTGTTGTCTTTCTCTGTACATCTACTAGTGTGAATGGGGACTTACATCGTTTGAGCCTAGTTGACTTTTTGTGGGGGCCTGACATAGCTTTTGGCTCTCATAAATCAACCAAGTTGAGTTCTTGTTAATAAGAAAAATAGGAGTTGAGTAGCTCAAGTTTTTTTTTGAACTCATAATCTTGGTGGGGTGTGTTTTGTCTCCATTTTTTAAATGGTCCACTATGTATGTGCCTGGGTTTGGAGGACAGAGAAGATGAGATGTTATCCTTTGTTGCTCTCTGCTTTACTCCCTGTCATGTGCCAAGAATACACACCCTACCAATGCACAGCACACTGGAGGTACAAGTGTACAAGATCACGCCTGACTAGGTTTGTTTTAGGAGTGGGGGTTGCTTGTTTGTTTGATTGGTTCGTTCTTGAGACAGGTTTTTCTGTGTAGTCCTGGCTTTCCTGGAACTCTTTCTGAAGACCAGGCTGGCCTCGAACTCATGGAGATCTGCCTGCCTCTGCCTCCCTAGTGCTGGAATTAAAGGCGTGCACTAGCATAGCCTGGCTCACACCTGGCGCTTTTGTGGGTGCTGGGGATCTGAATCAGGTACTAAGTGTTCTTACCCATTGAGCCATCTCCCCAGCCTACAGATTGACAAATTACAACAAATAACCCTTCCCCTGAACAAGCAGACATCTTGTTCTGTTTATTGTATGTGATTCTTCTCTGGACAGAAGTGGTTTTCTGTTTAGCTGAATGTAATCTATCTTTCATAAAGATTGCAAAAGGGTTAATGTGTCTGTTGTGGCATCTTGGTATGGACAAGTTGTATTCCATACCTTGCTAGTGAAGGTTAACAACAGGAAGGCTTGTCAGGTTATAGGTGGCATTTTAAACCCAAGACAGGCTTGCATGGAGGCTTTCCCAAGAAGCAATAGAAATAGATGGATCCAGACAAAGGCAGAGTTGAGGTTTGAGAAGGAAGGTACAAGTAGTCAGGAGTTGTGGGCCCCAAATCTTCCTTGAATGTCACGGACTGCAAGAAATCACATTAGCCATGCTACCTGTCGTCTCGTAAATTTAACATCACAGCTACAGTGACTGACTGCTCTTCAGGGTCCTGTGTCACAGGGCAAGGCATAAGGTCAAAAGGGAAGCTCTGGATTTGTTGACAGTGGCAGTACAGTGTCTTTCGTGCAGTTCCGAAAGGTATACGTGTTCTTGGTAATTGGACCAGGAGAGGAGGAGGTATTCTGAAGGTCAGCCAAATGCATGGGGTCAAGGTGATTTCCTCCTTTAGGTAGGTCAGCTGTTGCTTCCTAAGAGTGGGCTGGGCCTGTTTTCCTTCTTAGTCCCAGGGCTGCAGCAGTGATAAGATGTGACTCACTGATCTTCAAAAAATTACAGGCCAAGCACTTTCTAAGGAATGGTGTCTGATAAGGAGGAACAAGTTACTATTCTTGTCTGTTATCTGAAGGGAATCAGGAAGCTAGCATTATATAGGAAAGTTTGTTTACTAGATTCCTCATAGGAACACTACTGTTTTCTTATGTTTGGATTTTCCAACAAGACATATTTTATAGTTTAAAGTTGCACTTGAAGTGTTGAAGGGTGAACAGGTGCTGTATGAAACAAACAGGCAGGCTCATAATATCTGCCTATGGTAGAGACAGCTTGTTGCTGTATATCAGTGGTGCTGGCCGGCTTCGAACTCAGGATCCTGCTATCTTATCTGCATTAGCCTCCCTCAGTTTCAGCAAGTGTCCTCCCCCTGCCCCACCTCACCCTTCACTTCCCAGTCATTCTGCTTCTAGGATTTTGGTTAACCTCTCCCACACTGGCTGGGCACAGGATGGCCCCAGGTCTGAGGTGACTTCTGGGAATGCCTCTTCTCCTGGTCAACTTCCAGGTCTTACTGGTTGCCAGCCCTCTCTGCCATGTGGGGATTTTCAGTGAGAGGCTGCAGACTGTTCTTCAGCGGTCCTCTTTAGTTAATCTTGAGAAGAATCTTAGGAATCTCTGATCAACCCAGTTTCTTCAGATTTTGCTTCTTATTTTTCTGCCCTTTACCCTCAGCCCACTCCCTTGACAGAGAGCCACAGGGTCATTGATTTAAGTATGGGAAGGAAATTACGGCCTTGAGCACAGGCTGAAAGAATCTGGCTCCCAGCACTTCCTGTGAGCCACCACTAAATTACATAGCTGAAACCCAACAAGGCTTTTCAAAGGAGTGTCCCACACCGCCACTGTGTCAGTGATCCCACCGAAGACAGTTGTTTGTGCACAGCACTTGTTAAAAGCAGGTTGGACTTGGTCTTTACATGGGAAGCGGGTTCCCATGAGGGTGAAAGGGCAGGATGGCGATAGGGAGGGAGCAGGAAGATGCCCTTCTTCACTCTAGGTCTGCCCTGCTGTGCTTGTGTAAGCACACTCAGAAGCCTTGGCTCCTTAGAGAATGGAGGCTGGCACCCCTGTGTACCAGGACCCTGGCTAAACTGCTATTTCCTCCTGTCTCAGTTTCACTTGTCTGATTGGCTTCCAGGAGAAGAAAGAGGGGGAAGAATTTGAGGGGATCGTGGCAACTTGTTTGACTCCTACCTTTAGACAGTCTTGGGAATTAGACTGCTAGATGTCTGAGTATTTAGTGTTTTGCTTTAAAAAGCAAAATCATAGAACCTTAGGAGCGTGCGTGCATGTGTCTCGAGGCAGGGTCTGCAGGAGTCTAGACCGGCCTCTGGGGTTATATGCTGAGGGATGATAACCTTGAGTTTTTTTTTCCTCCTGGAGTCTAGGATTATAGATGTAGGATACTATGTCCAGACAGTTTATTTAGAGTTGAATCCAGGGTTTAGTGCATACTAGGCAAGCACTCTGCCAAATGAACTATATCCCCAGCCCCTTTCCTCCTTCCTTCCCATCCATCCATCAGTCTGGCTATGTATCCCAAGTGCTAAGTGTTAGAGTTACAGACAGATGTGTACCACAGTGCCTGGATCTTGGTATGAAGTCCAGGTTGTCCTGGAACTCACATAGTTCTACTTGCCCCATCCCCAGAGTGCTAGGATTAAAGGTGTATACCACCAAAACTGGCAACATTTTAAAAAATGTGGAATCCCAGCATGAAAGCAGACTAAGCTAGAATGTTCTCTTGAGGTTGAGAGTCCCGGTGTGCCACCTCTTGAGCCTGAAGTTACATCCTTGGCTCCTCAAAGCATAGCTTCTGCACTTGCAGCAGTGAGGATTAGTGTTACCTGTTTGCCATGACCCTAGCATGTCCTGGAGGACAAGGGTCAAGAATATGATGAATTGGCCTATTAGAGTCCCAGATGTGCTTGCTAGCTGTGTAAACTTTGTTTGCATGTCTTCTAGAAAATGATATAAAAATGTATAAAGCTTACACAGTCTGAAGGCATGTTTCTGTGTCCTGGCTCAGAGAAGGACCCAAAATGGGCTTTTTACATTGTGAAAGATAATATACCTAAGTAGTAGCATCCTATCCTGTCCCATCCCGTCCCTCCATCCGTTGTCTTTCCCCTTCCCCAGAGTGGCGGGGCGGGGGAGGCACATTCCTTGGTGCATGTGTGGCAGAGTTGGCTGTTTCCATCATTTGAGTTCTAGGAATGGAACTCAGATCGCTAGGCCCAGCAGTAGGTGTCAATCCAGCTGACCCAGTGTCTTTCTGTTCTTGCCAATAATAAAAGAACTTCCTTTTCTCAGACAGTCCAGTTTATTTGGGGCTGGAATTGCAGCTCAGATTGTACATTGTGTGTCTAGTATGCATCAATAAAGGCACAGTGGAATATACTTGTAAACCCCAGAACTCAGGAAGATCAGCTGTTTCCTCCTCAGTCTCCAGTTGGCCATCATGGTATATAAGACCTTGCCTTAAACGAGGGGGGGCGGGGAACCAATAGAAAATTTAGCTTTTAAAAATGCAGTCTTCTGCAAAAGAACAAAGAGCAAAGCCCCTGTTTAGCTGATTTTGAGATAAGATTAGGCCTAAGGCACAGTTTGTGAAGATTCCAGTCATTTGTTCATCTCTTTTACCACAGTTGTGTGAGTTTTGTTTTGTTTCATTTTGTTTAGTTCATGATGCTGTTTTTAACTTCATTTTAAACAAGACAGGCATATATATAATTTTGGGGCTCAAAAAATAGCCAAGGTGAATGTGAGTATTGGTTTTACCTGTGTAAACGTAAACTGTTCTCGATTAAAGTTTACTGGGTGTAGAAGTAAACTTTGTTCTGGCCTCTGATATTGCCCTTACTCCTTCAGTTCAGGCATATTAGGAAGTAAAAGCCAAGCCCTCCACCCCCAAAGGTTGTGCATTGGGTGTAAGTTACATTACTTGCACAATAGCCCACTTTAGGACTGGCAAATTATGGAATAATGCAAATGAATAGTGAGGACTAATTAGAAATAATGGGCCGAAATCCTAATTGTCAGGTTGGAATGCTGTCAGGGGAATAGCAAGGCCTACTGCTGGACTTAAAATGAGGCTAACATCTTCTTTCCAGATAACAGCAAAGTGTATGTTTCTGCACTGTGCACAGTCTTCTTGTATATTCAGAAACACGAAGAATATTCATTGTGTTTTTTTTGTCGGGGTCTCCAAGACTCAGGTTATCCTTGAACTTGAGATCATTTTGCCTCTTCCCCCAAATGCTGGAGTAAAGAATCTTTTTCCAAAAAGAGCTTTGTCCTGCCAAGAAATTAAAAAACCAAAAAATGAAAAACCTTACTAGATTTTTAAGTGTTTAAAAGCAAATGAATGATGAGGGTTGACAAGGTGTTTGCCACCAAGCTTGATGATGTGACTTCAAGCCAGAGAGCCGCATGGTAGAAAGAGATGTCTAACTCCCATAAATTACTTTCCCAACAACACATAGGCATCGTGGTACGTATGCCCCTGCCCCTGGATAAAATTGGTCTTAATGTGAGATAGGATAACGTTTGTTTTTAATTTGGTAAGGATAGCCACGTGCACTGTGCCATGTTACCTTTCATATGTAGTGCTTGTCTAATATGTCCTAAATACTGTTCTTTGTTTTCCTTACAGTATGTCTGAGGAATATGGGAATAAGAAACTCTTCTGGTCCGTGCACATGTGTCCACACAGGCCTTCAATATTGGGCAGTACCTTGTGCCATTCACCCAGCCCTGCTTCCTTAGGAGTAGCATCCTTCCAAGTGGGTAGCTGATTATGTTGTAGCTTCTGGGACTGTTATAGGATGATGTCCAAGCATCACTAGAACCTTAAAGTCATCTCAGTTCCTTAGAGTCAGTCTTAGGGAGAAGAGTGCCTCTTGTTCCTAAGGGTTTCTCTCCATTTTACTCAGGTAGCCCCACCCTGTGTAGACACTCAGGAGTCTCAGAAGTGACTCACCTAGACGTCATGGCTTCTCTGTTATGTCCTTCAGCACAAACAGCTTCTGTCAGTGTCCCACAGCAAGGTAGAGAAAGCTCTCATGTTGAATTTGTGTGGCCCAGAGTTTTTGCTGTAAGCCTCTATCAAGGCTGTGCCTGGGACTGCTGCTTGGGCAGCATGCCTAATTCCAGTTTCACATGTCCACTTAATCCTGCCAGGAAGTGGACTCTACACTTTTGTTTAACAGCTGTGAGGAGGGCGGGGGCAGTGACACAGACTTGCCTAGTAAGATACTCTGTATATCCCATAATCTAGTCAGGTGAAAGATGTGGGGCTAATGTACCTTTAGTACCTTTGTTCCCTCTCCAGCACCAGATGGGGGAGATACTGCTTGCAGCCTGTCAACAGTCTTATGTTCTTGCCATCTAATTACAGTTTCCTTGGGACTTCACTGATGTATCTTATACTACCATAAAGCATCTTGGGAATTTTTCTTTAACAGCTTTTATTGGGGGGAGGGGGTCTCACTGTGTAACTCTGACTGCCTCTCAAAATGTGTAGACTAGGCTGGCCTCAGACCCTTGCTGCCTCCTGGGTCCTGGGATTAGAGCTGTCTGCATTTTTTATACATACAGCAGACCAGCTTTCTGGCAATGTAAACATGTCTCTGAATAATTTTGCTACCTCTACAGACTTCAGTGATTGACTACAGTAAGCACATCTGAATCCATATCTTAGAAGAATGTGTGGTTACACAAGAGTCAAACTTCCTCACTTCCTACTCTTGATTTTCCTTCCCAGTCCACACTTCTGTCAACTAGCATCCGAGGAAGTCAGTCAGTCTCCCTCTCTCCCCTCCCTCCTTCTCTCCCTCCCTCATTTATCTATCTATATCTATCTGTCTGTCTATGTATCTATAGCTTTATTTTCTGTATATGAGTGTTTTGCTTACATGTATGTGTACACACACACATACCATGAATATGACATATCCATAGAGGTCGTCAGAAGAGGTCATCAGATTTCTTAGAACTGATCATTGGTGGATCATTGTGATCCACCACAAGGGTGCTAGGAACCATTACTCAGGTCCTCTGCAAAAACAATACGTAGGTGCTCTTAATCACTGAGACAATCTCTCAAGTATCCTCCCTGCCCCCCTTTTTAAGCAAAGCAAATAGCTTTATTAGGGAAAAGTGAGAGGAGAATAAACTTCTGAGAGGGAAAGGGGAACGGGGGAAGAATATTCTTTTTGTGTTTTGAGACAGGATGTTATGTACCTGGGCTGGCCTCAATATATAGCCCAAGATGACCTTGAACTCTTGACCTGTGTCCACTGTGCAAGAGCTGTCATATACCTCCATGTCTGACTCAGCAAATCTGTGATGACCCCCAATTCTGAGAATACAGGGATAAATATAAACTTTTTTCTCACTATACTCTGACACCTCAACTCTAACATCAGAAATGTAGAAGATCTTCCCCACCTCTCTATCCAACCCCCTTATTCCACCACCCTCCATCTAACAAATACCAGTGGGTCCCTCAGACTCAATGCATCCCTAATACTATGTCCCCAGGGATCATGTCACCTCTCGGGTTTAGGGCTTAGTCCATCAAGATTCTTCCCCCCACTTCCCATGTAAGTCCTGGTGTTCTATTTTACTGAACTCTGATTGTACACCAGTCTACCCACAGCCTCTTTCTTGGTTAATTTGCTAGTGTCATCCACAAAGCTCAGGGAAGCACTGTTGATGTAACAAAACATGCAGATGAGGTGTGGAAAGGGCGGGGTGAATTGGAAAGGATGCAGAGTGGCCACATGCCTGTCCTTGAGCTTCGGTGTTGTCAGCTGTGGAGGTTTTACGGGGCTTCAGTAGATAGGCCTGGTTAATTAGATCATTGACTGTTTGTGGTCAGCTCTATAGAGGCTTGAGCTACTGGACTCACTCCAGTCCTGCCCTGTTCTTTCCGTGAGCTGCCTCCCTTCTAAAGCAAACAGCATGCAAAAGAACCTTTACTACTGTGAAGATTCCAAAGATTTTAGAAGTAAGCCAGGAAACAGGAATAAAATCAGATACATATTTTATAACATAGTAGGCAGGTAGCCCAGAGAGATATAATAAACCAGCTTCTGGTTTTGTCTTTGTTTATTTTTGCCTTATACTTTGAATAAGTATAGAGTTCTGAAGCTGCCTGGTTCCAGCTGCTGAGGATACAGTTTAAGGAAGCGCTTTTGCTGACACAGCCCCCTTCATTGATCGTGGCAATCTGATTCTGTCTTCTGGATAATTTGGCTTTACTGTGTCACTTTACAAGCAGTTTGTACAGTTTGGCTGGCCTCAAAGCTTGAGAATCGTGTTAAGGGTGGAAAATGACTGTCTTTACAAAGTGTGGGCTGGTTGGGGTAAGAGCACCATCTTAGTCAGGGTCTTTTACCAGGACTCAGGAAAACAGATGGAGAGGGGCTGTTGGCACATATTGTGAACAGAGCGTCAGGGTCTTTGGTGGATGATCTTTATAAAACTAACTTTAGGCCACAGTATTTTCAAAACAGACACCTGACTTTCCAGTTCTTGATTGAAGGCCTTGCCATTCCTGATTCTTTGCTAGTTGGGCTTTATAGTCTGCAGAGGGAATAGCATGGCTTCGAGGGTTCATGCACAATAGCCAAAAACAGCCTGTCTGGAGATGGTTTCCAGACCAGACAAGTAACATTTATTGTAGTCTTCCTGCAAATCCAGTGGATCCATTTCAAAGATTCTGTGAATTGGAAGCCCAGCATAGACTCTCTAGTTGTGAGAACCTTTCTTTCCACAGAAGATCTGTACCCTATATGAGAGGTAGCAGCAGCAGGGTCTTTGCTGCCTGCCAGACTCTTTTCTTCCATGGTTTCCACACAACACACACAGATACTATTATTTTAGTTTGAATTGGGTTAAAAGGCAGAATTATAGTTGCTGTGCTCAGGTAGGACTTTGTTTTACATGAGTAATTCATTAGAATATGGGGATTTTTTGGGTAAAGAATTTTTAGGTGGCAATATTACCAGGAGAGATATGAGACTAATGATAAGGCTTAGTTGGGTTTTTGCCTAGTAAAAATGAACCCTTGATTAGCTCTCCATCCATTGGCTGAGGTGACATATGCTTATAATACCGGTAACCCTGGATTGTTTCAAGGTCATTCTCAGCTACGCTGCCACTTTGAAGCCAGTTTGAGACCCTGTCTCAAGAAGTAAAATAACATCAAGGGAGGCAGATGTCATTTAAATTTTTCTTTTTTCAAAACTTTTATTATACATGTTTGAATGTTTTGCATGCGTGTATGTCTGTACACCATGTACGTCTGTGCCTGGTGCCTGCAGAGGTCAGAAGAGAGGAGGGGATCCCCTAAAACTAGGGTTAGAGATAGATGGTTGTGAACTGCCATGTGGGTACTGGAAACTGAACTTAAGTCCTCTTAACTGCGGAGCCGTCTGAAGTCACTGCATCTCCTTACTCAGTACATTGACGCTGCGTTGTCGCTAAGTGCCAGGTTGAGCTGATGGGTAGATGTTTCTCAATTCTGAAGAGTAGAGTGACATAGATTGTTTCTGGGACTCTGCAGGAAGGGGGAAGTTAGTGTAGCAGGGCCACCCAGTGGGGACCTTTCTTCTGTAAGGCACATGTGCTGGGCAAGTGAGTAGAATTAAAGGTGTCACTTAAAATCCCCTTATCATTCTGATTCCCAGAAACAAGGTGTTCTCCACATCTCTCCCAGGTTCAGAAGATGATCACAGCTACTTACTATGCTTGCCTGCTCTGTCTTACGTCGGTAGGTTTCTTGTGTGGATGACGACCTTGGACTGTACTTCTTTCTGTCTTTTCATCTCTAGTTTCTCTCTTCTAAATGAAAAGCAAAAACTACAAATCTTACCTTACTGCCATTACTATGAAAATGAAAGCATTGGGCTTTTAAAAATGTTTTCTAGAGTTAAATTCAGCAGTTCAGTAGAGCAGAGAATAGTGTTCTTTTTGTTTTCTTTTCAACAACTTTAAAAAAATTGTTTCATTATTTGTCAATTTCCATACACTCCATATTATACTTTGATCGTTTTTACCCCATCGTGCACTTGCATTTCTCTCCAAGTCCTGTTTAACCCACCCCCATCTTTTGTTTACTTAGGGTTGTTTGCAGGAGCACAGGTCGGAAATCATTTACTGGAGCATGCGGTACTACTGAAGAAAGTGATTCTTTCCCACCATCTAGTAACTGCTAATAGTTCCTTACCCTCCTGATCTTTTGTCTTTAAGTTTATGTGTGTTTTACCTGCATGTATGTGCGCCTGGGTTCCTTGAAGGCCAGAAGAAAGTGTCAGACCCCCTGGAAGAGTTACAGACCATTTTGAGTTGCTCTATGGGGTCTAGAACTAGAACCCAGGTCCTCTAGAACAGCAGATACTCTTAATCACAGCCATCTTTAAAGCCCCAAGGTTTGTGGGATGTTACTTGTTTCAGACAGTGTCTTCCATAACCCTGCTGCCTGAACTTGCTCTGTAGTTGAATACCTGTTGAACTGCCTGTTGAATACCAGCAGTCCTCCTGACTCTACCATCTAGGAGCTGGGTACTGACTGTCACTGAGGGCTGTTGTTTCAATGGTGTTGAAGTTTGAACCCATGGCCTTTTATGCTAGCATGAGGTGTATTCCCACTTTTTTAATTTTGGAGACAGGGGTCTAAATTGCCTACGCAAGCCTTGAACTTGTGTTTCTGCTTATTCTGGGGTCTGGGGTCTTAGATGTGCACTGTGACACCTGGCTTGTGCTCCCTGCTCACCTTTTTTTTTTCTTCCTTCAAGAGACAGGGAATGTGCCTTGAAGATAGGTATCTTCTGCCTCCTACCTATACGTCTTCTGCTGTCTTTCCTGCAGCTAAATAACAGACGTTTTACTGGCTGATTGTGACTGACACCTCTGAGACACTCAGGAGCCGAGGTCGAAGAGGCTTAGAAGATGCCTTTCCATTGTGCTGCTTACATGTGCTTTTATTTTTTTTTAAAGATTTGTTTGTTTATTTTATGTGAGTACACTGTCCTTATCTTCAGACACACTAGAAGAGGGCTGTAATCCCATTACAGATGGTTGTGAGCCACCATGTGGTTGCTGGGATTTGAACTCAGGACCTCTGGAAGAGCAGTCAGTGCTCTAACCACTGAGCCATCTCTTCAAGCTCTGTGTTTTCATTCTTTACCTGACTGGGATGAAGGAAAGTGACAGTAGCAAGTGATATGTTAGGCTTTTCAAGAGTAACAGCCATGAAGTGATTTCTTCCTAGCCATAGTTGGTGGCATATGGAGGTTTTAGATATTCTCTTATTTGGGCACTATAATTTTGATAATGGATTGAGGTTAGAATTCTGTGTCTTGTGGGTCATTGGAGACCAGAGCGCAGAAGCATGCGCTCCTGTGGGTGGTGGTGGTGGTGGTGGTGGGGACTGTTTATCAGGGAATACACCTTCAGGTACGGCCCCTGGGCAGAAGTAGTCCGTGTACTTTGGGGTCACAGCAGCATTTCTGGTGCTGTCTTGGGACTGGAGCAGCTTCCTACCCTGGGTGAGAGTCAGTGCTGCACATCGCAGACAGTTCTAGACACTGACACGGTCTGCAGAGCACATGGCATGGGTTTTATAGCAGCACAGCACTGTGATAAAGAGCTGAAAACAATCCTGAAGGGCCCTCCTCCCCGAGGCAGTATGAAAGTGCACTGTCTGAATGCTAGGGAGCTACTGGTGGTTGTGAGCCATCATGTGGATGCTAAGAATTGAACTCAGGTCCTCTGCAAGAGCAGAAAGTATTTTAACTGCTGGGTTAGTTTTAAAGATGTGTCTTTCCTCTGTTGCCACTCTCCACTTTGGAAAGGGCTAGTACCAGAAAACACTGGGATGGACATTCTATTTTGTCCCTTAGTTGCCACTTAAGGATCTGTTTCTTACCAGATATAAGTTTGAGGACACTGGGCATCATGAAGTCTTGGAGACTCCTTCCTCGTTCTCTGCTCTCTTTATGGTCTTGTGTTCACTAAGTTTAATGGCTTAAGTTGAATGTGTATGTGGCCAGGCACTTAAAGTTATTTTCTCTAAACTAAGTGTTTGAGACATCTTTAGATTTATAGCCAGCTTTGTTTACTGTGTAATTCAGTCCAATTGAGGAACTAGTAAAACTGCACTATCCAGACATCAAAGCCGAGACTGCAGTTACACCAGGGAACTTATTAGGTTTCTAGCAATTGGAAGTTAGCAGGTGTTCAAAAATTAACTATTTCCATGCCACCCGATTTTCAAATTTTTGTAACATTTTTGGCTGTGAACATAATTTGGAGTTTAAATTATCTGTTGCATTCACACATGGTGGCATATACCAGTCAGAAAGCTAAGCAGGAGTTGGAGTTCAAGGCCAGCCTGGGTTGTACACTGAGACCCTGTCTCAAAATCGCAGCAAACTACATACATATTAGTGGCTGTTCTTTTCATTTCAGCTTTCTGCAGTTAAGACCATCTTGTCATTTGAAAATTATGACTAAGCAAGATGAACAGATGATGGTGCATTTTACTTCAAATTTGATGCGTCTTTTGTTGTTTCATTTTTCTCTGTGGTTTCTGGGAAGGGATGTGTTATTAGACCCACTGTACAGAGAGCTGAGTCATTGATTGCCAGTTGCACACTGTGGTCACTTCAAGGAAGATCCTGTTGCTAAATATGTTTCAAGATAGGTTGGTTTGAGACCTTGTGACCCCTGTCCCTTGGTCTGAGCACCCTAGTCTTTGGGGCTTCATCAGTAGTCCTCACCCACTCTGTCACCGATGAAAACAAACCGTGTGCACTGCTATCCCTGTGCCAAGCTTGCTGATCTTTGTATAGCTCTTTCCTGCCTTGTGTTGGAGGGAGGTACATAGATTTGAGATATTACAATGGCTTCATTTTGTTTATGTGGCAGCCGTTCAGAGAAGTGGGGGGTGAAAGTTTTCTCATGAATGTTTACATTCATTTTGCCTCTTTTCTTCTACCCCCCAAAAAACAAACAAACAAAAACAAACCTTTAGTATGACTTCTCTAAAAGTAGGAATACTTTATCTCAATATAGCCATCCATTTTATATACACCAATATTAATTATTTTCTTCTGATTTATTCTTACTCATGTTTTATCACTGAGCTTCATCCTCTTACCTGCATTGATTTTACTGTGTGAAAGATGTTACAGACTTAGCCATTTTTAGTATGTATTTCATAAGTGTTCAATCTATTCATAAATAGCCATTACCAGAGCTCATCCCTGTGACTTCATTGCACAGTGAGTGCAGGGTTGGTTCCCTTCATTCACTACTTCCCTCATCCATTGAAACCAGCATTGTTACACCTTCTGGTTTTTACAGCTCTTAAGATACAGTAAGTCTCCTGTTAAATCCTGTTCAGAGTTAAGTGAGTATTGAGTGTGTACATGTGTAGATTTGTGTGTGAATGCATGTTACCATGTGCAGTCGGGATCAGCTTGATGGGGTTACATCTTTTTTGGCAGGCTTGGTGGCCAGTACTCACCTCTGCGCCACCCACCAGTTCCTGTGGTGGTGGGGGGTTTTTTGCCCTAGTTTTTCTTCTGTGCTTTGTAGTTTTAGGTTTCTGATCCATTCGGAGTTGTTTTTTGTTTGTGGTTTTTGTTCTTGTTTTTTTGAGACAGAACTGTAATGTGTAGTCTTGGATGGAGACTTAACTATGTAGACCAGGCTGGCCTTAAATTCAGAGATTTCCCCAGTGCATACCCCACCACTCAGTGCCTTGCAAATGCTATGCAATATTCTTACATCGGAGTCACATCCCTAGCCTAAGGTTAGCTTCCTAAGGTGTGGTATAAGGCCTACCACTCTGCCCTTTCCTGTGTGAAGATCCACCTTCCCCAGTACCAAATGGTAAGAAGTCTGTCCCTTTCCCAATGAACAATCTCAACATCCTTGTCAAAATTCATGTAGTTAGTCAGGCATAGTGACAGAGGCAGGCACGCTGTGAGTCTAAGGCCAACCTGTTTTTTTTTTTTTAATGATATATGTGATGATTTAGCTGTGAGCTTCCAATTTCTTTTCCATTTGTTTTTTTATGTCACTGCAGGACTGTTTTGATTGCTGTAGCTTTGTAGTAAATTTGAAAGCAAGATTATGGGTCTTGCAGGTTCATTCTCTTACTCCTTTCTCTTCTGTCCTCCCCAGTCCTCTCTGTATTCAGGGCTGCTCTTGACCTACTGTCTCTCCTGCCTCAGTCTCCTAAGTGCTTCCACACCATACTGACGATGTGGATTTCGATTACTGAGTAAAGGTGTTGTCTGCTTCTCCTGGTAATCAATAAGCAGTCTTAGGAGGCACTTGACTTAGCTGTCAGTGTCGTACTCCTCAAGATTTCCCCATATTTATTTAACCTTCTGTCGTGACTCATATGTGATCCAATGATTAGACTTTAGTTCATATTTTTGCAGTGGGGTATAATTCATTACTGTACAATTCCTTTGCTTCTCAGATATCTATGTACCTACCTACTATGTATCTGTCTCTCTGTCCATCCGTCTGTCCATTTCTGGCCCAACAAAGCATATTGGTGCACACCTTTAATCTCAGCAATTGGGAGATACGGGTAGAGGTGGATCTCTGAGTCTGAGGCCAGCCTGGTCTACAGATCAGTTCCAAGATAGCCAGAGCCACACCGGAAAACCCTACCTCAAAAAACAAAACAGAAGATATTTCTTGCCCATCTTATATCCATCCTACCTTAGAGTTAGAGGCGTTTCCTCCAGACTCACTTGTCACCTTAGCGGTTTGCATTCTCCTTGTTTATATCCACCTGCCTGGTCTGGACTATACCTGTTTGAAAACACACTGATATAAGCCTTTTTACTATAATCATTTTGTATAATACACATGCACACACCCTCCTGTGTAGGTGTGTACTTGTCATAGCACATGTGTGGAAGTTCGAGAACAACTTTGAAAAATTGATTCTTTCCTTTCTCCGTGGGATCCAGAAATTAAACTTGGGTTGTCAGGCTTACGCAGCAAATACTTTTATCCCCAGAACAGTTTCAACAACCTTGATGTCAACCTTAAACTATCACCTAACACAAGGCCTGGAATATTAGGTTTACTAAATCATTTTTTAATTAAAAAATACTTTTATTGTAATTCAGTGGTTAAAATAGTTTGGATGCTGATGGTTTTTCTTTTTCCCCTTGATCTAGGCAGACATGTTGGTCATTTGGCGATGAGAAGTAGGAAGAACTGACATCATACTGGTTTAGAACACTATGGGACCTAACATTTGTGCTGCTTGGGCAGCCAGTGTCCACTGGCACTGCTAAGAAGCTCTCACTGTACTGTAGAACACTAATCTAATCTTGGAAGTGGCTGATTGTGGCAGGATGTTTCGAAGATGATGATGGCAAGAAAGCAAGATGTCCGCATCCCCACCTACAACATCAGTGTGGTGGGATTGTCCGGCACTGAGAAGGAGAAAGGCCAGTGCGGCATTGGAAAGTCTTGTCTGTGTAACCGCTTTGTGCGCCCGAGTGCTGATGAGTTCCACCTGGACCACACTTCTGTCCTTAGCACCAGTGACTTTGGTGGGCGGGTGGTCAATAATGACCACTTTCTGTACTGGGGAGAAGTTAGTCGCTCCCTGGAGGACTGTGTGGAATGTAAGATGCACATTGTGGAGCAGACTGAGTTTATTGACGATCAGACTTTTCAACCTCATCGAAGCACGGCACTGCAGCCCTACATCAAGAGAGCCGCAGCCACCAAGCTTGCTTCAGCTGAAAAACTCATGTATTTTTGCACTGACCAGCTGGGGCTGGAGCAAGACTTTGAGCAGAAACAGATGCCAGATGGGAAGCTGCTGGTTGACGGTTTCCTTCTGGGCATCGATGTTAGCAGGGGCATGAACAGGAACTTTGATGACCAGCTCAAGTTTGTCTCCAATCTCTACAATCAGCTTGCAAAAACAAAAAAGCCCATAGTGGTAGTCCTAACTAAGTGTGATGAGGGCGTTGAGCGGTACATTAGAGATGCACATACTTTTGCCTTAAGCAAAAAGAACCTCCAGGTTGTAGAGACCTCTGCAAGGTCCAATGTGAATGTGGACTTGGCTTTCAGCACCTTAGTGCAACTCATTGATAAGAGTCGAGGAAAGACGAAAATCATCCCTTACTTTGAAGCTCTCAAGCAGCAGAGTCAGCAGATAGCTACAGCAAAGGATAAGTATGAATGGTTGGTGAGCCGCATTGTGAAAAGTCACAATGAGAACTGGCTGAGTGTCAGCCGAAAGATGCAGGCCTCCCCTGAGTACCAGGACTACGTCTACCTGGAAGGAACACAGAAGGCCAAGAAGCTCTTCCTGCAGCACATTCACCGCCTCAAGCATGAGCATATTGAGCGGCGGAGAAAGCTGTACCTGGCAGCCCTGCCACTGGCTTTTGAAGCCCTCATCCCTAATCTAGATGAAGTGGACCACCTGAGCTGTATTAAAGCAAAAAAGCTGTTAGAGGCCAAGCCAGAGTTCCTAAAGTGGTTTGTTGTACTTGAAGAGACACCATGGGATGCCACCAGCCACATTGACAACATGGAAAATGAGCGGATTCCCTTTGACTTGATGGATACTGTCCCTGCCGAGCAGTTGTATGAGACCCACTTGGAGAAGCTGAGGAATGAGAGAAAGAGAGCTGAGATGCGAAGGGCTTTCAAAGAAAACCTGGAGACCTCTCCTTTCATAACTCCCGGGAAACCGTGGGAAGAAGCTCGTAGTTTTATTATGAATGAAGATTTCTACCAGTGGCTGGAAGAGTCGGTGTATATGGACATCTATGGCAAGCACCAAAAGCAGATTATAGACCGGGCAAAGGAAGAGTTCCAGGAGTTGCTTTTGGAGTATTCAGAATTGTTTTATGAGCTAGAGCTGGATGCTAAACCCAGCAAGGAAAAGATGGGTGTCATTCAGGATGTTCTAGGTGAAGAGCAACGATTTAAAGCGTTGCAGAAGCTCCAAGCAGAGCGTGATGCCCTCATTCTGAAGCACATTCATTTTGTGTACCACCCGACGAAGGAGACATGCCCGAGCTGTCCAGCTTGTGTAGATGCTAAGATTGAACACTTGATCAGTTCACGCTTTATCCGACCATCTGATAGGAATCAGAAGAACTCTCTGTCTGACCCCAATATTGATAGGATCAATTTGGTCATCCTAGGCAAAGATGGCCTTGCCCGAGAGTTGGCCAATGAAATCCGAGCTCTTTGTACAAATGATGACAAGTATGTAATAGATGGTAAAATGTATGAGCTTTCTCTGAGACCAATAGAGGGAAATGTCCGGCTTCCTGTGAACTCTTTCCAGACACCAACCTTCCAACCCCATGGCTGTCTCTGCCTTTACAATTCAAAGGAGTCACTGTCCTATGTGGTGGAGAGTATAGAGAAGAGCAGAGAGTCTACCCTGGGCAGGCGGGATAACCACTTAGTCCACCTCCCCTTGACCTTAATTTTAGTTAACAAGAGAGGGGACACAAGTGGAGAGACTCTGCACAGCTTAATACAGCAAGGCCAGCAGATTGCCAGCAAACTTCAATGTATCTTTCTCGATCCCGCGTCTGCTGGCATTGGTTATGGACGCAACATTAACGAGAAGCAGATCAGTCAAGTTCTGAAGGGACTCCTGGACTCTAAGCGCAACTTAAACCTGGTTAGTTCCACTGCTAGTATCAAAGATTTGGCAGATGTGGACCTTCGAATTGTCATGTGTCTGATGTGTGGTGATCCCTTTAGTGCAGATGACATTCTCTCTCCTGTCCTGCAGTCCCAAACTTGTAAATCTTCCCACTGTGGGAGCAGCAACTCTGTTTTACTTGAACTTCCAATTGGACTACACAAGAAGCGCATTGAGCTGTCTGTTCTTTCATACCATTCCTCATTTAGCATTCGAAAGAGCCGGTTGGTTCATGGGTACATTGTTTTTTATTCAGCCAAACGTAAGGCCTCCTTGGCAATGTTACGTGCCTTTCTTTGTGAAGTGCAGGATATTATCCCCATCCAGCTTGTCGCACTCACTGATGGCGCTGTAGATGTCCTGGACAATGACTTAAGTCGAGAGCAGCTAACAGAGGGAGAGGAAATTGCACAAGAAATTGATGGGAGATTCACAAGCATCCCTTGTAGCCAGCCCCAGCATAAACTTGAGCTCTTTCATCCCTTTTTTAAAGATGTGGTGGAGAAAAAGAACATAATTGAGGCCACACACATGTACGATAATGTGGCTGAGGCCTGCAGCAGCACTGAGGAGGTGTTCAGCTCCCCCAGGGCCGGGTCACCCCTCTGCAATTCAAACTTACAGGACTCAGAAGAGGATGTGGAGCCTCCGTCGTACCACCTGTTTCGGGAAGATGCGACATTGCCCTCCCTGTCCAAAGATCATTCCAAGTTCTCTATGGAGCTGGAGGGAAATGATGGGCTGTCATTCATAATGAGCAATTTTGAGAGTAAACTGAACAACAAAGTACCTCCACCAGTCAAACCAAAGCCTCCTGTTCATTTTGATATCACAAAAGATCTCGCTTACTTAGACCAAGGTCATCGGGAGGGACAGAGGAAGTCTATGTCTTCTAGCCCCTGGATGCCTCAGGATGGGTTCGATCCTTCTGACTACGCGGAGCCCATGGATGCTGTGGTCAAGCCGAGGAATGAAGAAGAAAACATATACTCGGTGCCCCACGACAGCACCCAGGGCAAGATCATTACCATTCGGAACATCAACAAAGCCCAGTCCAATGGCAGTGGCAATGGTTCTGACAGTGAGATGGACACAAGTTCACTAGAGCGAGGCCGAAAAGTGTCCGCAGTGAGTAAGCCTGTGCTATATAGGACGAGATGCACCCGCCTGGGGCGGTTTGCTAGTTACCGCACCAGCTTCAGTGTCGGGAGTGATGATGAGCTGGGACCCATCCGAAAGAAAGAGGAGGACCAGGCATCCCAAGGTTATAAAGGGGACAATGCTGTCATTCCATATGAAACAGACGAGGACCCCAGGAGGAGGAATATCCTTCGAAGTCTAAGGCGGAACACCAAGGTAAGACCTGACTTGGGATGAGTTGGGAAAGGTTTGCATAGCGTCTCCATGAGATTTGATTGATGATGAAAACTATTCAAGGACAACTTGTTTTTTTAAAAAATACAGGATGTGGGAACACGTAACTTTGAGAGTACATTCATTCTTTGGCCTGGTACATTAGATATCTACTACTGGCAGGTCTCATGCCTTCACCTAGAGTAGTGATTACCCAAATGAGCAGGTGCTGTAGCCTTTCAGTATCCTGACAAGTGACCAAGCCAGTGACATGGATTCTCTCTGCTCCCCTAAAGATTGCAGATTTGCACCCTTCGTCCTGAACATTCTTCTTCTATCTGTATGACTCTGACACATTCCTCCTTTCCTTTGCTGATTGCAAAGCGTGTGGCAGTTTGCATTGGTGAGAAGTAAATGGTTCTCTGCACACACAAATCTGTCAAAGTGCTGAAATGGCCACAAGTCTCAGCATGGCGCTTCTCCGTGTTTGAGAAGTGTGACTTATGTGTTCCATCCTTCTGTAGTCGTTGCCCCAATCAGTGCGTCTCTACACCAGGGGCCACAGGTGTAGTGGGGACCAACAAGGAAAGGGGGTACTAGTAGTGGTGTACATGTCGGGCCTGTCCCTAATGCAGCAGCAGATGAAGTGTTTTCTTGCCGAAGGCTGAAGGCAGTACCTTGTCCTCTTAAAGGGCTTAGGCTTTGAGACAAACTCACCCAATTCACCCTGCCATCTATTGTAGGGAGTACTGTTGAGAGGATGACCTCTCAGTGAGAAACTGACAGATAAAACAATAGCCTGTGACCATCATTAAACACAGGACCATGCTCAGTTCCCTCCTCCCTACCAGGAAACAACAGACATCAGCCAGTCATATGAGGCTTTACAAGGGCCTTGAAGGGTGCAGTTGCCACAAATTAATACTATATGACACACCATATGAAAATATTGTATCATTTGGAGTCCTGAGAGATAGCATAGAGGCCATTGTGGTAGCCCATGGCCCTGGGAGAAGCAGGAGTATGACACCATTGTGACCCAGGGCATGCAGAGTGTTCTCAGTCACTACTGCCCAGGGCTTCCATGGCCTACTTGTCTGTGCAGTGTCAGAAAGGGCAAAGCAGTGTTGTATGGGTTCTGGGCCCCTATCTCTGGCTACTGCATTCTACCCATTTAGTTATTCTACAGCTTACGTGTCTACGCGGCGCCCATGCCGCCTCTTGGATTTTGTTCTTCAAGACGTGGAGGGAAGACCCAGTGAAAGTAGTTCTTACTTAGAAATCTACCCAGCCTCCCTGTGTTCTCTCCAAAGGTCCCCTGCTGAATGATCCTGAATTTGAGTGTTTTAAATGTTTTGGCTTTCTTCCTCCTCCACTCCTGGTAAAGCACTATTGCTGGAACAGCTTATGCAGATGCTGACAGTCTTCTGATTTGTGGGGGTGTTAGGCACACCTGGGAATTAGGAGGGTGGCATAATAGCACACTGAATTACAAGCCTCTTTCTGACTTTTGGCAATATTTTTAATACTGCAAACGATGCTTTGAAAACACATTTTCTCAGTCTGGGGATGTAGCTCAAGTGGTAGAGAATGTACCAACCCTTGGAGAAGCACTGGGTTTCAGTTTCAGCACTACCTAAAACCAAGTGTGGTGGTGTACAACTGTAATTCCCACATTCAAGAGATAGAAACAGGAAAATCCTACCAGATCTAAGGCCAGCCTGGAACTTTTCTCAGAAAAAAAAAGCAAATAATTTTTTAAAAAAATTGTCGGGCAAGCCCTGATTTCTAGATCAAACACTGTGGTGAAGGTTTAACTCCACAGAAACAGCTAGTCTCTGCATCTTGAGCTTTGTACCTGCTGGAGACCAGACATGCCCCCAGCTGCTGGATCAGCAGGCATAAAGTACCAGCTTCCGGCCTGTCTTAAGTTATGCAGGCCACGCCTCTGCAAATCAGATTGAAATGATTCCTCTGGCCTAAGAACCATGACATGCCAGGAGTCATCTTAGGAGTATCCTCAGGGAAGAGTAGGTAAGCTGGCATTGTGTTTCCCTGACATGGAGAATGGTGCTTTGGAGCAAGCATGGCTATTTTTTATCCCTGTGGAGAGGAAGAAAGCCTTTGCCACAGAGCAGGCCTCCTGTTAGGACTGCTGCCATTGGGAATGCAGACTGACACTTGTTTTACTGGAAGAGCAAGATACCATCAGGGCAGAGAGTAAAAGCCACTCTCCATGAGGGACTTATCTTTTGATTTTTAGTAGCATCACAAAGCAATACAATATTTATTTCAAGTGAGACCCTCCTGTAGGTAAGACTACTCCCCCCCCACCTCTTTCTAGACCAAGCTATAGCAGTTAGATCTACATGATTGCTATGAAAGGATCAGCTGTTTGCCCAGTTATAGTCTGTGGACAGAGCTCATGTTAGGATGGCTCAAGTAGAGTGGAGGTCACTATTAGCTGCTGAGACCAAAATGAGATCCTAGGGTCAGAAGTCAACTCCCTGCTTTCTTGTTTGGACCTAGAGCACCTAATGTCCCTCCTCTGGCTCCTTCTGTAAGAGGGAGCATGGTCTTTTGAGGGCTGACATTTGTGGGCCAGAAATTTGGGAGGTTGTCACTATGAAACTAGACCTGAAAGAGGGATGAGGCTGAAGCAAGGCATAAGGGGGCATGTCCCAGCAGCAGGTGGAGCATGGCACTGTACCCAGGAAGGAGACTGCTGTGGTCCTCCTAGCCACACTTCTCTTTGGAACAAGGTTTAACCCACAGCGATTCAGCTACTTGTTCTGTACTCGCCCTGACAACCACCTTAATGAACAGAAGCTCTGCTCTGGGTACCAATGTTAGTACCTTACTGTCTAGTTTCATAGTGACAACCTGATAGTCAGAGAGAGGGATGCTTTCATCTCTTCTAATGAAAGTGCAGACTGTAAAGCCAGTGCTCCTTCTTGGGTCCTTTTCCCAATGGAACCATTCAGCAGCCCACCCTCAGTGGGAGCCTTCCGCACTCAACTGAATGAAATCGAAACTCCAAGATTGCACTTTGGCGGCTGTGAATAGAGCTTTGTCTAAAGCTGCTGCTGCTCAAGTCTCTGTGTCCCAAGGCTGTGCGTTTGCAAAGACGAGATCGGGACCAGCAGCTCTTATTTTAAAGCCAAAAAGCAAGGCCGAATAGCCCTGCTCTACAATTGTACCCTTGGGGCTCATTCAGTTTGCTGAAATTTGGTGTGTTTGACCACGATTTAAAGACTAGACATTATTGGCTATTTACCCTTCTGTCAGAAATGTTCTTACCCCTGTGTTTAATGAAAAGACAAAACAGTGATAAAGAAAACCTTTCACTTACTGTGACTGCCACATGGCAGCACAACCTATTGAAAAGTGAACTGTTTGAATCACACATTGTTTGGTCTATAAGGCACCAAGTAACCAGTTTGACAGTTTGTGTCTCCCCCCCGCCCCCAGTGAATTGGCTTATTTCATTGGATTTAGTGAATTGGCTGGTTGTTGTGGCTTTGTGTGGACACAGCTCTCGTTTTGTGAGGCCTAGAACGGAGTTAAAGTTTCTAGTGTGAATGAAAACCAGCTGGGGAGTTGGACTGCCCACATCCCTGAGAGGGATATTGGTTTTGACAGACAAGTGGAATGTGATAAGAGCTCTTTGTAACTTGCTCAGAAAACCTCAGTGTGTGCTTCTGAGCGTAGTCCTCCTGAGTGAGCTATAAGACCCAGATACCTGAATTGCTATGATCCTAGCTACCACTTTCAAGGTAAAAGCAGGAGGATGGGTGCTCAGGGTCACCTTTGGGACATAGTGAGTTTGAGACCAACATGGGTTACATGAAACTGCTTTTTTAAAAACAGGACTAACATGGCTTTTCTAACTTCTAAAAAAAGATTTGTTGGCTGGAGAGATGGCTCAGTGGATAAGAAGAGGCATATGTAGGCAAAATGCTCATGCGCATAAACCAAAAAAAATCTTAAATTTTTTTAATTTTTAAAAAGATTAGTCTATTAAAGAACATACTTTGGCTTCCACCTACAAGCAACTTTGCCCTTTAGGAAGCCAGCATTCAGTTTAGTGTGAGGGCATCAGCAGGTGCTTAATCCAGCCTGGTGTTATGGTGTCCAGATGTGCCAGTTAGTGTGCCTCTGTGATTGCTTCTGAACTTGAACCTGTATGTACTTTATAAGTGTTACCAGACAGGGAGGCACTAGATACGGAGGAGCTCTTTAACAGAGTTTACACCCAACTGAGACATCTGGGAAAGTTCCCTAAGGAATTGGTCATTTAAAACTAACATTGATACAGCACCAGGCAGACAAGCAGGCAATTAAAAATGGAGGATTTATGGGGATACAGTGTGGAATTCAGAGTGGGGAGGGGAGACCGAAATCTTTTCATAAGGGTACAGTTTGTAGTGTAGCTGCTACAGAAACAATAAGAATTCGAAATTATGGAAAGCATACTGGTAGGTATATAGTCTCACCTGTGCTTTTTTTTTTTTAAAGCCCCATCCTTTATTTTATAGATGAGTATATTTTGGAGCACATTTTGAGGGTGTGGTCTGTTGTGGGGAAGGCATGGGAACAGATGTGTTCTCTGTGGGAAAAGAAGTACTTTTTCACAGCTGGTTGGATCAGGAAGCAGAGCCCATTTATATCTCAGAGATGAGGTGACTAAGTCTTAAATTAAACAGTACCCCAGCAGGAGATGGTGGTACTTACCTGTAATTGTTGTGAGATGACGGTAGAACCAGGAGTTCAAGGCTAGCCTAGCTCCACACTGACTTGGAGGCCAGTCTGGCTACATGAGACCCTGTCTCAAAAACAGGTAAACACTTTACCTTGCCTAGTTTACCACTGTGCAAAGAATACAAAGATGAGTTTTTGAGGCCAATCTTCTAGCTGCCATTCCCATTTGCAGGAAAGTTGCTAGTACTCGCTGTTTATGTGTACATGTTTAGACCAAGGAGACCATTCATTGTGTTCATTCAAACAGAGTCTAGGTGAGTAAGTCCATTTCTTTTTGCTGTTTCTTTTAAGAACATGGTGGTGGTGTTTCTGTCTTCAAAGGCTAGTCAAGTAGGGCCAAAATAGGCATAGAAGGACTGAATTAGACATTGGAACTTTAAGAAGTTGTTTTAAACTCATGCCAAAGAATTTTCAGTTTATTGTGTTTTTTGAGGCAGTCTCTATGTAGCCCAGGCTGGCCTCAAACTTGGTGATCCTCTCTGAGACTCCTGCGTGCTAGGGTTATATGTACCATCGTGCCTGGTTTCTCTGTTTATTTTAAACCTAAAGAACTTCTGTAGTTTTTTTTTTTTCCGGTTAGAAATAGACAGTCTTTTTAAACTCGCTGCTCTAGTTTGCACACACCTGTTCCTTAAATAAAATATGGATCCCAGATCTTTATTTCAAAGGACAAAGAATTGCTGTGATACTTTCCTAAGTTAGCTGTTTCTCCTCCACCAGGTGGTTATACACCAAAATACCTCTGCAGGACCCAGGTAAGGTCAGCCGCAGTCCTTCTGCCAAAGGCCAGGCCTGCAACTCTGGCAGAGTCAGGGTCAGTGTGCATGAGATTTCTGGCAGGGCATTACATAGATGTACCTGGATCCAGCGCCTCTTCTACCTTGCCCACAGCTGCAGTGTCCAAGAATTCAGCCTTAAGATTCTCAGCTTGCCAGGATGCAGGTTTGCCAGGCTTGCCAGATTCTTATCACTCTGCAGTGGGTTGACACAACCGATTTCCTGTTGTGCCCTAATCAAGGTTCTCTAAGCTGATAAGTGCCGGGAGCATGAATGACCTAATTGAAAGGCCTTTGAAGCTCTGCTGGAGACATGAGAGAATGGTTCTTAACTAGAAAATCAGTATTGGTGGTGAATGCAAGATGTGGTGGAGGAAGCTTCAGTGAGGCTTCTTTTGTTTTTTGAGACAAGCTTTCACTATACTGTCCAAGCTGGCTTCAGATTTGGGCATTCCTCATGCTTCTGTCTTCCAAGTGCTAGGATTGCAGGTGTGAGCTACTACACACAGCTTTAAGCATGTTTTTAGGGAAACCAAGAGGTCTGCAACAGTGGAGCCATTATTCATTCCATCAGCATCCATCTAAAAGGATAGGAGGAGGTGACTGAAGCTAGTCCTGCCTTCATCTGGGGCATTGACATTTCATTCTGGAGTGTGGACTTTGGCTGCAGTTGCTCACAGCTTTTTACAGGGTCTCTGATCTCTGCTGTGAAAGGGGCTGAGACACTTTTGCCTTGCAGGATGGCTTTGAGGTTTCAACACCTAGCTAGCTTCCTAGGGGATTATTTTGCATTGTTTGAACCATTTGAGGCACAGATGTGTGGGTCATTCTAGGGCTTGGCCTCTCCTACCCTTTTCCAGCTAGGCTTCCTAAGTGATTGCCCCCAAAAGAAGATGGATGCTGAGAATACCTTCTGTGAGAGTGCTCCCTGTGATTCCCTAAAGAGGGACATGTGTCTGACTTGGGGACATGAGACATCTGGCAAGCCACTTGGGAGAATGACATTTCTAACTAAAATGTACACAGTAACCCTTCAGATGTCAGAAGTGTTGGTAATTTCAGAAGCCAGCCCACTGACTTCCCAATGAGGAAGGGTTAGAGTAGTTGTTCAGGAACTCTTTTCTAATTTTGTGATGCTCTGGAGAAACTGAAGTTATCTAAAGAATGTTTTTGACATTCTGTAATCCAGAGTTTAAGTCTTAAGAGAGTGCATGTGAAGAGGTATGGGACTCGTGTTACTCAGCAAGGGGAACTGATACTATCTAAATGCTATTTTCATTGCCACATTCATAAATTGAAGGGTTAAACTAGATCTTGGACTCTCTGAGGTAAAGAGATAAGGAGTCCAATTTATATTTTATCCTGCTCTCATCTCTGCAGCACAACTCTACAGAATAAGCCTGCTCCTTAGCAGCAGTAGGTGGTCCTTATAACTGCTTGAGCATAACTGTTTTAGGGCTCTTCTTTTTTCAGCCTGAAATCGCCTGAGCATAGTTGCCTATGCCTATAATCCCAGTACAGAGGAGACAGAAGCAAGAGGATTCAGGACCTTAAGACCCGCCTGGTCTATGTGAGATACTATTTTTTAAAAAAGAAGTAGTAATGGTAGTAGTAGTTGTTGTTGTTGTAATAGTAATAATGTCTGGGGCTAGGAAGATAACCCAAAGGTCAAGAGCTCTATCAGAAGACTAAAGTTCAGATCCCAGCACTCCCATCTGATGGGATGCTGTAACTTTGGCTCTAAGGGATCTGACACCACTACCATCTGGCTCAGTGGGCATACATGCACAGTCACTGTGTTGGTTAGTTTTTGTTTGTTTATTAACCTGATATAAGATAGTCATTTGAGAAGAGGGAATATCAGTTGAGAAAATGTCCCTATCATATTTGCCTACATACAGAGCATTTTCTTGACTGATTTGTAGGAGGGCCCAGATCAGTGTGATTAGTACCACCCCTGGGTAGGTAGTCCATAAGGAGGTAAGTTAGTATAGGGCATGATGGCACACACCTTTAATCCCAGCACTCTGGATGCAGAGGCAGGCAGATCTCAAGGACCACATAGTGAGACCCTGTCTCAGAAACTAAACTAAGAAAAAGAAAGTAAGTAAACAAGACAGGAAGAGCATTCCCCGGTCTTTGAGTGTATTACCTTTAGAAGCCTTTAGACAGCTAGAGAGTCGATGTGCCTTTATTCCTCTTTCAACCTCTGTTTACTCACTCTACCTGTCCCAAGAACTTCCCCAGGAAGTGTACTTGAAACTGTAGTACTATAAGCACAAGTTCTGCAGTCACACAGACCCACCTCGGTGGTATTTCCTTGCACTTGTCTCCAGAGTTTCATACCTTCCTCCCTTTCTCCCTCTCTTGCTTTCTTCCTTTCCCCTTCTTTCTCTTGCTCCTTCTTCTCCATTATTTTCTGCGTAGACCCAGGCACGTCTTATGCCTGTAGAGGTCAGAGGACAACTTTCAGGTACAAGTTTCTTCCTCTCACCATGTGAGTCCTGGGTATAGAAAAAGATCCTCCACGTTAGTAGCAGGCGTCTTTATCTGCTGAGCTAGCTCAGTGGCCCCAAGGTTCTTAGTGTGCTTGTTTTGTTGTTGTTGTTGTTGTGTGGGCCTTTGGTTTGGTTTTGTGTGGGAGTGTGGTATTCTGAGGGCATGGATAGCAGTAGCATGCTATCCTAGAATTCACTAGAAGGGACTGGGGGCTGAATAGTGAAATGCTTGCCAACCAAATTCTCTGCCCTAGGTACCCCCAGAGAGTGGGGTGGGGGGAAGAAAAAGAAATTTGGGATCTAGTGCATACAAAGTATTTGGATGAGACAAATCTCTCTAACCAGAATTGGTAGCATACACCTGAGCATCATTCTGAGGAGTATGTTGTTTAGATTTGACTAGATGCTACAACTAGGGCTAGAAGGCATCCTCGTGACTACTGGGAGAATTAGGGCCATTTCCTGCCTTTTGGTTCTACTCTTTGCCTTAGCAACACTTTATTTGGAAGCTTGTTTTACTGAGGAATAATTTATCTTCATTTTAACAGAGAAATTTGTCAGGGCTGATGGAAGTGTTGTTTTAATACAATCACTGGTTATTCACATTCAGAACGGACCTTTTAAATGGCAGGGACATTTACAGAAAGAACTTCATTTGACTCAAGGCTGCAACCGTGTGTATCAGCTGAAAGGTCCCACCCAATACACCCTGTGATCAGGGTGCTCTCAGATAGCAGTGATGTGGTACTTGACCCATTCCACATTAGCTTGAAAACCTTGAAATCTGCTTTCCTTTTGTGAGTTGGGGTCTTCAACCCACTCTGGCTTCAAGCTTGCTATCTAGTCAAGGATGACCCTGAACTTCTGATCCTCTTCCTCCACCTCCAAGTGCTGTGATTAAAGAAAGGCATGCACCCCCCACATCCAATTTTATGTGGTGCTGGGCATCAGCCCCAGAGTTCTGTGCATGCTGGACAACTATCTTACCTATTGAGCCACATCGTCAGCAGGTTCTTTTGGAGGCTCTAGGGTTTGAGTCTCACTGTATTTTTTGCTAGCCTTGAACTCAGAGATCTGGCTGTCTTTACCTCTATTTTTATTCCTTTTTAAATTCTCTGATAGTTTTTTTTTCCTTGTCTTTTTGGGACTTTTGGGGGGTGGGTGAGGGTAGGGATTGGTTTTGGTGGTGGTTTTGTTTTGAAACAAGTTCTCTCTAGCCCTGGCTATCCTGTACCCTGTATGTAGACCAGGCTAGCCTCAAATTCATGGAGATCTACCTGCTTTTACCTTAAAGGTGTGAGCTACCACTCCAGGCTCTTTGACAATTTTACACATACACACACACACACACACACACTATATCTTGATCATATCTACCACCCACTTAGCCTGTGTCTTTTTCTTTTTTTTTTAAATACACTGAGTACAATTGGTGTTACTCACATGCACATCATGCACAACATACCAGTGCCTACATCCCAGAAGTAAAATGACCTCCATTCTCTGAGTAACCATCAGTTATCAAATAGCTCCTCAGCTAGATAGAACCTAGAACTCCCTCTTGTGGAGCAGGCCCAGGTCTAATCAGCAAGCAATCAATTACTCCTCTAACAGTCATACCACTGTTGACCACCCGCCCCCTCCCAGACAGGGTTCTCTGTATAACCCTGGCTGTTCTGGAACTCTCTCCATAGACCAGGCTTGACCTCGAACTCAGAGATCCACCTGCCTCTGCTTCCCGAGTGCCGAAATTAAAGGTGTGCACCAGCAAAGCTTAAATTCTGTATGTTGAGCTTTATACAAGTATAGATTACAGTGTGTCGATCACACACTGCTGGACAGTCTAGATTTGTCCATAAAGAAAGATCATAAGTCAGCAGTTTGTTTTTCCCCTAAAGTCAGTGACTGCTTACCTGAAGAGCTGTGACTTGTTTGGCAGGGCCGCACATGGGATACATAGATCTTCACATTGAATTATTTGGCAGACTGATGGCTGGGCTTTCTTTACCCTTTGTTGTTTTCTGAGGTATTACCAGTGGGCAGCTCAGTATACTTTTTAATTTGCCTCTGCCCTCTCTAATCCCATCTCATACTCCCATTTTCCCTAACCCCCAATTTGTACCAGCAGTTCTCAGACTAAACAGGACATATTTTGTTCCCTTAAAAGGAATATTAAAATGAATGAAAATGGGCAGAAGAAAAGGGAAAGGCTGACCTATGACTCGGTGTTTGGATATCTTCTTCCAAGGGTTTTGGAAAGGTCCTGAAATAAGTTTATAGCCCTTACACATTGTTGAGGGGAGCTGTCTGCCCTTGCTGCCTTGTGCTGAGCCACTAGAAAATGAAACCTGGATGTTGGAGACACCATTCAAATATACTTGGACCCTATCCTGTTGCCCTCTTCTTTTAGTAAATACTTTAGCAAAGGTAGACATTCTAAGCCTGTTTCTTTGGCATTGGAGAGTTTACGTTGGTATAAAATATGTCTTTTGTTTTTTGGGGGGTTTTCCCTAATGAGATTCAAAATAACTAAAAGTGGGGAAAGGCACAGTTTGAGTGAGTTTGAGTCATCAGTTATAGGGTTAAAAGGTATGGGTTTTAGTGGTTAAGCATTTTTACTAGTTGAGTCATTTAGACCTGTGAGGCTTCTTTTTCTTGGAAAAACAAAAAGTTGTAAGGTTTTAATGCAAGTACATATGGGACTTGTTTGGTAATAGCAAAATCTCATCGGTTGTCACTGCCCCTGCTGGGTGGGTGGGTGGAGACATGGTCTCATGAAGATTTAGCCCAGGATGGTCTAGAACTCTTGATATTCTTGCCTTAGCCTCCTAGGGCCTGAAATCGGGCATGGGCCTGGATCATGTCATTATGTTGTTTTCTTTAGTAGGCATTTGTTATTTGTTATTTCCTAGTGTGGAAAACACCAGGCATTAACCCCAGGCTGACAAATCACTGTATTTCTTTTCTGGAAAGAGGAAATTACGAGTTTAGTGCTCGTGTTCGATCTTTCCAAGGCATCAGCCATCTCTGAGTATATACCATCTATCTCCGCGTAGATTGTTGAGGACTTCCTGTGTATTCCAGTGTGTCCCCGGTGGAGGATATGCATGCCATTGTGATGTTACTTATTCAGTAAGCTTGGCCTGGCTCTTATAAATATCTTTGTTTTAATAACGCACTCTCACACTCAAGGTGTGACTGTGTGACAACTTTCCAGTATCTCGTACGGTATTTGGAGGCCAGAAAATACTATTAGGGAGATGAGCCTTTGTTTGAAATCTTTTCAATAAAGATTCTCATTTTTTGTGCTTACTCACTTTTTTTTTTCCTGGACAGAAACCAAAGCCCAAACCCCGGCCATCCATCACAAAGGCAACCTGGGAGAGTAACTATTTTGGGGTGCCCTTAACAACAGTGGTGACTCCAGAGAAGCCGATACCCATTTTCATTGAAAGATGCATCGAGTACATTGAAGCCACAGGTAAGCATCCCTGAAGCAGATAGTACCTTCCACTCCCTGCAGGGAGCTTCCAGGAGAGCTAAAGTTTGTTAACTTTCTGGAAATAAGAGGTGCTAACAGAGAAGGACTTGGGTGGTCTGACAGCTGCGGCTTCAGTCAGGAGGTTAACATGTAGCATTGACTGGATTTGAAAGCATATGACGGCAGTTCTGTCCTCAGCCCAGAGGCTCCTGGCTGGTTGTTTGGTGGCTGCCTGGTTGTTTGTGTTCTCTTGTAGGTCTGCAAATTGCTTGAGGCAGGGGAAAGGGCTTTATATGAGACACACATTACATTTAATAGTTGAACAAGTATTTGAGACTGTTAGCGTTTCTGGCATTCTGATCAGGCATTTGAGATTCATATAGAGTTAGGGTCTCTGCTCGCAGAGGTAAGACAACAGTCACATTGCTTGAGTATCTTGTGATCATACAGCTAGATTTTTTGCACACAAGAGAATGTGAGACACAACAAAGGGAAGTTGCCTCAAGGTTTTCTGTGTTGAGATGACAAATTTTACTTGTGTGGATGCTCTGTTTTATTGACTTAGGGCTCCTGCATGGCTCTTTGCCTTCCAGTTTCACACCAGTGTTTCTCTCTTCTTTCTCCTAGCTGCTTTCAGGGATCTTTGAGGAGGTCCTGAAGCAGGTGCTTCTCACTGGATTCCCAAGCATTATTAGTTAAACTTGAAAATGTAGGCTTGGGAGCCAGTGTACACTAATCTCAGCACTAAGCGGGGCAAAGACATACAGATCTCTGTGAGTTTGAGGCCAATCTGTTCTACATAGCAAGTTCTAGGCCAGCCAGGGAAACAGTGAGACACTGACTCAAACCCTTCATCCCCTCCCATCCTACTCTCCCCCCATAGGAAAACAAAACAAAACAAAACTATAGACTTCGGATGCTGGAGAGAATGTTCAGCATTTAAGAGCACTGTATGTTCTTGCAAAAGACTGGGCTTTGATTCCATGCACCCATATAGCAGAATCTTTAAGGTAGAAAATACAGAGGCTTAGGCTAGGTGTGTAGCTCAGTGCTAGAGCACTTACCGGACGTGTGCAAGGAACTAAGTGTGATTCCTCACACCTGAGCACACACAGACACAGGAATCTATGTCCTCTTTATCATTTCACCCTGACCCTTATCCATCTTCAGCCACTGCCAAGCCAAGCTGCTGCTCTGTGAACTCTGCCATATTGCATCTACATTATCTCTTGTGTCCGCCCTCTCCCTTTCTCAGTTTATCCTGCTTGGGTGATCTTGCTGCAGAAAAGCCTCTGTATTCTTCCTCATGGCACTGCTGACCCCCTCTTGACCATATTCGAACCTGTTAGGTTTTATGTTTAAATAAGACATTTTTTTATGTTCCTTGGCCCCTAAACTCTCTGAAAGCATACCTTTTTTTTTTTTAAGATTTATTTATTTAATGTATATGACACACTATAGCTGTCATAGCTGTCTTCTGACGCACCAGAAGAGGGCATCATATCTCATTACACATGGTTATGAACGACCATGTGGTTGCTGGGATTTGAACTCAGGACCTCTGGAAAAGGAGTCAGTGCTTCTAACCACTGAGCCATCGCTTCAGCCCCAGACCTGTTTTTAAAGCAGCTATTTACAAGCAGAGTGCCTTACTGCATTGTATCTTATTGCAGTGTTGCATAAGCATCAGTAATAAAGGATTCACCATACCTCGGTCTCTGATCATGAAACATCTCCCGGGGTGATTAAGAAATGGAGACCTGATTCATACCTTAAATCTCGGCAGTTGAGAAACAGAGGCAGGCAGATCTCTGAGTTCCAGGCCAAACAGCTATACAGTGAGACCCTGTGTCAAAAGAAGAGTCAGAATAGCTAATAGAGGTCTTTTGGAGTCCTGACGAATCTTTCAACTCATAGCTCTGCTTGGGTCAGAATCTGCTCTGTCATCTGTTCATCAGTAGATCAGTAACCACTGACAACTGGCCTGCCTCTTGGAAGGGCCACGGGGCTCACAGAAGCCCACATGGGCGGCATAGATCATGGTGCCTGGCTATAGACATGCTCCAAGAGTCCTGAATCTTAAGCATAGGCCACTGTGGCTCTGTTGGTGCGTCTCATCCCTGCCCCCAGAGGCACTGGTATCATCTATCATCTCTGCTCCTTTGCCACTACCCCCATCCCCCAACTCTGGGGGGGGGGTCCTGATCTGTAAATCAAGCTGGCCTCCTCTGTCTATTGTCCCTTTGCAAGGATCTTAGGAATGTATGTGTTACCACGCCCGTGGCTTTCCCCTTTCTCTTAGGTACCAATTTGAAGGCAGTAAATGCTATTGAAAAGTTGTAAAGGCCTTCATACTACACTGGCATAGAATCTAAGAACATTCACCGGGGGCCTGCCACAACCTTCGATAGGTAAAAGCCTTCGATGGCAAACCTGTAACCCATGCTGTAAGTGAGAACCACTTCTGAACGTCCATGACCTCCACACATATCCCACGGTATGTGTGAGCATATGCAGACACTGATGACAATAATTTTGGGAAGAAAGTAGTCTTTGCCAAGGGCTAGAGCATATTTAGTGCTTAGGCACCTGCTCAACAGAAGTCTAGTGTTCCACTTCCAGCACCTGAAAGAAAAGCATCATTTCCCTTGATAGTATTAATAGTGTCATTTCAAGCACAGTCAATGTTTGAATTTGCTCAGCTAACTTTACACTGTCTGTTACTGTTGTGTTTTTTATTCTAGGATGCAAACAGTTATACACTACATTTGTCTACTAGAACTGCCCCCTCTGCACTTAACCCCACCCTTCCACCACCACCACCCCTACTGCTACCATGACCTTTTCTGAAGGGTGTAGACAACTTCTTTACAGAATAGCCCATTAGAGTCTGCATCTCAGTCGCTCTCAGCCCACTTGAGCACTACCCATAACCTCTCAGAGCATGGTCCTGAATAAGTCCCCGGTGTGCAGTGGACACAGGATCACTGCTTCCTCCTCAAGCAGGGCATGTCTGTGATGTGAATTCTTCTAGCTCTATAAGCCTGTGTTGAGTGATTAGATGAACTGTTTTCCCAGCTTGGACTTGTCTTCAGGTAAGTGGGTGCTCTCAGTGACCTGTCATCTCTCTTGCTCTTTGCTTGTGAGAGGAATAGCCCTGTAACTGCAGTTTCACATGGGTGTCCAGCCAAGCCCTCCCAGACCAACAGAACCAGCATCCCATCAGACCTTGTCAGAGCAGACAAATCTCAAAAGAACTTGTACCTCAGTTTCTGCATCTCTCCCCTTAATCTTGGCACACTGACATAGCTCTGGCAGATAAAGCAATGCGCTGCACCCTGCATTTCAGAGGTGGGCTTGAGAGCTCAGTCAGACCCCAGCCTCAGTGCCCCATGCTTCTACCCACCCAGTTCTCAGCCTTAACAGCACAGCTAACAGGACCATAGAGAGCAGAGTGGAACTTGGGGTGAGAGAAGGGCTTAATATTCTGTAAATCAGGCAATTTAAGCTGTACTGGCACCTTTAAAAATTGTGGAGTTTGGGGCATTTCTTATTTGTTTTTGAAGCAGTTTCATGGAGCCCAGGCTAATCTTGAACTTGCTACTTCAATGAGGATGAACTTACAAATTCTCCATACTTCTGCCTTCCTTTCTCATGTAAAAACTGCATTACTGTTGCTTTATTTATAACCTGGTTCCAGTTAAAGCTGTTCCTGAGTACATTTTCCACCTTAGGTGGATGTTGGAACATCATGGGTACAGACTGATTCTTATTCTTACTTTTTTCATGACCAGTTCCTTTACCTTTGTTAAATGTTGGCCTGAAATTGCATTGTGCTGAAGTGGTGGCCAGTGGCTAGAAGAGCTCCCAGATTGATTTGCAGATGCTGTTAGGCAGCTGTGGGGTCAGTCTCTGTGCTTGCTGTGCTAATAGGGTGTTAGATTTTTACCCTCTCAGCTCCAGTTACATGGAGAGGCTGGAAGAGAGCATACTGCCACAGCTGCTCTGGGACTTCGATGAGTCACTGTGCACTAGGGAGGCTCGGGGCTGGCTTTCTGTCATATGTTCTCCTGGTCCTTGGTTTTCCTTTATGTGGAAACTTGCTCGAGGCTATAGAGATGCTGCTCCCTTGTGGAGCAGTGACTCCTAAGTCACAGAGAATACTGGCCAAGTTAATTGAGTTCCTGTTGTATTCAATTCTGCACCGTGTATTTGTCTGGAACATGGGGGTGGGGTGTCATTTTTAGAACTTTGTACCTGTTCAGAGTAAAGTCTGATTTGGAATTTCCCTGGTAATTAAATAAATTTCAAAGCCTAGGTCTCCAGCCAGATTTGAATTAAGGGTTCCTGTGGTTTGGGAAATAACCATGCTCTAATATCATAGGAACCTATGAGGGAACTTTGAAGAGCCCCTCACTCAAGCAAGCATGGCAGGCAACCACGATGGGGGTAATGAAGTGGTTTCATGGGAAGAAGGTACCTGTTTGATGTCTCAAGTCATAATATTCCAACCATTCTCTATAGCTAACTGGCAGGCCTCAAATCTGATGTTAGATTTTAACTTTTTGTGTTTTATTTTATGTATGTAGATATTTTGCTTGCATGTATGTCTGCACTGTGTGTACAGGGTCTGTGGAGGCCAGAAGAAAGTGTCTGAATCCTGGAACTGTACAGTTTCCAACCACCATGTAGGTGCTGGGAATTGAATCCGGGTCCTCTGGAAGATTGGCTACTGCACTTAACCACTGAGCCATCTCTCCAGCCTCCTGTTGGTACATTTTAGTTTTAGTTCCTATGGATTAAGAACATCCCTCAAGTCAAGCAAGCTTGGCAGCTGCCACATAATACTAAAAATGACTTGCTGTCATACCCATGAGCTCACTTCCTATCTGCATATGTTTGTGGGTTTGTAAGCTATCATTGTTTTAGGGTGTGTGTGTGTTTGCCTCTCATAATCAATTGTTCTGTTGTTTCAAAAAAAGGAAAAATAAAAACAGGCACAGTGGAAAGCAGGTCTTTGGGACACAGCAGGGACATCCTAACCTACTCCTTCTGGAGGACCTTGGTTTCATTAGGGTACAGGGTTAGTGTCACTGGTAAGAAGATGGCAGTGTGTGTGTGTTCCCATCCACTAGTCTCAGAAGCAGTACAGCATAAACCTTGAGAAAGCCTGACATCCCTGGGGGCTGCTCCTAGTTGGGTGCAGTGTTGTAACTTAAGCCCATTTGTTTGTAAAAGTCCTTTGTGGGCCAGGTTGGGGTGACTGACCCTTAAGCACTCAAGGAGACAGAGGCAGATGAGCTCTGAGTTTATGGCTAGCCGGTCTGTGTAGTGAGTTCTATAGTTCTATGTAGCCAGGCTACATAGTGAAAGCCTGTCTCCAAAAAAAGAAAGACAGAAAAGGAAAAACCCAAAAAGCCTTTTGTGGGAAGTCCTAGAATGAAGTCATATCACCTTACCTTGGTTATAATGTAGTGTGTGGTCAATTACTGGTTCTGTGAAGCAAATGGTGCCGTCCCACCAACCTTTCCCGGACACCGGGCCTTGTTAGATGGCATTGCGTGCTTGGAGGGAGACAGAAACTTTGTGAGAATTTCCGAGAGTAGGTCTAAAGATCATCTGCTGGTAGGGGTAGCGGATTTCATCCAGCCAGTATCCAGTAAATGTATTTATTAAGCACCTCCTGTATACTAAGCACTGTGTTGAACTTGAGTTGCCCTCACAATGTCCAGGATGGGAGAGATATGTAAGCGTGGGGTTTTCCACCCACACCCAGTTCCTTAAATAACTACTCTTAAGAGTTATTTATGAACAAATGCCTAGGCCATAGCTTTGGCTTGTTCCCTGACTAGCTAATAACTTAGGTAACTATTCTGTGTATTCTGTTCTCTGTGCGCCACATGTCTCATTACCTTTCCTCAGTTTCATATGTCCATCTCCTTGAAGTCCAGGTGGTGCAGGACCTTTCCCAACAGGAAGTTCCACCTTCTAATCCTCCCTCAGCTTATTGACCATTAGGTTTTTATCGACAGGTGATTTCTCTACACTGTACATTGATAATGAATCATCACAGAACATGATTGGGTTTTTAACAATAGGGAATAAAGTGACTAGCAAGATCAGGTGTTAGTGAGCAATGAGCATCCTCCCCACAGAGGAGCGTAGGAAAAGGGTGGCATTGCAGAGCTCTCTGGCACATTATGAAAAAGGTAAATATACACTTGCCATCCACTTCTAGGTATTTATTTGCCCAAGAGAAATAAAAACATGTTCACCCAGACTTATACCACACTTTGTAGTACCTTTGTTCAGGAGATTCCCCAAGTTGAAAAGAACCCAGATATCTCTTAACAAATAAAAGAACAAACTGTGGTGCATCCACCCAGTCGAGTACAATTTTGGACCTGAAGGTACTAGCTTTGCCATACTCACTAATGATAAACTGTGGCTGCCATTCTGCCAAGAGTGACAGAAACTAGTCACAAATCCACAGAAATAACTCTGCAGAACTCTGGGAGTAAGGCTTCTCTCTGGTGGTAGGCAGGTCAGTGTAGCCTAGGAGTTGTCCCAGGAATGATTTTTCTACAAGGGAACCTGAGAAAACTGGGGAGCAGGGGCAGCATTCAGTGTATTTGAATGTGGTGATTTTGCTCATATACACATTTCATAATTGGTACTTTAAATGGATACCTCAGTAAATCACGACTTAGTAAAATTGATCTTAGGTACTCAAGAGTTGCTGGCTGAATGGTTCAGAGAACATTTTATTTTCCAGTCTTACAGCCTAAGCCGGCTGTGACAGTTCATGCCTCTCATTTCAGTTCTTGGGAAGGTAAAGCAGGAGGTGCTGTTTCAGCAATAAATTGTTGTATGAGTATATGTGGGTAGATAGATAGCTGTTCATGGTGGCACATTCCTTTAGTCCTAGCACTCTAGAGGCAGAGATAGCTGGATCTGTGTTTGAGGCCAGACAGGGCTACCAGTAAGACCTGTCGCCTCAGAAAGAAAGAGAAAAGAAAAAAAATCGCCAAACACATTAAATTAATTGAAGTACCTTATGCTGGAGAGGGCCAAGTTACTATGCTAACAAAGTGATTAAACATATCCTGTCCACTGGCAGTGCACCCTAACCTTGTGAACTTCCTGGCCAAATATTTCATCTGAATCTTTATCAGGAGACAATGACTGGATAAATTAGATGTGTTATATTTACAAGACAACTGGCCCAAACTCAAGAAAAGTCATTGTGAAGAAGAGTGTGGGAACCTAACATGATGTCTCTGTCAGTGAAGCCCTTTCCCTGCATAGGCCAGTGTTAGGTCCCCAGGCTGTCAGTCAGCAGGTCCCGAGAACCCAGATCTTGTCTATATTTTTGGAGAAGGCCTGGGTGGCTTGCTTGATGTTAGCAATTGTTTCAGAGGCACCTACCAGTGAGCTGCTTGGGTTAGATTATCAAAATGGAGATCTTGGAGCAACAGACTGAGAAACACTACTAGACTATGCCCACTGTAGATTTCTTAAAACTTGTCCCTGAAGTTGACTGTTCATTAAAAGAATGCACCGTTCATGTGCACAGTACGGATACGCATGATGGAGCACACCTATGCTGCTGCAGTCAGTACAGAGGAGGAGCAGAAGGTGAGCAACCTCCTAACCGTGCCTTGTAGTTCTTTCTCTCAGGGTTTCTATTCCTGCACAGACATCATGACCAAGAAGCAAGTTGGGGAGGAAAGGGTTTATTCAGCTTACACTTCCACATTGCTGTTTATCACCAAGGAAGTCAGGACTGGAACCCAAGCAGGTCAGGAAGCAAGAGCTGATGCAGAGGCCATGGAGGGATGTCACTTACTGACTTTCTTCCCCTGGCTTGCTCAGCCTGCTTTCTTATAGAACCCAGGTCCACCAGCCCAGGGATGGCTCCACCCACAATGGGCTGGGCCCTCTGCCTTACAGCTGGATCTCATGGAGGCATTTCCTCAAGGGAGGCTCCTTTCTCTGTGATAACTCCAACTTGTGTCAGGTTGACACAAAACCAGCCAGTACACATGTCCTGTCCTGGCTTCTGACAAGTAGCTTTAACAGTAAAATGGTACCAGATACTTCTTTTGTACCTGGCTTCTCACTCAGCATTGTATCTGTGGGGCAGTTATAAACAGTCAGTCCTGCAGTAAGCATATGCCTAAGAGGAAGGATTGAGTAATTCAATTTAGTGTGCTGAACATGATGGCTGTGTGGTTTGATATCTCTTAGGATTAAGGATGAGGATGGACACAACACAGTGACACATATTCCTATAGTAGTTGAACGATTCTACCTGTAGGAGGCATTGGCTGCCTGTGCCCACAGCTCTTCTCTCTACTGTAGCTCTCTGTGGTTTCCAGTTCAAACTGGTTTACACAATCTTGATGACCCCAGAGTCCTGCTTGCCCAGCCATTGTTCCCTGCTTAAATGTTGTGTATGTGTGGGACAGACAAGTAACGCTCTCCCTGACACTTGACAGTCTCTCACCCAGGCTGTGGTACAGAAGGGTAGTCTGAGAAGACGGATTAGGTAGGAAACAAGCTCTAGCTAATGCCATGGCCTGTACCCACTTGCGTCATTCTCGGTGTACTTGGGTATGTGGCTCAGTGTTATGTCTCTACTCAGAGGCAACCTCCAGCTCCTCAACACAAGTGAAATCCTCCATAAAAAGAGTAACTCAGAGCTTCATTTGCCTGGGTAAATGTGTGTGTTGCTTTTTGCATGGCAGATTTAGGTTTCACCACTAATTGATGGGAACATCTTCAGGGAACAGCTCTTGCCATTAGATCAGAGACCTTTGGGAGATGGCCTCTTAGCAAACATTCTCGGGGCCAACTGAGCATCCCTGTGGGGGCAGGTCACAGAATGCCACTGTCATTATTAACAGTGAATCTCCTGCAAAGGCCTTCAGCATAAAACCCTGCTATACATTCGGCACATTTTGGTGGTGTTTTCTTTCTCACTAGTGAATAGTCTGTACAGGATGAATCTCAAGCCAGGCCTTGACTCTGCGACTTACTAGCAAATACTTAACCTTGCTTTGACTTCACTCCCTGCAGTATAAAATGGACTGATGAAAGCCCTTTGAGTCAGCAGGATGACTCAATGTGTTCCATACCTCGTGACAGTAGCTAGTGGCCATAACTAATAAGCCTGTTGCCATCGCCTCTGCTGCTGCTGTTGACATTGTCCAGGATATTGCACCCTTATCTGCCCCTACACAGAGGTGCCAGCTCTCAGGGTCCAGACTGGCTACTCCCCGCAAAGAATAACTTGCATGAAGGACATTTCTCTGTGAATTACTAAAGGCTGTAGCAGGGTGGGTCAGCATGGACTCTGGACCCCGTGCAATCACTTTAAAATCCCAGTTTGACCTTGATGTAGGCCAAACTGCTCCCTGTCTCCACAGCCAGTGACCTTTGTCTGCTCCTGAGAGTCAAAGTAGTTGGTGCGTTGCATTTAAGGCTCTGGAAGTAGAAATTGTGCGTCTTGCACCATGTGCTGTGTTGACATTTACTGCTGCACAACACATTTTAACAGTCGGGCAAAAGGAAGGCCAATAATAAGGAAACTATGAAGGATATTAGTGGTTAATGCTCCAAAGAAAAGAAATGTCTCCCCTGGAATATGAACTCTATGAATTAAGCATATGTATTTTATTGTAGTAAGGTTTGGAGAGATAGACTTTTAGGTGGATTGGTTTGTTTGTCCAGACAGGGTCTTGCTATGTAGCTCTGGTTGGTCTGATACTCACTGTATAGCCAAGGCTGACTCTAAACTCAGGGTCTTCCTTCCTCTGCCTCTTCTTCACATGCTGGGATTTCAGGCATGTGCTACCACATTAGGCTCAGGTGCTTTTGAAGAGGGTAAAAGTGATAAGAACTGGAGCCATTCTGTGTCCTGGAGAAGAGCCTTCAGACAGGGGGATTGTAAGTGGGATGTCCTGAGACAGAGCCCTGGGTTCTCTGAGGGCAAGTGCTGTTGGGTGAGGGCTTTGAGGATGGGATTTGGCTTCCTTCTAGAAAGGTAAGTCTGCCACTGTGGAGTACCTGAGCCTACAGTGCGCACAGGCTCTTGCTGTAGCTGCCTTTCTACAAGTCTCACTCTGCTCTTTCTCTGGTCCCCCTTGTCGCTCACCTGTACCCGCCAGATCTGCAGTCCCAGCTGGAGTGCTACAGCTTAAGCTGAAAGTGGGGTAATGGGATCCCTCGCTGGGGAAACACAGCACAGCTGGATCTTGTCTGCCCTGTTTTTACAGAGGCACTCTTCAGTGCCATGTCTCCACATTACTGTTTAGCACTGCCTCCTGCATGATGGGCCATGGCCCTTTGCTTTCTTCCACTCCAGCAGGCTACTAGTACAGCACTTCTCTCTTTGTAGGTGGGTTATGTGTCTGTCTGTTGCCGTTCATAAGGAGAGACATAAAAGAACATGGTCTTCTGACCATGGGTGGATACAGCAGGAAGGAGGCTTTCTGCAGGCAAGGAGGGATTCAGCACAAACTAAGTTGTCACTTTTATCTTGAACTTTACAGCTTCACAAGTGTCTGAACATAAATGTTGTGTCGTGTCCCAGTGCCTAGAGTACTGTTTTAGGGTCAGAGTGTCAGTGAACCCAGCAGCAAAGGATTGCTACTGGCTTCAGAACACTTTGACACCTCTCCTCAGCCCCAGCTTCCTAACTCCTCAGTAAGAGACCTTTGTGCCTATAGGACCATGACAAAGAACTGGGTCAGCAGAGTGGGAATTGAGGTGACAGAGTCAGGACAAGACGGGGTGAAGATGTGAGGCATACACTCGAGAACCCCAGGCAGAAAAGATAAAGGGACTCTTTTGTATAGTGCCTGGCTCTCAACTGCCAAACTGGTTTGAAACAGAAGATGACTTGGGAATCAGATAATGGAACCCCACTTTTGCAAACAGGGATGGCGTAAGACCTTGTGATTTCACCCTGGTTTGGGTCCTTTTTCTCTTGGCTGGAATCCTTCAGCTCTTTGAGTTCAGTGGCCTCCCAACAGCTTAAGACAAAACAAAACAATACACAGTTTATCTTTTCACGTCAGCTGCAGTCTTGTTGAAATGAGACCTTTCTAGTGTGTGTCCCAGAGCTCCTGATAAGTGAAACTACAATTGCTTTCTGTACTTGATCTATTTTGTGGGTTTCAAAAGCTACAACAGAAGAAAGAGTTCTCTGTTGTGGTTGTCAGGAGCCAACGTTTGGTCTGTGACAGCAGGACAGTGTTTGTGGAGCAGTTATGGAGAGGTGCTTGCTTCTGGCTGGCTGCTCTAGGAAGAGAGGAGCATGTGTTCTAACTCGAAGGTGCTGCAGGACCCTAAGTCCACAAGTCTTCTGAGATGATTTTCAGCATTGGGCCAGCCTGTCCTGCTAGAACAAGTTGTGTGATGATAGAGTAAGAAAAACCAAAGTAGAGATGTAGAGATGCCTGCCCTGGACGCGATAGGATTTCGTTCATTGATTCTGACAGACATGGTCTTGCTATATAAATAGATCAAGCGGGTTTAGAGCTTTTCAATCCTCCTTCCACAGGCTCTCTTCTAAGTGCTGAGATTACATACAGATGTGTGTCACTCTGTTCAACCTCAATATAATTTTTCTATATATGCTGTATGCAGCATGCATATGCACTGTCTGCTCTCGTCTGCTGCATTGAAGTAGGGACTCTGTTTCTATGCTTGTGCTATGTGCTCTAGGCTAGGAAGATTGGGAGCTACCAAGACATTCTTCACATCCCAACAAAGTAGCTGTGGACTTAGAGACACGTGTTGATGTATTGGGCTGTTTTACATGGGTGATGGGGCATTGAACTCAGGTCATGAGGCTCGCATAGCAAGCGCTTTACCCGCTAAGCCGCTTCCCCAGCCCCAGAACACAGTTCTGATTCCAAGCTGCCCCTCCACAGGCATGGGTGGTTGGTGGTGGGCTTAGGCATTGACGTTTAGTTGGCCCTTTTTGGAAAACATTAAAATAAGCATAGGCCACATAAGAAGAGTGTGATAATAACTCTTTAATAACAAGAATGATTGGAATTTTACTGTTTTAAAGGCATCTTTCTATCTGACATTTGCATTTCAGTGGACTTGATGGCAGCTGTGTGTCTCCTAATCTGAAGTAGTGGTTTATACTTTCTTTTTGGGGACAGGGGGCTGAATCTTTAGAGTAATCTTTGAAGGAAAGGACTAAACAGTTGTTCTTATTTTTTAAGCAAATTTTAAATTGCTATATGATTGCTATGCAATTTCTCTTTTTTTACCTTTATGGTACTGGGCACAAAGCACAAAGTGGTCCTTGGTAAGCTGTGATACTATAGATCTCCATCCAAGTCCATGTTTTCTTCTGATACACAAGCCTTGCACATAGCTCTTAAGCATCATATAACTGGAAAGGTGATAATGTGGAACAACCAGCTGGAGGCATTTATTCCACGCATGGTCATGGCTCTACACAAGTACCACAGCATACACATAGAGGTCAGAGGGCTTCTTAAAGAAGTTGATTCTCTTCTTCGGTCACGTAGGCCCCAGGGATGGAATTCAGGTCACCAAGCTTGGCAAACACCTTTATCTGCTGAGCAGCTCATTGACTCGAATATATGCAAAGTGCATTGTTTTAAAGTTGGTGATTTCACTAGGGTGCCAAGGCTAGTCTCAGACTTGTGGACTTAAGGATTTTCCTACCAGAGCTGTTGGTGCACATATCTTTAATCCTAGTACTTGGGAGGCAGAAGCAGGCAGATCTGAGTTGAAAGCCAGCCCAGTCTACACAGTAAGTTCCAGGACAGCCAGGGTTACATAAACAGAAAACCTGTCTAGAAAAACAAACAAACAAGTCCTCCTACTTCATTTCTGTGTGTAACTGTGACTATAGACACTTGGTTTAGAACAGACGATGTTTCATTCTTTCTCTGTGACCTTAGAGTCTTGTGACCATTGTGGATGGTGGCAAAGTGATTATGGCCGGTGTCGGAATATATCCAAGTTTACCTCTGAATTTATCAATCATTCTTTTGTTTCTGTATGAGGATGTAGTGAGTCTCTTTCAATGAGGACAGTGACTAGGACACAGTTGTAGTCCCTAGGCATTAGAAAACAGAAATGGGAGCTAGATACTAGACAGAGATTGTCTGTGAAGGGGCCAGAGTCTAGTGGTAGGGCAAATACTGAAGACTCTGGGTTGTATCTCCATTATCATAAAGATAGAGCCTTGAGGAGGGGAGAGCACTATTACTGGTTCATCTTTCTTGTTCTTAACTTGTATGTGGAATGGAGGCCCTATCTTCTTTACCTAGACTCCAAGAAAGGTGATGTTGATAAGAGAAGTCCATGTAGATATTTTGTAAGCTATGAAATTTCACAGCTTACTTTTGTCTGAGACCATGTCTTTCACTACTTGACTAGAGCCTTACCGGGCATTGTCTCCTGATCTTTGCAACAGCCCTGGGAGGCTGACTTTTGACATGGACACAGACCTTTACAGAGATTGAGCATGAAGCTATGGGTGCAGCTCCATGACAGCACCTATCCGGCATGCCTGAGCAGAAAAAAGCAAAACTAGATAGAGGCCATTAGCCTCTCCAGGTGAGGAGGTGGGCTCTTCTACAAGATTTATTAAGTGGTTGTCACTTCAAAATGACTTATGGTCTGTGGTTTTAGCACAGACCTTTGATCCCAGCACTAGGGAGGCAAAGGCGGGTGGGTCTCTGAGTTTGAGGCCACGCCGGTAAACCGAGAAACCTTGTCTCAAAAAACAAATAACAGTGACCTTTGCTTTAAAGACGGGATGTAGGGTATGTGTGTTTCTGAGTGGGCATGTCTGTGAGCATGTAACATACTTGTGAAGGCCAGCAGTAGATCTCAGGTGTCTTCCCTCAAACACTCTTGACTTTATCTTTTGACAAAGGGTCTCTCATTGAACCCAAAACTAGGGTAGGCTGGCTGCCCAGTAAGCTCCAGGAACCCACTTGTTCCCTCCTTACCCTCATTGCCAGGAACAACCCACATCCAGTTTGTGGGTGATAGGGACTTAAACTCAGGTTCTCATGGTTCTGTGAGGCAGTTAATAATACTGACTGAGCCACCGCACCAGCCTCCATGGCCTTAAATTTTAAGGATAGAAGTACACAGATTTTGTTGTCCTTGTTAAACAAGGATGCCTTTTTGTGTTTAAAAAGCAGGGTCTCACTGTGTAGCCCTGGCTTACCTAGAGCTCATGATCTAGAGCTCTGCCCTTGAACTCAGAGATCTGCCTGTCTCTGTTTACCAGGTGTTAAAAGCTTCTGCCATCACACCCAGCCTTCTTTTCTTCTTCTTCTTCTTCTTCTTCTTCTTCTTCTTCTTCTTCTTCTTCTTCTTCTTCTTCTTCTTCTTCTTCTTCTTCTTCTTCTTCTTCTTCTTCTTCTTCTTCTTCTTCTTCTCCTCCTCCTCCTCCTCCTCCTCCTCCTCCTCCTCCTCCTCCTCCTCCTCCTCCTCCTCCTCCTCCTCCTCCTCCTCCCCTCCCCCTCCCCCCTCCCCCTCCTCTTTTTTTTGACATTTATTTTATGTGTTTGAGCATTCTGCATTCATGTATATCTATTCACTCACCTCTTGTGTGCCTGATACCCAAGGAGGTCAGAAAAGGCTATCAGATCCCATAGAACTAGAGTTCTGTCCAAAAAAAAATCACTTCACTTTTTATTTGTAGGTGTGGGTTGTGCCTATGCTTGGAATCAAACCCAAGTCCTCTGTTAGTGCTTGACTGCTGATCCATCGTTCCAGCCCTGGTTTATTTTTAATTTTGAAGGGTGTTGGAACCCTGGAGCTGCAGCTACAAGGGCTGTGAGCCACTCAGTCTGGGTGCTGAGAGCAATATATACTCTTTAACTGCTGGCTCACCACACCAGCCACCCTCACTGAAAGTTCTTCATATGCATATATGCTTGTTTTTGTTGTTGTTTAAAAGAAACATTGAAATGACATGATACATTTGTATGATGGGTTTTGTTTGCTTTGCAGTTTTTGAGACAATGTCTCATTAATATCTCAAGTTCTCCATCTTCTGGTGTTAAGACTGCAGGCCTCTTCCTCCAAGCCTATCTTATATAAGATACTCCCTCCTTCCCCCTACCTCCTCCTCTGCATATTCCTTCTTTTCCTGTATCAGGTTATTTAATCAGCTGGCTGCTGAAAGGTGTGTGTTCATCTCATGTTATTACAGGTCACACTGCAGGCTTACACCCTTTGTCTTTCAATGAGGTTTCCTTCCCACCTCCCCTTGCCTCCTAGGTAAGCTAAAGCATCCTATTAACTTACTTTTCTTTTCTACATTTACTTGAAAATGTGAGTGTACTTCACAAGGGAAAAGTCAGAGGACAGCTTGCAAGAAATAGGTTTTGAGTTACCTTACCAGTTTTGGTACCAAGTTTATTTACCAACTGAGTCATCTCACTTTTGTTTTGATGTGTGTGTGTGTGTGTGTGTGTGTGTTTGCTCGTGTAGATTTTTTTTTTATGGTACAGAATAGAGTTTATTCAGGTCACGGGGAGGGGGGAGTTAAAAGGGTGGTAGAGGCAGAGAGAGAGAGAAGAGGAGTAGAAGAGTAGAGGCTGGCCATGAGCATGTAGAGAGGGGGGGGGGAGGGAATGGGGAGATGAGGGGCAAGGAGGGGGAGAGAAAGAGAGGGAGAACAAAGAGCAGGGACCCAAGAGAGAAGAGCTTGTGTAAATTTTTTAAACCCCAACATAGACTAAGGTAGTGGTTTTCAACTTGTGGGTCATAACCCCTTTTGGAGTTGACCGACTCTTTTACAGGGATCACATATTAGATACCCTCATATCAAATATGTATATTACAATTTATAACAGTAGCAAAATTACAGTTAGGAAGTAGCAATAAAATAATGTTATGTTTGAGGTCACCACAGCATGAGGAACTGTATTCAAGAGTTGTAACATTAGAAAGGTTAAGTACCATTAGGCTAAGTGAAAGAGAAAGAACTCTCAAGAGTGGGAAGGGTCCTGTGACTGTGGCAGAGACTCCCAGGTAATCCAAATAAACTGAGTGAGCAGAAATGGTTCCAAGTTCTCAGTGAACCTTTGTAGTAGTGTATGCTCAGTGGAGCAGACTCAGTTCAGCAGAACAACCAGTGGGGCTGTTAGAGAGGAGGCTCCACTCAGCATTGTATTTGGTTCTGTTTCAACCAGTGTGACAATCCCTTCAGAAGACAGAAATGAACATGTACTAACATGTACCAGGTACAAACTGGAGCACACATCTGTGATCTCAGTACACCAAAAGAACATTGTGACAAGTCCTTGGAGTAGCTTCTCAAAATACAAAGCGTAAATCAAATATACTTCATTCTCCTTCACATGTACTTTTAGCTGTCATAGCATTACCTCTAGATAGCTTTCCAGTACATTTTTTTAACAGTTTCTATATAGAATGGTAAATCTACTTTTATTTTTTAATCTTTGTATATGGATGTTTTGCACACATGTATGTTTGTATACCATTTGTATTCCTGGTGCCCACAGTTGCCAGAGAGGGTATCAGGTCACCTGGAACTGGAATTATAAATCTTTGCAGGGTGCTGGGAATTGAATCTAGAAGAACATCCAGCACACGTAACCCTTAAGCCATCTTACCAGCCCTTTTGAATAATAAAACTTGGTTCTATTTTGTTTTGTTTGGTGGTGGTAGAGGAGGAGATGGTGCTGCTGCTGGTGGTGGTGGTGGTGCTGGTGGTGGTGGTGGAGGAAGAGGAGGAGGAGAAGGAGAATGTGTGTTTTGAGACAAGGTCTCCATGAAACTCCTGGCTGGCCTGGAAGTATGTTGATGAGGTTAGCCTGGAACTCATAGGGATCCTGAGTGAAGTTAAAGGCATTCACCACCTTTGGCACAAGTAGTAAATCTTTAATATTGAGTCTTTTCTAGCTAGTGAGATCACTCAGCAGATGAAGGCACTTGCTGCTAAAGTTAACTTCATAGCTCCATTTTCAAGACCCACATGGTAGGAGAGGGCCATATGTATCATGCCATGTACACGCATGTATATGTATACACACACAAACACAAACCTAATAAAGGTTATTTTCTAAGATTTGTATTACCTTACTGATTTTACTTTCTATATCAAAATCATAGCTTCTAAGTTCTTATTTTAAAATGTGCTATAAAATTATTTTCAACTCAATTTCCATTCCCTTATTTCCTTCATTCCCGCCAGAACATTTTATATCTTCATAGCGTTTCATTCTTACAGTCTTAAAATAGCAACTAAGAACTGTTATGTACTGGTTTCTGTTTGGTGTTGGAGATTAAAAAATAAACAGGGTGACACATAACACCCTGAGGGACTCCCCTAGGAGAACCTTAAGTCAAAGGTGTGCTTGGATTTTTCTTTGAGGTGGGTTTTCTTGTAGCCCAGGCTGGCCTTGAGCATGACAAGCTCTAAAGAATGATGATCTGCCACCATTTCTATGGAGACAAGGATTGCCCTTGGGGTCTCATGCATATTAGGTGAATTCAGTACCAGCTGAGCCCTGACCCAGTCCTCCTTTTTGAGAGGTATTTTAATGTGTGTTTTCCCTTTTCTCACAAAGCATCTGTGCAGTCTGGAAATTGGTGTGTTTGGTGTGTGTTCTTATTTCTCTGCAGCCAGGTGGGCCTCAAACTCAAGATCTCCCCCCACCCCCACCCCCACCCCCGTGCTGAGGTTATAGGCCGGCTTCAGCCTCTCTCAGTGTGCTCTTGCTGTCCTTGTGCTATTTTCCTTGTATAGCGTGTTTTTAGTTGTTACCTTACTATTCTTTGTAAGGGTAATAAATGAGTCCATCTGAAAATGCACCCTAGAAGAGCTGGTGTTACATGTTTGCCCAGTGTCCAAGAGCTGCAGACCTTTCATGGTAGGGATGTCAGGAAGAAAGTAGGCATGTCCGGGTGGAGGCTTGCCTGAGAGAGCAGTCCCATTCTCTGACAGGGTGGGAACGTGTTCTAGGAGGGAAAGGTAGACTGGTACAGAACAGGAGATGTACTGCTCTTTCCCTTTGAAGGCCAGCCTGTAGCACCTGGGGTTGCTCAGGGCTTTTCAGACCCTTCCTTAGGTTCCCTTGGAGTCTAAGAAAGGTCATGCACCGGGATGCTGTAGCTTGCACTCTTGAAGGTCTATTAAAGATTTCCTTGGGAAAAAAATTTTTTTCTTTCACTGGCCCATCATTATTTCTATTGAGAAAATAGGTTTTGAAAAGGTGGTGTTGTTTTGGAGGAAATATTGTATGGACGAAGTTGCTGGGCCTGCCTTAGGTTGACCTAGGGAGTGATTCCAACAGCTGACAACCATCAATGAGTCCTGCTGTCTTCTTGCTCCAGGTATCCTGAGTCTAGTCCCTGCCTCCAGATTAGTCTCATTCTCTCTGTGACTTACTAGTGTAGCACCTTAATGAGTTATCTCTCATCTTGCCAGCTGCTTACCCACACTGCTGCAGTGTCTTCATAAGTCGGTGGGGCCTGTATCCCCTGTCCGTGTTCTCCCTCATCCTGGACAAGGGTGGATGCTGCTGCGTGCAGTCTGGTGTTGTCCCACAGCTAGCCTTGTCTCTTGTTGTTTTCTTGATTCACCCCAAACTTCAGGTCATGATCAGAACTGCTACCATTCCTCACAATCCTCCCTGGAGCCCTTCTCTGGCCTGTCCTCCAAGCTAGAGCCCAACTGAACAGTCTGTGTGTGTGCCTTGCACCTTTCTCTACAAATACTCTATGCACTGGAGCCTGATTATTTGCTTCCTCAATAGACCCTAAGTTCCTCAAGGGAAGATGCTGGGTCTTCAGCATTGTTTCTTCCAAGCCAAGTGCAGAAGACTCTACTTAATGGTTATGAATGAATGAATGGTGTAAAACACTCAACAGACCCCCGTCCCTCAAAAGTGCCATTTAGCCATGGAAATGTGGAATGTGTACATAAAAAAGGAGATAGGCATATAACACTAAGGTTCTAAACAGGCTTTCAGTATCTGGGTGGGAACAAATGCCCTATGTCTTTGGTATGGGGTTAAGGGCAAGGGTGCATGTGACTTCTAGCTGCCAGCCAGCAGAATGAAGGCACAAGTCAGCCTAAAAAGGCTGGTGGGAAGATTGGTGTCCTTTAGGTGGAAGCCAACAACAGATTCCAGTACATCTTCTCCACACTAGAAAAAGAAAGCAACAAAATTCTGTGGTGAGCTATTAATATTCATAATAGCCAGAGGGGAAACACCCAGATAACAAACCCATGCCTGATTAACAGAAATATAGTAGCATCCATCTTACAGTAGTCTGTCACTTAGCCACAGAAGAGGTAGAATATCTAAAATCCTTGAATGGCGCTACAGTCATTAAACAGACCAGTTACACAACCAGGATGTATGCTCCCATTTACACCAAACATCCAAAACAGGCAAACCTGTCTGTTCAGGAAGTAGGGTAGCAGCTAGAAGGAGGCAGGAATTTGGAGTGTCTGCTCATGGGAACAGCTTCTTTATTATGGGCTGATACAAGGGTTGTAAAATTAACGGTTGGTTTTTCTAGCTATAAGAGGGGAGGAAAACCCTGTGTGGTATATTTTAAATGAATAATTGTGAATTAATAATCAACAGTTGTAAAATATTAACAGTAAATAGAGGATAAATAGATAACTTTCCTTCAGGATTGGTCAATTTTTCACTGAGTCCACAGTTGCTTGCTTGATTTAAGGTGGATCCTTAAAGAAGAGGCCTGCTCAAGGTGTTGTTCACTTCTTGGAGCACCTGGAGGATGGGAAGAAGACAACATTGGTCTATGCTGCTATTTTTTCCATTGTGACCAAATACTTTTAAGAAACAGCTTAGGGGAGGAAGAGTAAGGTGAATAAGGAAACCAACTCACAGATAATGTAAGATGAATTCCCGGGCACTTACCCCTTGGGGGCCTCTGATAGGCTGGAGTTGGCCAGTACTTCGTCTTTCCTTCACCCCCTGTGTTAGGTTTGTCCTCACACAGTGTTCCAGTTTTGTTTCATACAGGTTTTGCTCCTTGTTCCATCTTTGAATGCTACAAGGTGTTGCTGTTGTGGTGTTATCTTTGGGGTTTGCTTAAGCATTTGATGGATGGGGTCCCCAGTTCAGTACAGAGCCAGATGAGGGGATGGCAGATTTTCAGACCACTGCCACCTTTCATATGGAAGATGATATTTTCAGTTAAGTGTGTTGGGTGAGTGTCTAGAGATGGAGATTGCATTCTGTACGCACGGGCAGCGTGTTCATACCCTTCATCGGGCGTCCTCAGGGCACTGTCTGTATTAGTTACTTTTCTCATTGCTGCAACAGAGGCACGGTGAGGAATGAATGTAAGGTGGCTGCTTACATTGGGTCCAGGGCTAACACTCAGCCTGCCTTTTCCATTTTCCTCTGGTGTGGTGCCGTCCACACCCACAGTGGTTCTTCTCAATCTCAGTTAAGCCTGTCGGGAAGCATCGTCACAGATGTACTCTGAGAACTGTCTGTCCAAAGTGTTTGTGGCATATCCACCAAGGTTCCTTGCCTTCAAAGATGAATGGACATAGTGTTATAAAAGAGATCAGTAAAGCCCCCAGAGGCAAGGGTTCAGGGTGACTGAGCCTGTGAACTGTAGTTTGCTCTTCACAGCTCTCTGAGAAGCCTAGTGGAGTCCCAGTTACCTGACGTGGGCCCCAGTTACTACAGCCAGCCTCTGGTGGTCCTGAGTCCCATCTCTACAGCTCCGTTCTTCTAAATATATAGTCAATGACCAAGTATACTGACAACAAGCATGGATAGTGGGGACCATAGCTATTTAAGCAGAGTATCCACTTCACCCTTGGCTTTACATCCCACATCTCATCTCCATATAAAAGAATCAAAAAATGAGTATCTGTACCTCTCATCTGTCAGTGTGGGCATCTAGGGTAGCTCCCCCTCAGTAGCACACTCCTGCCCTGGGTTTCATATTCATATGATCTTGGGAAATAGCCAGCCAGCATTAGGGAGCACTTGAGAATGTGATGCACCATTCAGAAAAGACCAACCCAGTTTTTCCTGGAACTAATCTCCAAAAAATTCCACCAAGCTGTTAAATGGAAAATAGCTGCTAAGAGTTTGGACATGCAAATATTTTCAGCTCTATAACTAACCAAGCAAACTACAGTGTCACCCTGATGGGGGACAGGGGACAAAAGGCCAACTAATGCCTGAACTGACTCCTCCCAGCTGTTGGTGAACTCCCAGATTGCCCAATCCAGTTGGGAAAAGCACTTTATTTGGACCTAGCACACAACACAGCACAGTATCTCGGTGAACAAGGTGCCAGTGTAGTGTCTGCAGGCACCATAGCCAGAGTGGCTCTCAGCAAGTTTCTCCACTCCTCTGGGTACCCATCTCCTTGACTGTTGCATGAGGCAAAAATGGCACTTGTGGATGTTCAAGAGCCAGCACAGCCAAGTACTGATTTGGAATTCACCTGCCAGGCTCTGGGGTTCCTAATTCTCATTCTGTTCTCCTCTCATCCCTGGGAGCTGTCGTTTCCACTGCCAATGGTAGGAAAACCAGATCCAGAAAAAGACCAGGCCTAGGACTCAAATCCAGAGCCATTGTCTTCCTAGAATTCAATGGTTGGTATTATCAAGAAGCCAGAAGAAACACATCAGATAGAGCCCTGGAGCCTTACAGGAAAGTGGAATTGGGCCAGATAGCATTGGAGTTTGTTCCCAGCATCCCAACCCCTCTGTGCTTGAGGGCCTGAATCCTGCAAATGTCAGCACCACTGTGACAGCATGACATCATCCACCATGCACTTCCAGTTCTGACGGCACCTCTCAGAGTTAGCAGGGAATTTCCAGAGCATTTAGAAGCTGTGTATCAGACACCTGTTAGAGTACCCTGCCTAGCTCTACCTTGGAGTCGGGCTTCTTCCAATCCCTGAGGGAACCCACTAGGAGGCTAGAGGCCATAACCTCGTGCTGAAAAGTGCACCAGAAGGGACCTGATACTCATCAACATACTCTTTTTCCTCATAGCGCTTTTTCCTTGAGGACTGGCTTCATCATACAATAGCTAATCTCCCTTGAGCTGGACAGTGTTACCCTTCAAAGCCACACTAATCCCTTTTTACAGTAGAAAACAAAAATCCCAGAGTTCTTTGGACACTGGCTGCCCACAGCATCATTGGAGACCTTCCTTTCTGTGCTGTGATTTACAGTCTTGGACTAGACAGAGCTCGTTCTAACCCAGGAAGACTCCACACACCACTGGATGTAACAGAGCTATTTGGGAGAGCCTCAAGATGAGCTGCTTGAAGCCATTGGGATTGTGCTCTGAAGCTGCTTCTCATGGGGCTCCTTGCCTCAGAGATGCCTCCAGATGAGCTGTGGTCTAGAGTGGGCGAGTGCAAGGCTGGACGCTGCACGTGCTCACTTCCCTTGTACCCTTTCTGTTGCTGTTAAGATACTAGGGTATAAGGTGTGTGGTTTCATAAGCTGTGGTTGGAGGGGTCTGTGTGATTTAATATCACCTCCAGTTCTAAGGTGCTTTTTGTTCCACCTTCGAGTACACATCCCTCAGCATCCTCCTGTTTCCTTGTAAGTAAAGCAAACACAAGTCATTTGCATTCCCAAAAGTTTTCGCTGCCACACATCCAGGTAGTCATCTTGCCAGCTCTTTCATGATCCAGATAAGTGGAATTCATTTAGCTCTTGACTTTTCCATACTAAAGGATTTCCTCAGGACCAGGTGTCCTGCATGACCAGATAGATTAGTGTGCCCTGGCATGAGAGAAGTCAAGCATGTTTCACCAAGTAAAGACAGAGTTCCATCCAAGACAGAAATGGTCTAGGTATCAGCCCATGTCCCCAGCATAGTTCCAAAAGGCTCATTCTGCCTAGCTGTCTTGGCTGCCCTGGCCTTCTATGTGTTGGGGACACACAGACAGGCTGCCCTGCCCTGAGTGAACAGAAAGGGGATCTGTTGCCCTGCAAGAAATTCAGGGTCATGGCAACAGCAGCCTGTCCTGTGAGAGTGTCCCCATCTAGCCTGAGGCCTGGTCGTTTCTGTCTAGCCTTCACTCTTATCCCTCCATCTTACTTAGTGGATCATCACAGTCAGTGTCCTGCAGTCCTGGTTTTAGTAGTGGGATGGTGCTGGCAGGTGCTGCCACCCTACATTCCTGAGTGCACTATTAGAAGCAAGGCTCAGTGCTGATGCTCTTGTGGACAGTACAGGCAAAACAGCACCAACGTGCAGTTCCTGTAGTTTCCCCACTTTACAGACAAAGATCTGAGGTGAGGCTGTGGGCAATCAGGAGGGCAGGCAGGTCACTCAGCATCACTGATCAAACCAAGAAACCTTGTCTGCAACAAGCCCTGGTCCACCGTTTGGAGCCGGTTATAAAAAAATGTCTAAGACCCATATAGGTTAACTAGGAAGAGTGAGTGTATCCAAGAGGCAGAGAACTTGGGGAAGCACTGGGAGCACTACCGCCTGTTGTGGGATATCCCAGACACGAAGAATGCACGCTATGGAAACAGCCAGACGAAGGCATAATATCCAGCAGTGAGCACCTGCTAGTACTGCATTAGGGTGATAGTTACTCTAACACAGGATCAAACACAAACCACTCCTTAAGATAGGGCCTGTACCCTGTTTGGTTACGTGGTGGCCTTGCACTCTGCAAAAGTGCAGCTATGGCAGACTGTGTGCATGTGTCCTGAAGGAACAGCTACTGTGGTACCCGGATACATCATAGAGGATATGAATGGGTTATGCCATGCCTTCTGCCTCTGGGAAAGTCCACTGAATTGCTTGCTGTCCATCCTGTCTGGGTAGAGTGTTTTAACATGCCAAAGTGCTGAATTTATACACACACACACACACACACACACACACACACACAGTAAAATCATAAGTAGCTCCTGGTTTGCCTTGGAGGAAGTATTGATTCACTGCTAAAAAGGAAACCAGAAGAACAGAGTAGTGGTTACACAGGAACAGTGTGCAGCCTATGGGCCTTACAGAACACTTCTGGTCAAGAAGGCTGCCAGTGTGAGAAAAGCTCATTTGTATATTAAAATTTTCTCAGAAAGCTGGGCTCCGTGGCATTTGCCCTTAATTTCAGTACTCAGGAGGCAGAGTTATGTGGATCTCTGTGAGTTCTGTGATAACCAAGGTAGTGTAGAAAAAAAACATATCTCTGGTGGTGGGAAAAATGTTTAAGAGCCAGTTCTCTCCCTCAGTTTTCAGGCTCCTTTGAGACACTGTGCCCCCAGCTTCTTATGATCTGGATGGTTGAAGAGTAAAAATGAGCCATTCATAGCCTAGTTTTGACCAATATAAAGGCTCTGCAAAGTAACTTCCTGCTGTGTGCACACTTAGTAAGCTCATGATGTCACACTTGGTCATAGACAAAAGGACAAAAAGCGATAGTAAATTCTTACTAAGAAGTGGATTGTGCTTTCGTCTGTTTTAAAGGGTGAGCAGTGGTTGAGACCAGGTCTCACTATGTTGGTTACCATACCCAGTTTGTTTGCTTGCTTTCTCTCCCTCCCTTCCTTCCTTTTGTCTTTTTAAATCAGTATTGTATGTGACATGATTAAAAATTCATTGGTACCTAAGGGCTTGTTTACATAGAGAAAGCATTGTGGGTGACCAGAGAGATTGCTTAAGTGGTGGTTTAGAGTATGCTTTTTTTTTTTTTTTTTCTTAGCAGACCTAGATTTGTTTCCAGCACTCACATTGGTGGCTCAGACCTGTTCATAACTCCAGCTCCAGGAAATCCAACACATGGCCTCAGGTCACCTATAGTCATTGCATGCACACAATTTAAAGTAATAATTTTTTTAGAGCAGTCACAGCATTCCTGGACATTTCTTCCTAAAAACATCTTTTGTGTGTGTATATTGCATGGGTTTTACTGATACTCACGAAATTTAGGTAGAGGAGAGACCTAAATTTAGTTAGTAAAGAAGCTATTTTCTAGAGCCATGTTTGGGAATGTATTGTTTCTCTCCAAAGCAAACCAGGATGCTGTGGTCTGTTCTGTGCAAGCTCCCTCCCCTGCTTTTTTTTTTTTTTTTTTTTTTTTTTAATGTCTATGAGAACACTGTTGCTGTCTTCAGACACACCAGAAGAGGGCATCAGATCTCATTACAGATGGTTGTGAGCCACCATGTGGTTGCTGAGAATTGAACTCAGGACCTCTGGAAGAGCAGTCAGTGCTCTAACCACTGAGCAGTCTCTCCAGCCCCCTCCACTGTTCTTGATACTGGCTTCATTAAGAACAAAAAGACAAAACAAACAAAACTGGAGAGTGTTAGTGTAATACCCAGTTGAACGGTGAGATCCAGCAGGGTTAATGAAGACCATGTCTGTGGAAGCTCTCCCTCCACCTACATGTGCTACGTTGTCAGTTAACAACTTACCACTGCGGTGGAGCTGGAGGCAGCCTAACTTAGTAGCTGCTGTGAAGGCTCCTGTGCAGAAGTATAGCCAGCACTGTGCACCTGGGCCTCATTCTGAGTGAGCACTTGACATACGGCTCATTGTCATGATTATTGTTGGGTACCACGTCTCTGGGCCAGATACTAATGTTAAACAGCATCCCATATAGATGGTTATCCACTAAGGAGGGAAATGAAAATGACACTAAGGGACCATTCTTAAAATGACACCCATGGCTGTTAATAGTTATTTTATATTGAGAGAATATTTGTCATCCTGTAGTTTCGATTCTTAGTTGTGCTCTGCTCCCTAGAGCCATTGGAACAAGACTATTCTGAATGGCAGTTGTTCAGATATTTGAAATAGTGGCGTTGATTACTCTCTTTTTTTTTTCCTTTTTCTTCTGTGTACGTGCGTGTGTGGGGGCACTTACCCATGCAGAGACCAGAGGTTAATAATCAGGCATCTTTCTCTCATTGGCTGTTCTTTTTTTAAAGACCAGATCTCACTGAATCCGGAACTTGCTGGTATAGCTAGATTGGTTACATAGCCAGTCCCTAGGAAGCACCTCTGTCCAGCCCTCAGAGAAGATATTTGAAACCAGGAGGGCTAGTTAAAAGATCAAAGGCTACTGGTTGAAATGTGCTTTAATAAAGAAGGGTTCTTTGGAGACTTATGATAGGCAGGGTGCCTCGGTCTCCGGCAAATCGACATAGTGCATGTTAGCCACTACTAGTAAGAATTCTTCTGGCAGGTACGAACACTCTAGTTCTTCCTGTTTGTGATGACCCTGGCATGCCCTACTGGATTCTGGTGCGTCTATGTGGGACCCAGCCTATTCTTTGTATGATCTCAGGCCCAAGTCAAGTGGTCTTACTACAGTATCCTGGTTTCCACCCATTTGGCAGCTTACTGGTCAGTTTTAGCCGTTGTGATAGGCACTGTCAGCTCTTGGTGCTGTTTGTTTTTAATTGACTGTAAGTGGTAGTTGTAATGAATTGTGCTTGCTAAGCTAATAATAACCTTCCTAAATTATGCCATGGTGTTGGGTACAACAGCAACAGGATTGCTATTTTTAAATGAGGTTTGGTAAAACAAACAGGCAGGCCGCTTACAGGAAATGCTGAGCTGATGATTAATTGGTGTTCTGGAGCTGGCCTCTTGATCTCAGATGTGCTGTTCCTCTGATGATCCTGTAGTAAGGCTACAGCCCACACCCTACTTCATTTCCACATAGCTGACACGTAGTTTCTTTTCTGCCGTCTTTGTGCAGAGGGTAATGATAGCTGGTTCAGGCTGGCTGTTGGCTCTTGTACAGTGTTCAGAGTGCCTTTCCATTCTGGGACACAGTACTTCATCATATTGCCATGTTACAGAGGCATTGATACTGGGGGACATGAAAGAGCTTAGAACATGGTTTCCGACTAGTTCATGAAAATTGGAAGCTACTGATACATACCCACGGCTTGTCAACATATGTCCAGTTCCTGTGAAATAGGTAGAAAGCTTAAATGTGTCAAAGATCGTTTTCTTAAATCAGTGAGGAATGAGTCCATGGTAAAATTACTAAAGCCAGCATAATGTCACTTGCCTGGAACCCCAATGAGGAGGAAGCAGAAAAATCACCATGAAGTCAGGGCCAGTGTGGGCAGGACCACCATGGTCTTTGAGGAGGCCATTGTCCTCATCATTATTGCCATCGTTGTATTGAAAAGGCTGGAGATGTAGCTCTGAGTTAGTGGGAATTGACCTAGTGTGGTTAAGGCCTTTGGTCACATAGCCATAGAAACAGTTAATGCAAGGAGCAGTGAATAGGCCATTGGCAACAGTAGAAAAACAGCATCTCTGAAGTTACATAGGGACTGGAGAGATGGCTCAGCAGTTAAGAGCACTACAGATTTTGCAAGAAGACTTGCATTTGGTGGTTCCCAGCAGCCTCATAACTGTTATGGTTATAGGGGATCCAACACCTTGCATACATACTTACATGCAAACAAAGAACTCGTGCATATAATGTAAGTAAATGTTTAAATTTAAAAAGCAGATCAGGTTGGGGGTGCACGCCTTTAATCCCAGTCCTAAGGAGGCAGAGACAGGTGGATCTTTGTGAATTCGATGCCAGCCTGATCTACAAAGCAAGTTTCAGTCAGGGCTACAGAGAAACCTTGTCTCCAAAAACAAAAAAAAAACAAACCCAGTGACCCAAGTTTAATTCTGAGCACTCAGCACTCATCCTGTGGCTTCAGAGGACCTGGTGCCTCTGGCCTGCGAAGGCAACTATACTCACTTGCACAGCATATATGCGGACATAAAATTTTTTGTTTAGTTTTTTTGTTTTGAGATAGGGTTGCTGTGTAGGCTCAAACTCAAAACCACCGGCCTCTGCCTTCTAGTAGTTGGGATTAAAGATGTATGTCCTCAGCCCAGTTCGTACACATCATTTAAATTTTAAGTGAAGGTGGTTTTTGGTGGTTGGGTATGGATATGTGGGTTTTCTAGTTTTTTTCAAGACAGGGTGTCTCTGTAACCTGGACTGTTTTTGGAACTTGCTCTGTAAACCAGGCTGGCCTCAAACTGAAAGATCCGCCTGCCTCTGCTTCCCAAGTGAATGCTGGAATTAAAGGTGTGTGCCAGTACCACCAAGCAAATTTAAGTTTGGGGTTTCGTTTGTTTAAAGAAAAATAAAACAGACCATTCATTTTTCTGAGGAGACTGCACCTTGACCCCAGATGGTCATGAGCTTAGAGAAGCATTAAGTACAATTTGGTAGCTGCCGGGGAAGAGCTGTGCCACCAAACACTCAGACTACCCTCCCACTGTCCGTGAGGAAGAATAAGCGTCATACTTGACTGAATCGCAGGTGAATGGGGTGTGCTGTGTAACTGGGATCCCAGCGGGCAAAGGGTAGCGTAGCCAAAGGCACAGTGGCTCTTCTGTGGCCAGGTGCTGCTGTTGAGTCTTGTGCAACTTAATTCCATAGGGTGAAGGGTCTATGGGCATTTAGCTTTTTAGAGGGGAACTGGTGACTTCTGGTTTATGTTGTCAGAGTCCACCTGCTAGTCCAGGGCCCTGGAACACACAGGCCAAGGGATCTCACTCATAGTCACGGTGCTGACCAGTGTGGGAATGCCTGGCTCTCAGAAGCTTGTTGCCTAGGATGTGCAGGTCTCCTCCCCGATCCCATCCCCTTCGCAGCCCATACTGTCACTCCAATGGCATCCGCAGTGCCCTTCTGCTAAGCAGCACTGCTTAGGACCATTGTCTTCAGAAGACATGTCCTTTGACACTAGAACCATCTCAGTTTTCACAGTGATGTCGCAGTGCTAGATGAGATGTGTGCTGGCAGCTGGAGGGCGGGCTCTAGAGGTAGCTCCCAGGAAAGCCTTTCTATGTGTAAAACAGATATCATCCCGAGTTTGTTTGTTTTACTATTGACTTTTTATTATGTATGAGTGTTTTGGCCTGCATGTTTGTGCGTGCCTAGTGCTCAAGGAAGAGGGTATCAGATTCCCCTAGAACAGAGTTAGTGACGGTCACCATGTTGGAAGCTGGCAGCCAAACCCAAGTCCTATATAAAAGCAGCAAATGCTCTTAACTGCTTGCTCATGGCTCCGACTCTGACATTATGTTTTTGTGATTGATTTTTTTTTATGTTTAGTCTTTAAAAATGCTTATGGTTAATTCTATTGTTGTTTGGTTTGGGTTTGGGTTTCAGACAGAGTCTGTGTCTCCCTAGCTGACCTGGAATTCACTGTATAGACCAGATTGGCCTCGAGTTTACAGAGATCCACCTGTCTTCTGCTTCTCGGGTGTTGGGATTAAAGGTATATGCCGCAGTGCCCAGCAAATTTTTTAAAAAATTTTAATTAGCATGCTTCAGAAAAAGTAATAAAGAGGGGCTGTAGGGATGGCTCAGCGGTTAGCACTGAGATCTGGGTTTGATTTCTAGCACCTTTGCATAGACCCACATGGAGGAAAAACACCAGTGAACATAAAATTAAAAAGGTAATAAAGAGTCAGGCATATGGTACCTGCCTTTACTCCCAGCACTCAGGACTCAAAGGTCAGGCAAGTCACTGTGAGCTGAAAACCAGACAAGACTACATAGCAATACCTTGTCTCAAAGAAATAATTTCAATAAAACAAGAAGTCAGGCTAGTGTAGTGCTGAGATAACTGGATTTCTTTTTTGTTGTGTTGTGTTTTTTGGGACAGGGTTTGTCTGTGTAGCCCTGACTGTCCTCGAACTCACTGGTTAGACCAGGCTCTCCTGTATCTGCCTGATGGCTGGAATTAAAGGCATGTGCCACCACCGCCTGGCAGCAACTGAATTTCTTGAGCCCAGGGATTCAAGGCCAACCTGGCGATAAGGCAAAACAAAGTCTCCAAAAAAAAAAAAAAAAAAAAAAAAAAATTTACAGTCTATCTATTTGGTGTTGCTCTTGATTGACATCTTTACTTTAAAAAAAACTCACACCATGTTCAGAGTCCTTGAAGTCCTGCAAATGGCAGTGTGGAACCTTTCCTTAAGATCTTACAGCAGGACCCAAACAAGTGGTACCAACTTTGTTTCCAATGGAACCGTACATCTGCAAAAGGAAAAGTAATCACCTCTAAGAACACTGACCCTTTGCTCCTTGATTTACCAGATGTAAGCAGCCTTCAGGAAGCTTCGTCTTCTGGTGGGTATAGATCCCAGGGCTGACTACCAACCCCTTACTGAGATGTCTACCATCTGCCTGCCATTGCTCTGGGTGACATATTTTCCTCTGTGCTGTGTGGACATTGCCATCCTAGGCAACAAGTGAATCAGATGTGGTTGCTAGCCCAGGAAGTTCTGCACATGCGTAGCACTATCTCCCATGAGCACAAGGTTGTGACCAGAGCGATGGACCACACTGGCTCCTCGGCTCGCTGCTCAGTCAGAGGTGGCATACTGATGTGACAATGTACAGATGTCTCTGCCTGTCCAGTGGTTCCAGCCATTGAGGACTGCTCTGCAGCTCCTATGGCTCAGGACAGTGAGTGGGTTGGAGCCACCACTGAGCTGTTCTGCAAACACTTGAGCAAAAGAAAGGAAGATGGGTGGGAAATAAATGTTTTCTTTTAAACATTATATAATACTCAAAGACTTCTTTTAAGTGCAAAGTGAGAAGCACAGCAGAGGGAAATCAGCAGCATGGGTGAGCAGTAGACCTAAGCTGGGGCCTGGGGTACTTGCTGGGCAGACTCCTCCCTAGCACTGCTGGAACACAAAAAGCCGCTTATGGCTTTCTACCCGTGAAAGACTGAGAGAATCTAAACAAGGATGAAACTGTTTCTGGAGTCATTTTGTATGCTGGGAATCTTTAGAAACATGGTGTGTGACGTTCTTGGTTTGTGCTTTGGGTTTTATGTTGCTGAAGATCAAACCAAGGCAGGTGGCGTACCACACTGAACTGCACTGAGAGCTCAGTCCACCCCTAAGAGCTGTGTTATAAAAACATGAACGCACTGAATTATAGAGGAAAATGTCATGGGATGCTTCATATGTGAAGGAAGGGACAGTGTGTCAATTCTTCGTTTATCTGAGGTCAAGAAAAGCTTATTGAGTGTCCAGTAAGGGAGCATCTGAGGTGAGGCACACTGGGCCTTTCTTTCTTCTTTCTGTGCCTCTGGTACTGGAATGGAGATCCTGCTCATAGCTGGCAACTGCTCTAGCACTGAACCGTATTTCCAGCCCTTTATCTTCCTTTTGATTGTGTATGTGTGTGGTTTTTACTTATTTCGTTGCTGGTAGAGGTAAGTTGTTACTTATTCCTTCCTGTGTTCCAGAGATTAAGCTCAGGCTATCATCATATCAACCTTGTCAGTGCCTTTGTCTGCTGAGCTGTCTCACCAAACTCTTTTGGCCTTCTGAGACATGGTCTCACTCTCTCTCTGTCACCCTTGTAAACCTGGGACTCATCATGTTGCCCCAACTGGGCTTGTTATGACGCCTGCTTCCTACCTTTCAGAATTACAGGTGTGTACCACCATGCCTGGTTTTTTTATTTTTAATAGGAAAACACTCCAGCTGGAGAGACAGGTCAGAGGGCCTGAGATGAGGTAGCTCACAACTGCCTGTAACTCAGCTTCAGGGCATCCATTGCCTTCTTCTGTATGCTGTAGCCACCACACTCATGTGTCGTACATACGCATATACAAAACCAAAGTAAGCCTTTTGTAACTGTTTTAGAAAAAGGTAAAGACTGGAGAGATGACTCGGCAGTTAAGAGCTTTTCCAGAGGAGCCAGGTCGATCGATTTTCCAGCACCGTTGTCTGGCCTTCATTGGCACCAGGCATAGAAGTATGGTGCATAGACATACACACAGGCAAAACTCTGTTCACATGATTTTTTTCCCTATACTACTCAAGACCATATATCAAAATGTGGGTAATATCAACAGGGTATAGTAATGCAAATGGGTCTCTTGAGTTCGAGGCCTGCCTGGTCTACATATCAAGTTCTAGCAAGTGCTAAACCAAAGGTAGTAGAGACTGGAAGGTCAGGTGTTCAAGGTCAGACTGAACTACATAAGATCTTATCTTTAGAATAAAGGAACTTGGGGCCCAGTACTGAGATGTTTTTAAGTAAAAAGAGAAGGAGCTGAAACATCAAATAAGAAAGTACTGTTAGCCCTGCTCTTCCCTCATGGTGGGAACCTTGACTCTGCAGACATTTCTTATCCCCATGCACAGACCCCTCTGCTCTCCAGTTTTGGTTCATAGGACCTGCTTATTCTTTCTCCACAGGACTAAGCACTGAAGGCATCTACCGGGTCAGTGGGAACAAGTCAGAAATGGAAAGTTTGCAAAGACAGTTTGATCAAGGTGAGTAAGGTACACTTTGGTACCAAGCAAATACTGTGGCTGAATTGTCTGCATTATAGGTTTCCCTGGCCCTGCCTCACTTCTCTGGATGAGCCTTGCCTTCCTGGCCTGGGACCAGGGTGGTAGCATTTGAATTAATGATCAGGCCAGAGGTGTCCACAGTTCAAAATGGCCCTGTAAGAGAGAAAGTGAGGGAACATTTCAAGTAATTGAGGCGCCGAGCTGCAGCTCCCACTTCCAAACTGAACTCTTGGGCTGCCCTGCTCCTACATTAGCCTATGAGAGGCTCCAAGCTAGGGACTCAGCTCTTAATGTGAGAAATGCCCACAATGCATGCCAAGCCATGCTACCAGTGCTAGGGCAGAGCAGTCAAGTGCTCTTAGCTGTCATCATTAAGGAAGCAGAGGGAACGGGCTAACTTCTAGAGGGGCCAACTCACTGTCGTCATGGGCCAGTCAACAGTGACACCTTATAATCATGTGCCACTGTTAAAACATTAACTCTGTCCTGGTAAAAGACATCTTTGTTGTGCACATGTCAGATAAATACACTTAAACTAAGCGGAGATGTCACCAGGTGGAGTTATCTTAGAATTATCTCACAGGTCCATACCTGCAAGAATCTGAACAGCTGGTAATCCAGAGAGGAACACTTTGTGGCCATCTTTAGACAAGTCTTACAGAATCAATCATGCAGTGAGGCCTAGAGGAAGAAGTAAAATGAGAAGAAGGCTCAGTGGGCTGGGAAGAAAGTGAGGGATTCTTCCTCCCTCCAGTCTACATCAGGATCTGGATGAGGCAGGAAGGGAAGCAAGGAAAAAGCTGAAGCTTGTGATTAGATGGGAGGTGGCCTAGGGGACCATGGTCCCCAGTGACTCCTTCCCACAGGCCAGAGGTGACCTGTCAGGCCATGTCTGTGAACCCAGGCTGCCAGCTCCTCTGCATGCCATGCTAATCCCAAACCCCTACCCTAGCAACATCTGTCAGCCTTTCTGGGGGTTTCCTTGTTGCTTCTGCTGGTTTACATGGGTCTAGCCTCACTCTTGGCTTTCTCTCAGACCACAATCTGGACCTGGCAGAGAAAGACTTCACTGTGAACACTGTTGCAGGGGCCATGAAGAGTTTTTTCTCAGAGCTGCCAGACCCCCTGGTACCATACAGCATGCAGATCGACTTGGTGGAAGCTCACAGTAAGTATGAACAGCCTGAGAAAGGCTCCAGGTGGCCCTGCCCTTTTTGCCAGAGGCGCTTCTCTGAGTGTTACACCAGGGCAGCTGTAGGTCCCCAGACCTGGCATCTAACTTGGGTGTGATCCCTGTCCCTCTGCTATGGCTAACCTCCCCATGTCTCCTTTGCATTTACTCCTTGAGATGAAGCCAAAACTTCCAATTCTGAATCACATTGTCTTGGACCCTTTCTCACCTCTCTGCTGCCTCATTTAAGTCAGCAAGACCGTGATCTGAGGCCCAACAAACTGTCAGAAAGTTACCTCTGGGACTGGAGAAATGGTTCAGTGGTTATAAGACTGCTGTTGCAGAGAGGACACAGCTATCAAAACTCGGTTGCAAAGGTTCTAACACCCTTTCTGACTTCTAAGGTACCAGCCACACGTGTGATGTACAGACATGAACGCAGGCAGGACACAGACTAGAATTACTATATGTAAAAACCTTTTCTTGGCGTTGTTAAAGAATGAAATCACCTGAGTATGCATGTGCAGAAGGGGATGTCCAGTGGCTTTGGCCAGAACATCACAAGGCTCGGTAGCACGTAAACACTCTGGGGTTTTTTTGCTGTTTACTTGAGGTAGTGCCTTAGATCTCCCAGGATGCCCTCAGACTCTTTATCTTGCATCCTTTAACTCCCATGGGTTGGCATTATGGCATGTGCCACAATGCCTGACTTAGAACCTCTAGTTTTAATGACAGTCTTTAGGGCAGCAATTCTCAACCTGTGGATCGTTACCTCTTTCACAGCTGACATCAAATATCCTACACATCAGATATTTACATTACAACTCATAACTGACAAAATTACAGTTGTGAAGCAGCGATGAAAATAATGTTATGGTTGGGAGTCACTACGGTATGAGGAACTGTATTAAAGGGTCACAGCATTACAAAGGTTGGAACCCACTGCTCTAGGGTGACGGTTGTGTGGGAGTTTTCCCATTGTCTGGCCTTTAGGAGAATGTCATGTGCCTTGAAGGACCTGACCTCTTAAGGCTGCCACCATAGGGCACTTATTCTACTATTTTGCCAAAGGAAGCCTTGGCTCTTGCAGGGGGAAAAGGGGAAGACCCAGAAACAGCAATTCCTCCACGGCTACTGAAGGCGTTTGCCGACAGCCTGATCTACCTAGTGAGTTCCAGGACAGCCAGAACTACATAGTATAATCCTGTCTCAAAAAGAAAAGAAAGAGTTCCCTTTTCAAGCATCAAGAGGTCAGACAAGAAAAGAGGTATGGTCCTGGGCTAACTCATCACTGCCTGAGTCAGGCTTTTTGCTCAAGGCTGTGTTGAGGTTGTAGACCCTGAGTCCCCTTCCAGTCCTGAGTCCCTGATCCTCTAATGAAGCCACTCCAGCTGTAGAGGGTGCAGGACTCAGGTTATCCACACATGCTCTGTTTTCACATTTCCTAGCCTCTCCTTTTTGCCCACCTACCAAGCCTGGGAGGCAGGACTTACGTTTGGATCATCTTAGACTCATGCTCTCTCTCTAAGGGGAGTTAGAAAGGAGGTTCTGGAGGCCTTTCACTGGTGAGTACCCAGATGCTGGAGACCTGGTTCTCACATTTGCTTTGCCTTGACTGGGCGCCACCTACAGGCATGTTGAATGCCGGCACCCAGCAGAATGCCATAGTCATATTGACTTGGCACCTTCTTGTTTGGGGAGGGGCAGAAGAGGATGTTGTTGATAGAAGGCTATCTTAGGGTTTCTATTGCTGCAACAAAAACACCATGACCATAAAGCAAGCTGGGGAGGAAAGGGTTTATTCTGCTTACACTTCCACACAGCTGTTCATCACCAAAGGAAGTCAGGACAGAAACTTAGAGAAGGAACGTGAAGCAAGAGCTGGTGCAGAGGACTTGGAGAATGTTGTTCACTGGCTTGCTCCTTATGGCTTGCTCAGCCTGCTTGCTTAGAGAACTCGGGACCACCAGGTCAGAGATGGCGCCACCCAAAATGAGCTTGACCTTCCTCCATTGATTACTAATTGACAAAATAAATGCCTTACAGCTGGATCTCGTGGAGGCATTTCCTCAAGTGAGGCTCCTTTCTCTGTGATGACTAGCTTGTAGCAGGTTGACATACAAAATCAAACATCACTATTAAACCACAACCTTATTCATCCCTTTCTTATGAATTCATCCCCAAGATCTCACATTAAGAACAACCTTAAAAGTCTTTCAGTCTTTACAAACTCAAACACAATAAAATTTTATTCCTTTTGAAATTCAGAGTCTGATAGTATTCAAAGTCTTGCAATTATAGGTGCCAATAAAATAAAAAGTAAACCGCATACTTTCTTACTTCAAGAGGGAAAAATCAGGGCACAGTCACAATCAAAGCAAAGTCAAACTTCAACCATCCAAGGTGTGGGATCCACTCACAATCTTTTGGGTTCCCCTGAAGAAGCTGAGTCACTTCTCCGGCTCTGCTCTCGGCAGCTTACAGCTTGTCCTCTAGGACCACCTGGCTCTACCCCACGCTGCTGCTGCTGCAACTGGCCTGCACTCTCACCTGTTGGCTCATAGGCTCTCTTTGTGGCACCAAACCTCAGCTTCTCTGCGTGACCCTTCAGTCCTGCCACCAAGACGGCACCTTCAATGGCCTCTCCTGGCCTCTCACAGTGCCAAGCCTTAGCTGTTCTCCATGCCTTCATGCCTTCAAAACCTAGGTTCTTACACATTACCAAGTCCAGCTGCCAACATGAAGTACAACTGTGGTCACCTTTGGAATATAATTTCTGTGTGCTATCTCTCAGGAAACATTTCCCAAAGCATTTCACCTCAACAATGCTGGTCCCTTCTTAATCACTGCTGATTTCTTAGCTCCTGCTAACCATCGGTTGTCCCAGTAATGTAAAGTTTTCACTTCAGTAGTTCTAGTGTCTTGTTAATCACAGCTGACCAGAACCACAGAATCTTAATTCAAAGTAGCACTTGGCCCTGAGAGTCTTTCTCTTCCCTCTGGTCTTCACAAGCCAGACCTCCATCTCCTCTGCTCCTCTCGACGTTCTGACCTTCCAAGCTCCTAAAGAACTTCCCACTGAGATCTCAACACTCAGTGGCTTTTCTAGCCCAAAGTTTCAAAGTTCTTCCACAATCCTCCCCAAAACATGGTCAGGCCTGTCATAGCACTCCTGCTACCAACTTCTGTCTTAATTAGGGTTTTACTGCTGTGAACAGATACCAAGGCAACTCTTTTCTTTTTTCTTTTTTCTTTTTTTTTAATTAATCATCACCATCATCATTATTATTATTACTATTATGGTGTCTCCAGACGCACCAGAAGAGGGCATCAGATCTCATTACAGATGGTTGTGAGCCACCATGTGGTTGCTGGGAATTGAACTCAGGACCTCTGGAAGAGCAGTCAGTATAATCACTGAGCCATCTCTCCAGCCCGAAGGCAACACTTATATGGACAGCATTTAATTGGGGCTGTCTTACAGGTTCAGAGCTTCAGTCCATTATCATCAAGGCAGGAGCATGGCAGTGTTCAGGCAGGCGTGGTGCAGGAGGAGCTGAGAGAATTGTACATCATTGTCTAAAGGCTGCTAGGAGAAGACTGGCTTCCAAGGTCTTAAAACCCACGCTCATTGTGACACTCCTACTCCAATAAGGCCACACCTCCTAACTGTCAACTTCCTAGACAAAGCACATACAAACCATTACAGAAGGTACTGCCCAGCCTGAGAAGGCTGGAATCTCATAACCTCCTCTCTGGGCTGCCTTCTAATCCGTCCTTTCTCGACTGACAAGCGAGTGGGGACAAGGGGGCGCTGACATGGCACCTAACAGCAGAGCAGCAGATGGAGCATAGGCTCTGGGTCAAGGTGAATTTAGCTGAGTCCAAAGCCAGGTACTGAAAATGTTGTGTCAGGGGAAGATTGCCATGTCCTAAAGTAGCACAGGTTTCCATGGCAATAGCATCCTGCCCAGCTCTTTTCACTTAATTGCCTCAGAGTAGCTGTGTGTGTTCAGGCTTGCGCTCAGTTTCATATCCCATCACAGTGGATATCAAGGTCAGTGTCTGATTGTGTGTGCATCAGAATTTCAGTGTTGAACACACTGAGGAGTGCTCACCAGGTGGAATCTGTGTGCTTATTTGCCAGTTGTCTTCCCAGCTTAGTCGAGGTGACAGGGAGACTCGGGCACCACCAGAGTCGCAGGTTTTTGCTTGCTGTGTGCAGCAGACTTGGCTGGATTATTGATGCATGTTCTTAGTCATCACTGAGGTAGAGGATTGTCTCTCCATGGTACAGAAGAGCCCAAGGCTCTGAAAGTGACACAGCTTGGCTGGAGGCCCAGGTCACACGGTTAGCAAGCTGGAACTTGAATTCCTGCTTTTCCTGGGTGGAAGCTGATGCTCTCTGTAGACAGACTCAAGCAAGCTGAGCTGCAAATGCACAAAGCTCCGTGATGGGGGAAAAGCAGGGAATAGTGAAGAGGAGGGGTCCTGAACTTCAGCAGGCTTTAGAGTCATAGGCAGCAGGTGGGAGCTTTGTGTTACTTTCTCTTCCCTAACACCTCATCCCAACCAGGACATGTTTCCAGCCTGCATGGCCTTTTTCTTTCCAGTTCTCCACCACCAACACAACCAATTCCTTCCTTATCTAGAGTGCCTCCAGTCTGTCTGGTCCCAACAAACTGTCTTATGACTTCTGTGCTAACAAAAGTCCTAGAGCTAGGTCCAGCTTGGGTTAAGGGACACTAAGCCAATAACCTGAAGGCTGTCAGTGCTTGATCATCCAAGAGAAATTGTTCTCAATGCAGGCTTATCTACCCTTCCACTGGGCAAATGAGATAGCTTATGCTGGGTATTATGTGACTGACAGATTGTGGGATGGATGGGGGGGTAGATGGATGGATGGGTGGGTGGATGGTTGGATGGATGGATGGATGGTTGGTTGGTTGGTTGGTTGGTTGGACGGGTGGATGGCTGGCCCTCACTCCCTTGTGGGCTCCTGTTCCCATACTACATCAGGATGTTGCGTTCTATTGTCTGTCCAAATAGCTGTTCAGGGACCTTGTGTTCCTCACTACAAGTTCATGTGTTATGCCCTTTGTGGACAGAGAGACATGGCAGTGACATATATGGGTTCAACTGCAGTCCGGTGGAGAAGAGTCTGCCCTGCTTGTTGCATGGCCGTGCCTCCATGCCTCTGAATTTTCCATTTTGAGCCAAGCAAAGAATAGTCTCAGCCTGGCCTTAGCCATATTCTTGTTTGCCACATGGAAAACCAGGTTTCACCTGGGCATGCCTATATTTCTCCAGCTTCTGACCAGCTCTCTCCTGTCCCATTACTATAAATGTGCATAGTTCCCAGCCTGGGACTCTGCTGGCACTAAGCAGTTAGGGTGGGGACAGTGGGGTCATGGTCCTTGCCACAGGTCCTATGGCCAGGGCCAGTTCTTGGCTTTTTTGTTTCTTTGTTTGTTTTGTTTTGTATTTAGTTTGGGTGTTTTCCTTGGTTGGTTTTTTGAGACGGGATCTCACTCTATAGTACAAGCTGCCCTGAAACTCTAGGTTGACCTTTCCATCCCAGCTTCTCTGGTGCTGGAATTTCAGGTGCATTTACTACAGCTGGCTCTGTGTACCTTTTGGAGCCCTGGTTTGTGTATGCTCTGCTAGTCATGGGCTTCTTTTCCCAGCTGCAGGTGTGTAGATTACGCCTTGGTTCTGGCCTCTGAGTCCCTGCCCACAACCCAGCTCCGTTCCTTTCACAGGCTCTAAGACATGGCAAAGGGCCTAGAGCAGAGAGCAGAGCTGAAGTCCAGCCCGACTGGATAGTGAGAGCAACTGGAACATGTCCCCAGAGCACCAAATGAAATCTCAGTGTTGGGAGTGGAGTGCCCTCTCCTGTGTTGGCCAGAGAGACACCCAGAACAACATAGGTTATTCCCATGATGCTTGGTTGCTCACCATAGCTCAGTGAGAAGATTGAGCTGTTGCTGAAGACACCACTCATTTTGTATGCAGGACACAGATTTCAACCTCAGCTGAGCAGAAAACTCACTATTGGCTAACCTACATATTGCCAGAAGGTGCTGTGTAGGCTGCTGTGGGAGAAAATATATATATCACCAGAGCTTAACCCTGCATATTACAATACCAGGCAAGGTGTGTCCATTGGTACAATTAACGGTTCAAACCAACTGCTTCCTGATGGGATATGGTTAGGTTTGAGTCAGAATTTCATATCCAGTACTGTAAATATATTCAATAGCCCATGACTGAGGAAATAAATAAAAAGGCAGTGATGGCGTAGAGTAGGGTCTGACTTAATGGTACACTGTGTGCCTAGTATGTGAAGGTCCCCTCCCAGCACCTTAAATAGAAGAACCAGTCTTGGTCATAGGCCTAGGACCAGACTTTGCAGGGAAGATCCTATAGCTCTCCTGGCGGTTCTTCCACCAGACACTGGGTGCTCCTCGGTCCTCATAAGCACAGGAACCTGGCAGGGAATCAAATACGTTGGAAGGGAGAGGGAGGAGTATGGGATATGAGGAGTGTGAGCTTTCCCACAGAAAGGCATGAAACAGTATCAGAACAGCTCTCGCCACCTTGGAGAAGAGACACCCAGATCTGCTCAGTGAGACTGCTGTCTGTGACATGCTGCCACACAGGTGCCTGATGAAAAGAAACATGGCCATGGTAGAGTCACGGGGACCTGCAGGGACCTGTGCATGCACCTGGAAGGGGTTCACTGGTTCTAAGAAGTGAAAGTGGTGTGTGCTCGTGTAATCAGTCACCTACCTCCCTCCTGTGACTTCCTTCTGCTAAACAGACTTCAACACAACAACAAACTATTTTAAAATTCTGGGCTACAGGTCAGCCATGGAGGCTGAACCATTGAGATTACTGTGGTTAGAAACCGAAGCTGGACTAGTTCACACCTCAGTTCCTGTGGCTTCAATCCTCCTGACAGGCAGACAACTCCCGTCGCTCAGGCTCTGCTCCCATCGAGCAGCTCGCCCTCAGCATGTGCCCAACTCTGAGCTCACCTTGAAGGTCCAGGCCGAGAGGTGCTGCCTCTGGTCTCTCACACACAGAAGACTGAGTGTCACTTGCCCAGGTTCACAGCTTCAGGGTGCTGCTGACAGGCTGCTAACCCAGATCACCTGACTCAGGTCTGGGCTCTGGGCTGCAGTCAGTTTACACAGCACTCCTCGATAACTCGCTCAGTTATGGCCTTCTAGCATATCCTCTGCTGTATAGGTCCCCAAGTAGGAAGCCATGGTCTTAGTTATTATTACTGTTAAAAACAGATCCGTTTTGTGTTGTAACAGGGTCTCACTATATAGCTCAGACAACCCTGGAACTCACCGTGTTTACCAGGTTGGCCCCTCCCTCTGCTTCCTACGTTTTGGCATCTACCACCACACCCAGCCTAATGCATACTTTGTAACACAGTCTAATTAGGTTTCTCTTCTCAGATTCTCCCCCACTATACCCTTTCTTTTTTCTCTTTCATTTAGGAAACAAATGGGTATCTTAAAAAATAAAATAAAAACAAGCCAGAATAGGACAAAACAAGCAAACTAACAGAAGAGCCAAAGAACACTGAAATTTTAGAAACACAGAATGGAAAGCCATGATATGTATGCAAAAGGACTTTTTGGAGTGGGGCCTGACCAAGCATGGTGAGACAGCCTCCAGAAAATGTCACTGAGTTCGTTTGACGTTGGCCATCCACTGCTGGGTCTTTGGCCTGCCTGAAGAGTGCTTTGTATACCCGACTCCAGCAGAGAAAACCGATTTTGTCGTTTGTGAGCACTTAGCAGTTGGAGATCACATGTGAAAGTTAGTGGACAACTTACAGGAGTCAGTTTTTTGTACCCCATGAGTCCCAAGGATCAAGCTTAGGTTGTCAAACCTGACCGATAGTGCTTTTGGCCATGGGCCATGTTCTTAGCACACTGTAAACCCATAGAGCAGTGGCCACAAAGATGCCTTTCCACATGCAGAGGAAACAGGTGACCAGTGTCGTTCTATTTGGAGTCGGAACTTTTTTTTTTCCAAACTCAGCTTAGTTCTGCAGGTGGTTAGTTCACATCCCTGCTCCATGGCCATTGTGTCTGATGTCTTCTTTCCCATACTCACAGCAGGGCAGACTGTGGAGGTGACTGACCTGGCATGGCATGGATGACATGCTTCCTGTCACAGCACATTAGAACTCTCAGCGGGCACACACAGTAGGCAGCAGTAAGAACAGGGGCATGTGGTCCCTTTGAGCTGCATAAGAATCGCCCACTGTATCAGCCCCCTCTGACAGAACCATGTGCAGGGAAGGACAGAGCCCTGGTCTTGTGGCAGACCCCCTCCTTCCATGGTCTGTCAGTGTGGGTGGGTGGCAGCACCCTCCGTCTGGCCAGGAAGCAAGCAGTCTTTCTACATCAGGGTGCCTGTCTCCAGGGGCAACCAATGAGCAAAGAATGGTGTTCTTTATGGTTGAGTCTGTGGATGTTTCGTCTTGGGGGTTGGGGGGAGGCAGGAAGCCCAGGCACACAGTACTGCCCTTCAGCAGGGGCCTGGGACATAGACGTAGTCTGGACCCCGGTCCAGGTGTGCGGCCATGGGTGCAGGCTCTGGGCATGAGAGTAGGATGGGGCTGCCCTCCCAGAGGATCTTCAGAGCACACCTGGGCTGGCCTCCAGTCACCTGTCCTACCAACTGCTCTGTATCCACTTGGCATCCTCAGAACACTCGCCAAACTCAGCCCTGAAAGCCTTTCATTTTCTCTTTCAGAAATCAACGACAGGGAACAGAAGTTGCATGCTCTGAAGGAAGTACTGAAGAAATTCCCAAAAGAAAACCATGAAGTCTTCAAATATGTCATCTCCCACCTGAACAAGTAGGTTTAGTAGATGCTGGTTGTTTTTCCTACTGTATAAGCAGCATGTTGGGTTAGTTAACTGAGGGAGAGGGCCAGCAGTGAGTGGCAAAGCTAGGCCCTTGGCATCCTTACTTTCCATTCTGGTTCTGACTCCAAGACCATGGGGGATGGCGGAGTAGTTTCTCTGGCAAGTGCTAGTGCCTTCAAAAACTTTTCATAACCAAAAATGCCAAAAGCTTCTCACAGCTGCTCTTTGTGCATGTCTCAGTGCTGGTGTGAATCTGATCACATATTAGGGGGGGTGCCTTGGGACAGAGTTACAAGCAAAGCACTTAACCGGTACCCAGATTTAGCCTCTCGTGGTGGGCCTGTTGGCAGAGGGGTAGTTTTTGGAGCCATGCACTAACTTCCTGCCCATCCCAAGCACCATCACCAATTTGGTGACGGTCTGGGCCCTGCAGCTCCTTAAAGCCAGTGGCAGGTTCAGGCCAAAGCTGGGCAGGCAGGGAGGACATATCTGAGGCCCTGTGCAGATCTCACCTGGCTTTGCTGTCCCCTGCAGAGTCAGCCACAACAACAAGGTGAATCTTATGACCAGTGAGAACCTGTCCATCTGCTTCTGGCCCACGCTGATGCGGCCTGACTTCAGCAGCATGGACGCGCTCACAGCCACGCGCTCCTACCAGACCATCATCGAGCTCTTCATCCAGCAGTGCCCCTTCTTCTTCTACAACCGGCCCATCAGCGAGCCGCCAGGGGCTGCGCCTGGCTCCCCTTCAGCCATGGCGCCCTCTGTCCCTTTCCTCACCTCTACACCTGCTACCAGTCAGCCATCACCTCCCCAGTCACCTCCTCCAACCCCTCAGTCCCCAATGCAGCCATTGCTTTCCTCTCAGCTCCAAGCCGAACACACGCTGTGAGCCACCACAGCCCAGGAAGCAGGAAAACCAGTCGTCTTCTTGACAGGGTGGCATTTGGCCTTGAACAAAATCAGGTCCCCTGGGGTGAAGTCACAGGCAAGCGCCTTTTTAAGACTTCAGTGGTGGCACTAGCCAGTGTCCACCACTGCTGGGCAGTTGAGCACCCTGCTGTTCTCCTGCCCTAGCTATGGCTGTGGCAAGCTGTGAGGTCCCGCCTTGAAATGGGCCAATCTGAGAACCGAACTCACCAGATGGCGGCCCCATCACCCTTACTGCTCCTTGGACCCCTTGGCCCAACCTGTCTGCCTGCACCAGCGTCAGGCCCCACAATCGGGACATCACCCCAGCCTCTGCCAGGGGCAGAGGTAACCCCAGCAGGGCTGGCCCCTCTACAGAGGATGTTTCTCAGTTTGTCCTCTCTCATCATCCACACACACACACACACACACACACACCTGCAGCGGGGTCTTGGGGACATGTGAGTATGGCTCTACTACCCCATGGGACACACTGGGGCACTGGCATGGCCCAACAGCACAGCAAGAGGAGAGCTTTGTGCCTAGACCCAGTGTATGGCTTTCCTCCAAACCCTTCCCAGGCTTCAGATCCATTCCCTGCAGCAAAGGAACACTGGAAGAAAGATGGACTCCTCCACAGAGACAGAAAGACGGAAACCACAGGAAGAAAACAGACCTCAAGTTTCTACTCCCACCTGCCAGATGGCCACTGGGTAAAAAGCCCCTTTGTCTATGTGTGACAGCAAAGCAAGGACACTGGGCAGTGACTACCCCCACAGTCCCTCCTCCCACCCCCTGCTGCCAACCAACACACCACATACACTACTGTAGAGACACTACAGCTGTGCTCACCGCACCAGGACGACAGGTTTGCTTTGAAGTGAGGTCATTTCATGCCATGCTCTGGGTGCAGCCAGAAAGGGTGTCTGGGATGAGCAGGTACAGCACCTTCCAGAAATGACTATCTGGTTACTGAACAGAGAGAGGGTCCTGTTCTCAAGCAGAGGCACCATGCCTGGCTTGTTATCACACTGACCCAACCCTAACACTTGCCCCAGCAGCCTCCTCATACTCCGCTCCTGATGTGGGAGCCCTTGTTGGCTCCTGCCTTTGCCCCCCCCCCCCACTTTAATCTAAGCACTGGGCCATGAAATCTGACACTAAGGTACCCTGAGCATAGGAGGGGCATGGGTCGCACCATTGCACTTTAGAAATAGCATGTGGGAGTGTCCCCCAAGGGCCTCAGGTAGACCGCCACCCTGCCTTTACCTCTGTAGGACAAGATGAGGATGACTGGCCTCTGGCCCAGGGTCTTGCCCTAGAGAAGCTGGCTGTCTCCCTATCTCTAGTACTTGGCAACATAGGTGCTTGCAAACACTAAGGCTGCCCCCTGCAAAGTAATCTCCAAGACAAAACCAAACCCAAGGTACAAGTATGTTATACGTAAATGTTTTCCTTCCTGGGGGTCTGTGTTGGATGTTGTGGACCTGGAGTTAATAGGAACATAACGTGTGAAGTGTCCACTAAGGTTGCAGTCAATCCTCTGCCCTGATTTCATACCCCAGCCTCAGCTATTGAGATGCTTCCATTCAGTAGCTTTCGTGTTGGGTCTTTGCAGAGGTGGAAGTGGAGCCATCCTGCTGTGAACAGAGTTGTGAACCAGGCCACCCATCTGTGAGGCTGCTGCATGTGCCTGCTGTGTCAGCATTGGGTGGCAGACAGGTGGGCACATGGCTAGTAGACCCCTGCTTGGACCTCACTTTGTGGACTCCAGGCTGGTGTACCTCACTTCTGCTTCAGATACTCTTAAGTGACCTTCCCACTCATGACAAGGCAGCCTGGGGAACTACAGAAGACAGAGCACTCGGGGCTTGAGTGGGTAGCCAGGTCAGCTGCTACCTTACCCAGAAAGTATCCCTGGAGGTGACCGGGGCTGGGTCTCGTGCTTCACATTGGGAAGTGCGTTCCTTCTGCACTGTCCCACCTTCTCATCTCGACCTTTTAAGGCATATGGAAAGGTCTGGTGCTCTGTCTGCCCTCACCCTCCATTTTCCCCAGCCAAGGCAGGCAGCAGTAACCGACTTCTCTATTGCTACATGGGGTGACATAAGAGCAACTGTAGGCCTGAAGGTTGGGGTGAGCCCTCCTGTAGTATGTACTGAAGACCCTCATCCCCCGAAGTGAGGACCCCACAGGGTACCTTGTGCTTTGCCCCCAGACCCTAAGACGATCGTCATCCCCCAAAGTCACCTACAGATGGCAGGTGGAAGAGGGTGGTTCTGCATTCCACATCCTCTGTCAGTGTGCATGGGGAGGGGACAGGGACGAACTGGGTCAGTCCAGGACTGCAGCAGCCAGGGACACCACAGAGAGGCGAAGGCTAGAGGCCCTGTTACCCAGCCATGAAGCCACCCAAGTAGTGGAGCCAGGACATAAGTTATTGTTCACATAAAAGAATCATGTTCCCCGTGTACATTTTAAGCAGAGGAGAAGTCGGGATTGTATGGGAATAAACTTGTCTGAAAATTTGGAATAGTGCTGCTGTCGGCTTATTTCTCTGGTACCTGTATTTTCACATGTTAAATGATCTTTATATGTGTTGGATTAACAAATATTTTGAGTTTTCTGCAAACAAACAGAAACATTAATGATAATTGAAGTGTGTTAGTAGTCTGGCCATGTGCCCAAACTTCTGTTTTGGAGCAAAAGTGGAAACCTGTCTGTAAAGCGAGTGTAACGATGATTTCCTGTATCATGGGGGCTCAAACCAGGACCTCTCTAGTTGCTGTTAGCAATGTCTGCTTCATTCCCAGGCTTTTTTTTTTTTTTTATAAACACGTCATGGGTTTCCGAGGCTCCAGCCTGTTTAGTGCATGGGCAGCCGTCCTGGCAGCCAAGGCGTCTCTGACTGAGGTGGGTTTGTTTGGTTTTGTTTTTCAAGATCGTGTATTTGCTACAAAGTATTGTACTTGTCTCAATGGGAATGGTGTAAAAAAAAAAAAAAAAAGAAAGAAAGAAAAGGCCTTATGTGATATGTACCATAGTTAATAAATCAGTCTTGTTAAAAACAGGCCTGAGAGAAATGAAGGGCTGCAGTCTCCAGAGCAGCCTGGGGCCAAGTGGGGGCAATTCTACCCCTTATCCTCCACAGCAGTCTCCACGGGACAGAAGTCTGAGAACCAACAGATGAGCCAAAGTTTTGGGGAAGTCCTAAGATGTGAGAAGCCTAGCCTCCTGAAGCCACCACCAAACACATTTCCACCATCCCTGAAAATGTGGAAAGGTTAACTCCGTGTGGTGCACACACCTGTAGTCTTAGGACTGGCTGTACTGAGGCAGCTGGTTTTAAACTTCTGTGTGAGGACGTTTGAGTGGGTGTGAGTGGAGGCACATGGGCCATCGTGAAGGACACCTTGGTGATGTAGGGTCATTCCTCCCACAGTCCAGACCCCAGGTAGCAGATGCTCTTACCAGCCTGTGGGCCCTCTGGAATGCTGTGACTCAAGCCTGCTGGGGTTCTGACAGATCCCACACGTGCATCTTACCTGATCTCCCTTGACCCACTCACCGGATGGGATGCCTCTAGGCAACCTCAAGCTTCAAACAAGCTGCCTCCTTCCTCCTCCCCCTCCTCTTCTTCCTCCTCCTTCCTCCTCCCCCTCCTCTTCTTCCTCCTCCTTCCTCCTCCCCCTCCTCTTCTTCCTCCTCCTTCCTCCTCCCCCTCCTCTTCTTCCTCCTCCTTCCTCCTCCCCCTCCTCCCCCTCCTCTTCTTCCTCCTCCTTCCTCCTCCCCCTCCTCTTCTTCCTCCTCCCCCTCCTCTCCAAGTGAGTTTACTTTGTTTCGGAAGGTTTCTCCATGTAACCCTGGCTCTTCTGGAACTCGCTCTGCAGACGAGACTGGCCTTGAACTTAGAGATCACCTACCTCTGCCTACTGACTGCTGGGATCACGGGTGTGCACTACCACTGCTGGCCTCCCTTCGTGTGAGTTAAAGGCAGTTGTGAGCCACCCAGTGAACTGACCTTGGGTCCTCTGCAGAAGCAGTATACTTTTAACCTTTAAGCAGTCTCTCCAGCCCCTGCTTTTAGTTTGTTTTGTTTTAACGGTATGAAAGGTTTTATGTGGCTGTTTCTGTGGGTAAATGCAGTGCCTGTGGAGGCCAGAAGAGGGCATAGGATCTCCTGGAACTGGAGTTACTAGTTGTGATCTGGGAAGAGGATTCAGTATGCAGCTGTGGCCACTAAGCTGTCTCCAGCCCAAGGTGGTGTGAATATGTGTGTAGCCCAGGCTTTTCCTGTACTCAGTGCCATCCTGAGTCAGCCTCCTGAGTGCTGAGATTACAAGTGTGAGCCAGCACTTACCTGAGAATAGTCACCGGGCACATGTGTGGCTCTCCTGTGCCCAGCCAGAATGTTATCACCTGATTCCAGGCTGTTGTGGCATGTTGGATAAAAGCATCTACCACCAAGTCCTGAAGACTTGGTCCCTGGGACCTCCACAGTTGTCCTTTTGTTTTTACTTTGTTTTTACTGGCAGAGCCCTCAATATGTAACTGAGGCTTTCCTTGAACTCTTCGTGCACCCAGCTTCCTGGACTGCAGATAGGCTACCCCTGGGCTCTGGCTGGAAGCTTCTATCACTGTACTTGACTTGGTATTGGGTTGTCTCCACCCATTTCACTCAATCCCAGAGCATCGCTCTGTGCCAGGCCCCAGGGAACACAGGCACAGCTCTGCCCAGGCCCATGTCTCAGTGGAAAATCAGATGCCGTCGTGTAGTTACAGCTGTGTGTGTGCCTGCTGTCCCTTTGAGGCCTCCTTGAGGAAGTGACCAGAAGAGAGCATACACAAAATCACAGGCTGGAGAGATGACTCAGGAGTAGTACATCCTGCCTTTGCAGAGGATCTGAGTTCTTCTGCCCCCCATCAGCCTCAGTACCTATATGTACATGCACCCAATATTAACATAAATGTTTTAGAAAGCAGCCAAACCTGGGCCAATCATAGTAGCTACTCAGGCAAAGGCAGGAGAATTTTCCTTTTCAGGGCTTCTTGGGCCACAGAGGAATTAGAGGCTTAGCAAGACTTACCACAGAAGGTAAAAGGAGGTGGTGGGTGTGTGTCAGTGGTGGAGTTTGCCTAACCAGCATAAGGCAGAGCCGTGGGTTCAGTCATCAGCCAGGGCAAAAAGTGACAAAATACTCAGCCACGTGTGAAACCTCAATACCTATGGTCCCCACAGTCAAAACCAGGGTAAAGAAACGGTTCAGCAGTTAAGAGGCCCCGGGCCCAGCAACCGCACATACAGCGGCTCAAAACTAACTCCTAGATCCGACGCCCTCACACAGAAACATACATGCAGGCAAAACAATGTGCATAAAATGAGCACACACGTTTTGAAAAGACAGGAGGATTATGAATTCAAGGAACACTTTGAGACCTCATCTCAAAATCATTAAAATCATCAGTAACAGGGTGTGGGGTGGGGGTTGAGCTGAGAGAGTCAGCTGGGTTGGCACACTGCGGGAATGTGAACATGGGAAGGAGAGGTGGGTTTGCACACCTTAGAAGTCCAGACTGTTAACAGTTGAATGTTGCTGCACCTGTGAGAGCCAGTGCTAGACCAGCCAGGATTGGCGTCCATCCAACAGCCCCAGAGAGACAGACAGAATGCACTGCCTTGTTCCACGTGGCCACCAGGGGTCAGCAGAACATCGCCCTGCCGTGCTGCGTGAAGGACTACTAAAGTTGAGGTTGGGAACTTTCTAAAGAAAGCACCCTGGGGCTGGGGAAGGAGGGAGGTGGGGGGCAGGACGAGACTTGTTCTGAAAACTGGGCCCTAGAATCAAAGTGTCTAACATGGCATCTGAGGAGGGGAATGACTACATTCTGCCGCTGTGTTATGGGAGGTAAAGAACAGGCCCCGCCGAGCTTTATAAACTAAGAAACTTAATTCAGGCCAGATGTGGGGTGCCAGTGTAATCTCGACACCGGGGAGCCTAAGTTTAAGGCCAGCTTAAGCTACACAAGACCTTTTCTTGAGTGGGGAAAAAAGCAACATGGGACTGGTGTGGTGGCTCAGAAGTTAAGAGCAATGGCTGTTCTTGTGAAGGACCTGGGTTCAATTCCCAGCACACACGAGGCCTCATAACCATCTTTAATTCCAGTTCCAGAGGATCTGACGTCCTCTTCTGGCCTCCACGAGCACCAAGCCCCAAGACAAAATATATAAAAGCAAAATAATTTTTAAAGTTGCAGCAGAGGGGGCTAGTCTGATAACCTGAACTCAACCCACAGGACCTCCATAGTAGAGGAGAGTGGACTCCATCTGCCCTCCGTGCACAGGAATCAAATAACTAATAAGGGCTGGAAACGGGGCTTAGAGGTAACGTGCTTGCTGTTTTTCCAGAGGACCTGAGTTAAGTTCCCAGCACCCATGTTGTGACCTCGCTTCAGCTACAGATCTCCTGCCCTCTTCTGGCCTCCAGAGGCATTGCACTGTGACAAACACTAATACATAAAATGTTAAAAATAATCCTTAGATGTGGAGAAGTGGTTGAGCAGTTCAGAGAACTGGCTGCTCTTCTAGAGGACCCAGGTTGGATTCTTAAGCACCCACATGGCGCTCACAAAATCTGTGACTCCAATTCTGGGTAATTTGTCACCCTCTTCTGGCCACTGAGGCTGTCAAGCATGCAAATGATTTACAGACATACACATTAGGCAAAACAACTGTGATACGTTAAAATTAATAAACTAGTAAATTCATAATTTGTTGGACAGTGGTGGCGCACATTTAATTCCAGCATTCTGGAGGCAGAGGCAGACAGATCTCTGAATTCAAGGCCAGCCAAGTTTACAGAGATCCAGGACAGCCAAGGCTACACAAAGAAAGCCTGTCTCAAAAACAAGCAAGCATATCGGTAATTTTGACTGTTAACCTACAACTGCAATCCTATCACCTGGAAGGCAGAGGCAGGGAGCTCTCTCTGAGTTCAAGGCCAGCCAAAGTTAACATGGTGAGATCCTGTCTGAAGACAACAAATACCTGTAAGTGTAGGGCTGGTGTGTCGCCTGGATGCCAGAGAGCCCGTCTGGTGTGCAGGAAGCCCTGGGAAGCCTCAGCACCGAATACAAATAGAGGACATCTGTAAGCGGCAGTGTTTTCTGTGTACGCAAACCTAAGGACCTGATCGGCAGAGCCCATGTACAGAACCAAATGGAAAGGCCACACATCTCTAATCCCAACGGTCCTGCGAGGAGCCAGGCAGGGAACTGCCACGAAGCTCAGGAGCTAATAAGTCTAACAGACGTGGTGACACCACCCTTTATCTCAGCACTGGGGGGGGGGGGATATCTGTGAGTGTGAGAGCAGCTTGGAACACACCGGGTTCCTGGGCAATCTGGGCTACATAGGGAGACCCAGGGAAGGTTCGGGAAGGGGTGCCATCTTCCATCCTGTTCTTTCCCTGGTGGACCTCACCCACACAGAAGCTTTGCTGCAGAGCTCATGCAGCCCAACAGTAGGCCCATCACAGGCGTGGCAAAACCTGACTTACATGTCCCAGCTCCTCCACGCCCTCCCTCAGTGCACATGTGCAAGTTTGAGCTGGGAAGAGAAGACTTGCGCACACACACACACACACACACACACACACACGTCCCCTTTCAGCCTTCCACTTTGCCAGCCTGCCTTTTGTTCCTCCCTCTTGATTCCTCAAGGCTTCCTACCTAGCAGTGGGGCGAACTCTCAGCTGCTGCGCTAGGACCTTCCAGGTCACAGAGGGGACACCAGGCCCCCAAATGGAGCGTGTGTCTACAGGTTTGCAACTGACACACGGTAGGGTAGAGTGTGTATTTTGGGAACAAATTCCCAGCATGTGAGGTATGCCAGATCAGCCAAAACCAGTACAGCTCATCTCTCTTCGCACTTTCTGCCACTTTCTATGTATTTTTATGAGACTCCAAAAATTTTTGGTCTGCAAAATAACAAATGTTGCCATATTTGAAATTAAAAGCTGAGAAAAATATTTTAAAAATAGACAGATGAATCAGGCCAGAAGCCTAGCAAGGTGACTACAAAGTCCAGGCCAGGCAGAGCTACCAAGATCCTCTGTCAAAATAATGAAACAAAGAAGAATCAGGTGGAGTGGCCCACCCTTAATCATATGACTTGGTAGGCAAAGCCAGGAAGGTTTCTGTGAGGTTAGGCCAGCCTGGTCTACACAGAGAGTTCTAGGCCAGACAGGGCTCTGTAGTGAGAACAGGCCTCAAAAGAAAGGAAGGGGGCTGGGGAGATGGCTCAGTGGTTAGAGCACCGACTGCTCTTCCTGAGATCCTGAGTTCAATTCCCAGCAACCCCATGGTGGCTCACAACCATCTGTCATGGGATCCGATGCCCTCTTCTTGTGTGTCTGAAGACAGCTATGGTGTACTCATATTAAATAAATAATATTTTTAAAAAGAAAGGAAGGATGGAAGGAAGGAAGGAAATGTGGGTGTGGCTTAGTGGGACTAGAATCTACCAAGTGGAGTTGGTTGTAGCATACCTCAGTGGTGGAGCCCCTGCCTAGAATTCCCAAGTGAGGGGCTGGGGGCGTGGCTCAGTGGTAGAGCCCCTGCCTAGAATCCCCCTAGTGAGGGGCTGGGGGTGTGGCTCAGTGGTAGAGCCCCTGCCTAGAATCCCCAGTGAGGGGCTGGGGGTGTGGCTCAGTGGTAGAGCCCCTGCCTAGGGTTCCCCAGTGAGGGGCTGAGATGTGGTTCAGTGGTACAGAGAATGAGCTATCACACGGAGGCCTGAATTCCATACCTGGCAACACCAGAATAGTTTTGTTTTAATTTTGTTTTTTGCAGTATATCTCATTTACAAGATAAGATAAGGCATAAACATGGGGAAAATGAACTTGTCTTTTTTCCAAGGTAGGGAATTGAACCTAGGACCTCATGCATGCTGGTCAAGCTCCCTCCCACTGAGCTACAGCAGTGGGGGGGGAAAAATGTATTTTGAAATACTAAAGCTTTCCATGAGTGAGTGCAGTGGTAATGCTTTCCATTTTCAAATCTGCTTAATGTTCTGTTTGTGGGAAGATGGTGACTCCTTGGGGCTGTGCCTTCTGTGATCTCTGGCTGTAGCCCGGTGAGGTGGCTCAGTCAGTACCAGGCACATGGGCAACAGGCAAGCCTTATGAAGCCTCTCAATTGAGCTCTGAAGACCTGTTTGTACTTGATCATAAGCTGAAGAGGGGGGTGGCTGTGTGCCTCTGTTGGTAGAGCACTTGCCTAACACATTCCAAGCCCTGGGTTCGGTCCCCAGCACCACATAAGCCAGGCATGGCTGTGACTCACCTGAAATCTCTACTATGGAAGACAGAAGCAGGAGGATCAGAATTTCAAGGATCAGAATTTGAGGCAGCCTAGATGCCTAGATGTCCTGGTTAGTTGATGTTTGTTTACTAAACACAAGCTAGGATGATCCAAGAAGAGAAAACTTAATTGAGAAAACGGCCTGAAGGCCAGTCAGTGTGAGCATTTTCTTTTTTTTCTTTTTTTAAGATTTATATATTTATTATATGTAAGTACATCTGTAGCTGTCTCCAGACACACCAGAAGAGGGCATCAGATCCCATGACAGATGGCTGTGAGCCACCATGTGGTTGCTGGGATTTGAACTCAGGACCTCTGGAAGAGCAGTCAGTGTTCTAACCACTGAGCCATCTCTCCAGCCCGAGCACTTTCTTAATGATTGATGTGGGAGTGCCCAGCCCACTATGGGCAGTCCTGGGCTACAGAAGAGAGTGGGAGGGGCTAGCTACAGAGAAGAGCCAGGAAGCGGTGTTCCAGCCTTCAGGCTCCTACCCTTCCCGTTTTTCCTCTTGCCTGGCCCCTGCTCCCAGAATGATGACTCTGAGACTAGTTATTTATTAATAAACTCCCAAGCGATAAGCCTTGGCTCATTCCCTGACTAACGTGTAACTTATTTTGCCCATTCACGCTATTCTATGACCACCACTTAGTTGCCTCTCGTCCAGTCCAACCCACTTCTTCCGTAGCGTCTCCTCAGTCTCCTCCAGCATCACATGCTTATTCCCCCTCTCACCTCTCCATGACTCATTTTATTCTTTTATATTCTTCCCAGAATCCTCTCTTCCTGCCAGTGTCCCACCTCCTATTTCCTGTCTCAGCTCATTGGCCATCAGCTTTTTTTATTGACAGGTAATGGTTATAGGAGACCATAAACTATAAATTCTCTCTCTCTCTCTCTCTCTCTCTCTCTCTCTCTCTCTCTCTCTCTCTCTCTTAGATAGGGTTTCTTTCTTTCTTTTCTTCTTTTTTTTTAATGCCCTACAGGCTTACTTAAAAAAAAAAAAAAAGATTTATATATGAGTACACTGTCGCTGTCTTCAGACACACCAGAAGAGGGCATCAGACCCCATACAGATGGTTGTGAGCCACCATGTGGTTGCTGGGAATTGAACTCAGGACCTCTAGGAAGAGCAGTCAGTGCTCTAACCACTGAGCCATCTCTCCAGCCCTTAGATAGGTTTGCGATTGCTTTGATGAAACACCATAACCAAAGTAACTTGGGTAGAAAAGGCTTTGTTTGGGTTATAATTCCACAGCACTGTTCATTATTGAAAGAGGTTAGGACAAGAACTCACACAGGACAGGAACCTGGAGGCAGGAACTGATGCAGAAGCCACAGAGGAGCGCTGCTTCCTGGCTTGCTCCTCATGGCTTTCTCAACCTGCATTCTTGTTTGTTTGTTTGTTTGTTTGTTTGTTTTTCAAGACAGGGTTTCTCTGTGTAGACCAGGCTAGCCTAGAACTCAGAGATTCAACTGCCTCTACCTCTTGGATGCTGGACTTAAAAGCATGTACCACCATGCCTAGCTCTTCCAGCCTGCTCTCTTACAGAACCCAGGGCCACCATCCCAGGGACGGCTCCACCCACACTGGGCTGGGCCCGGCCCCCATTAATCACTGGAGAAAATGGCCTGCGGGCTTGCCTACAGCTCCATTTATGGAGGCATTTTCAAATTTTGAGCTTCCTTTCTTTCAGAGAACCTTAGCTTGGGTCAAGTTGACACCAAACCCTCCAGCACAGTTGACCCCTTGTCATCTTGACACACAGACACATCACTGTTAAGCCACACCCTTTCTTTCCATGTTCATTTCCGCGTTTGACATTCATACAGACATCACAATATAAGCATGTTACAAACTTAAAAAGACCCACAGTCTTAAAAATTCAAACAACCGGCGTTGTATTTTTAAAAATAGCCAGTCTTAGCGGGGGTGGGGGGGGGGTGGCACACTTTTAATCCCAGCACTTCAGAGGCAGAGGCTTCAGGACAGTCAGGGCCACGCAGAGAGAGACCCTGTCAGGGGGAGGGGGAGGCATCTCTCAACTGTGAAATTAAGTACTTTTTTACTTCAATAGGTGTCTTAGCTAGGGTTTCCACTGCTGTAAAGAGACACCACAACCACAGTAACTCTTATAAAGGAAAACATTTTCTTGGGGCTGGCGTACAATTTCTGGATTTCAGTCCATTACTGTGACAGCAGCAGACAGCGCTGGAGAAGGAGCTCAGAGCTCTACATCTAGGTCGCAGACCAGGAGAGTCTGTGACAGGGCGTAGCTTGGGCATGGTTAGGAGACCGCAAAGCCCTTCCCCACAGTGACACACGTCCTCCAGTACTGCCACTCCCTATGGCCAACCATTCAAGCACACCAGTCTATGGGGGCCACTCCTATCCAAACTGCTACAACATGGAGGAACCACAATCTGAACGAAGCAAAACCAGACTCCGAAAGTGTAACTAATTCAAGAGCCAATGTGAGGATGCACTCGCCGTCTTCTGGGACCCTTCAAAGGGCCTGGTCGCTTCTCCAGCTCTGTCTGTGCAGCACAAGGCCGTCTTCGAGGCTCTGGCTGGTTCCACCCACACTGCTGCTGTTTTTGGTTATCATCCCCTGGTACTGACATCTCCAAAAAGATTGGGGTCATCCGTTTGGCAACTGGACTGAGCTTTCACCAATAGCCTCTCACTGGCTCTCTTTGTGGTGACCCCTTCTCTGCGTGACCCCTTCAGTCCTGGGCTTTGAACTGTGGCTTCCACTGGCCTCTCAGAGTGGCAGTCTTCAGCTCTCCGTGTCCCGGTCATGCCTTGGAAACTGGTACTACCAGGCTGACTCTGGAACTGCTACATTTGCTGCCATCTGAGGTGCCACTTTCGGCTGTTGCTGGAACACAGCCTCTATGTGCTCCCTGGAGCACTGCCCGGAAGATCTCACCTGAGCGACGGTGGGGAGGCAATGAGACAGGGTTTCTCTGTGTAGTCTTGGCTGTTCTGGAACTAGCTCTGTAGACCAGGCTAGCCCCAGACTCACAGCCATCTGCCCCTCACCGCCTCTCCAGTGCTGAGGCTGAAGGTGTGTGCCACCACCACTGGCCGAGAATCTTTTCTTCCCAGTGTCTTTTCTTCATTAATTTATTTATTCACTTTACATTCCAATATCACCCCATCCTCCCAGCGCCCCCCCCCCTTACACAGCTCTTCCCATCATCCCCCTTTCCCCTGCTCCTCTGAGAAGGGGAGGCCACACTGGATATCACCCCACCCTAGCACATCAAGTCACTGAAGGACTAGGCACATCCTCTCCCTTTGAGAACGGGTACCATTACTCCCCAGTCCTGACTGCAGGACTGTGTATATCTTCCCCCACTGAGGTCCAACAAGGCTGCCTGCTAGGGGACCAGAATCCACTGCACACAAGAGATTCAGGGATTAGCCTGATGCAGTTATTGGAGGAACTGCGTAAAGACCAAGCTGCTCATCTGCCACATACGGGGCGTGTAGCTTAGGTCCAGGCCACGCTCTCTCCTCCGTTGGCGGTTCAGTCCCTGGGATCCCCAAAGGGTCCAGGTTAGTTGACTCCATTGGTCCTTCTGTGGAGTCTGTCCTCTTCGGGTTCCTTAATCCTTCCCCTGACTCTTCCGTAGGACTCCCCGGGCTCCATCTAGTGTTTGGCTGTGGTCTCTGCATCTGTTTCAGTCGGCTGCTGGGCGGAGCCTCTCCCAGAGCAGTTGTGCTGGGCTCCGGTCATTAACAGTGACAGGGAGCGGTCCTTACCCGTGGGATGTGTGTCATTGGCTGGTCATTCCCTCTGCTCCATCTTTGTCCCCGCGCATCTTGTAGACGGGACACATTTTAGGTTGAAGGTTTTGTGGGTGGGCTGGTGTCCTTAGCCCCCCACAAAGAGTCCTGCCTGGCTATCCACTTCAGACTCCATATCCCCCTGCTACAAGTAGAGGGACATGAGGTAGAGTCACCCTCATAGACTCCCGACAGCCTCCTCCCAGTTCCGAGTCTCTGCTAGTCCAGAATCTTAATTCAAAACAACAAACCACCCCATGGAGTCTTTAAACTTCCCTCTGAAACTTCACCTGCCAGACCTCCATCTTCTGTGTTTGCTCTCAACATTCTCATCGTCAGGATATTGGGTCACGCTGTTGCCCCAAGATCGTGTGGTTTCAATCTGTGGTGTGGCTCAGCCTTTTATCTCCCTGGATGGAATACAGACACACCTTTAGCACACACCTGTAATCCCAAACAATAAAGGTAAAGTTAGTTTGTAGAAGCAAGTGCCCATGTTTGAGAGTGATGTCTAATTGAGTGGCAGACAAAGTGACGAATCAGAGAAAGGTTTGACTGGATAAGATACGCCCAACTTCCACAGAAAGGGGGCAGTGCAGAGAGGAGAGAGGCAGTTTTAAAGGGACAGTTACAGAGAGACAGGCTGCAGAGAGAGAAAAGGCTGGACACAGGTGAAGGCAGAACAAACCAGAGAACGAGAAGGGGTTGGAGATTAGAACATATTGCCAAAGCAGAACAATTCAAGAGAAGCTGACAGAAGCCAGTCTGAATCAGCCATCTTAGAGAGGAGTTTCAGCCAGAACAGCTGAGTTGAATCAGCCAGCCAGAGTTCAGAAAGAGCTAGGGAGGGTGAGCTTATTTAATAGTAAGTCTCAGAGGCTGAAAACATCCTAGGTCTTGATAAAATTGAGTGGAGGCTAGAAGCTAAAGGACCAGACCTAAGCTAGCAGATGGGGCAGTAAGCTTCAGAAAGGACAATTATCTTAGAGGAGTAACAGTCACTTTTACCCTCACTTCATGCTCCTACAGAACAGCTCACTGAACACCCAGTGGCTTTTCTTGCACAACTTCCAAAGTCTGTCCACAGTCGTCTCCAAACATGGTCAGATCTGTCCCAACAACACGCTGCGTATTAGTACCAACCTGTCTTAATTCGAGTCGCTGTAGCTGCACAGAAACACCTGTCGTGTCCAGAAGTGTTCATGAACCCCAAAGACCATTAAGGAGCTGACTCCTGTGAATTCACATTACGGTCTCTGTATTACCAACTCGAGTTTGGGCTACTCACCACCAGCCCATAGGACAGTTTGGTGAAGCAGCTCTGAACCCTCATCGGAACAAGGCTTTGTAGGAAAATTGGAGCAAGTGGGGGGGGGGCAGCTTGGCAAACGTCTAACAGAATAACTGTTGTAAGCAAGAGGGTGCTCTGAAGCAAGGCCATGAACAACCACAAATGGTCTGAAAGTGCACATGAACAATCAGACTAATGGTTGGTTAACTGTTGCTAAGAAGTAACTCCAGGATATAGGCCAAGGGCAAGCCATGTATCCTTCCTGATACTTGGATAAAGCTTGAGTTCAGTTGCAGGTCCAGTTCTCAGGGTTTCGTTATGTTTTTTTTCTTTTCTTTTCTTTTAAGATTGAGGCGGATCCCAAGACAGAGTAGGTTTGGCCTCTTACACCATGACCAAACTAACTTGGGGAGGAAAGGGTTACGTTTGGCTTACACTTCCAAACCTCATCGAAGGCAGTCAGGACAGGAACTCAGGCTGGACGAGTCCAAAGCACTGATGTTCTGGAAGGTTCAGAAGTGAGGGAAACTTGTAGGGTGGCCTGTGGGGGACAAAAGGCCTGACTTGCACACCCATGTCCCTGAGGGGCCGGGGGAGGGGTACAGCCCTCCTTTCCCATTCATTCATTTTATATGAGTTATTTTCGAGGAAGGGAGAAAGAGGAGAAGAAAGCAAGGAGGAGGCAGATCTAGGAGGGAAGGACACAGGAACCATCCTCTACACAGATATTTGTTAGCACAGAAGTATGGTAGAGCCCTGAAGTGAGAACCAAAGTAGGAGCCTTTCTTTTTCCTGTTTAAGATTATTTTATTGAGGAGTGTGAGGCAGGGAGAGGAGGAGAGCAGTGCAGCCTCCCTAGACCCCTCCCAGCTTCCCACCTCCTAAGTAGCTCCCCCATGGCATGTTGACTTGGTATAGACACGATGGTGGTGCTACTGGGGGTTGGAGAGCTGGGAGGGCTCCGGAAGAAGGGTGGGGAGAGAGGGTGTTAACATTGCTGGCTCCCTGGACCCCCACAACTTCACAGTATTCATACAGATCTTCATCTGGCCCAGAGTTTTGGCCTGAATCTGGTGGTGAGCCTCACACATCTTGCAGGGTTTTTCAGGGTGATCAGGGAAGACAGGTTGGGTGTTAATGATGTTGTGGGTGCCGATCTCACACTTAGGCAGCTCCTGGATCAAGCACTCCATCCCATACAAGGACAAGAATTCGGTGCTGCACACACAGATGAAGGTCGCCTGTTGGGAGTCCTTGAAATGTTGGATAACGAATCAGCAGACAGGTGATGCCTCCTCTAGCCTGGAAGTCTGCGGGTCAGCATTCGTGTACCCCAAGCTGAGCATGCTACACATCTGTGAGATGTTTTGCTTTTTTCCCCCTTTGGCTTTTTGAGACAGGGTTTCCATGCGTAGCCCTGGCTGTTCTGGAACTTACCCTGTAGACCAGGCTGGCCTCAAATTCACAGATCCACCTGCCCCTGCCTCCTGAGTGCTGGGACTAAAGACGGGTACCACCACGCCTAGCTCACCCTGGAGAATTTATCAAAAGCCTATGAAATGTCCTGAGCTGGGTCTGTGGAAGTGATCAAAGCAGTCTCGGGTCCCTTAGACAGCTGGGCCAGAATGTAGCCGGTGGCGCTCTTACCCACGCCTCTCTGGCCCCCATGAAGGTCCACTTAAGATTCCGATGCTTGATGGTAGTGACAAGTACGCGTTCAAGTGGCTCTACATCAGGCACATTCTCAAACTCATCTGCCTCAACCTCCCACCCTTCTCCCCAACACAGTCACCCCTGCCACCATCTTGGAGCTGCAGAGCCTTCTTTTTATGTAATTATAAAGAGTTTCTCTCTCTTTCTTGAGCAGGTTGATCTTAAACTCAGAGATCCGCCTGCCTCTGCCTCCCAAGTGCTGGGATTAAAGCTATGTGCCACCACTGCCCTTCCACAGCTTGAGGTAGTGTGTACGTGTGTGTGTTGTGTGTGTGTTGTGTGTGATTGTGTGTGTGTGTGGTTGTGTGTGTGTGTGGTAATGTGTGTGTGTTGTGTGTGTGTGGTAATGTGTGTGTGTTGTGTGTGTGTGTTGTGTGTGTGTGTTGTGTGTGTGTGTTGTGTGTGTGTGGTAGTGTGTGTGTGTTATGTGTGTGTGTGGTAGTGTGTGTGTATGTGTGTGTGTGTATGTGTGGTGTGTGTGTTGTGTGTGGTTGTGTGTGTGGTTGTGTGTGTGTGTGGTAGTGTGTGTGTATGTGTGTGTGTATGTGTGTTGTGTGTGTTGTGTGTGGTAGTGTGTGTGTTGTGTGTGTGTGTGTTGTGTGTGTGTGTGTGTGTGAGGGTGCGCTTGTGTTACTGTGCACCAGTAGAGAACACGAGACAAAGTCAGGAGTCAGTCTCTTCACTGCACTGTGGGTCCCAGGGATGCAGCTCAGATCATCAGATGTGACACTGAGCACTCTTAGCCACTGAGCTGTCCCTGGGGGGCTGGAGAAACCAGTCCGCGGGTGAGAGCACTGGCTGCTCTTCCAGAGGACCCGGGTTCAATTCCAAACACCCCCGGCTCACAACGGTCCGTATGTCTAACTCTAGGGGATCTGAGGCCCCCTTCTGGACTGAGCACGCACCACATGGCGCACAGACAGAGGTGCAGGTAAAACACTGTCACACAGAACAAAACTGAGCCAGGCGTGGTACAGCTTTAGTCCCAGCACTCTGGAGGCAGAGACGGGCGGATCTCTGAGTTCCAGGGCAGCCTGGTTTGCATCGTTTGCATCGAGAGCTTAGGACAGCCGGGTTACGGGTGGGGTAGGAGACTGGGGCTCGGCTAATGAGTGGCAGCTACAGCTGCACATGGGGCAGTGTAATAAAAGCACCTGCTCCCAGGCATGACAGCCCGGGTCAGTCCCAGGGCCTGTGCAGTTGCAGGAGAGAACTCCGGAGACTTGGCCTCTGACCGCTACAAGCTGCCAAGGCATGCATACATGCATAATACATACATGCATACTGCATACATACATGTAATAAAAATATGTGTTAGATGGTGGGGGGCTTAGTGGTTCAGAATGAGTTCCCAGAACCCAGGCTGTGAGGTTCACAATGCCCTGTAACTTTAGCTCCAAGGGATCCAATACCCTCTTTTGGACTCTACGAGCATCTTCACACACACACACACACACACACACACACACACACACACTCACACACTCACACACTCACGCACACACTTGAACTCACTATGTAGACTCAGATCTTCAAGACTACCTTCCCTGTTGGAGCCTTTAAAAAAATATTTGTTTTATGTTTCTGAGTGCTCTGTCTGCATGTACACCCGCAGGCCAGAAGAGGGCACCAGATCTCATTACAGATGGTTGTGAGCCACCGTGTGGTTGCTGGGATTTGAACTCAGGACCTGTGGAAGAGCAGCCAGTGCTCTAACCACTGAGCCACCTCTCCAGCCTGTCTCCCCTGTTGGGATTAAAGTGTTTCTCTGTTTGACTGTTTGTTTTTAGCAGCATATGCGGGTGCATGTGTGCAATCTCAGTGTCTGGGAGAGGGAGTCAGGAGAACCAAGAGCTAAAGGTCAGCCTGGATTAAGTGAGACCCTATCTCAAAAAAGAAAGAAAGAAAAAGAAATAGAAGCTAAATTAAGATGTGACCGTAAATCTTGGAATAGTGGAAATGCTTCTGAGCTCTGGCAGGGGGCCTGTGTCAGTTCCTGTCAGCCCTCTCTGCTTAGGGCCTACTTACCTGGGAGGCCCGTTACTTCCAGGGGGCTCTACCAACTTGCTTGAACCCCCAGACTTTCAGTTCTTGCTTTGTCTTTTGTCTGTTTTGGGGTTTCGTTGTTGCTGCTGTTCGGTTTTGTTTTTCCAGACAGACTTTCTCTCTCACAATGTACAGCAGTCTGACCTTGAACTACCAGCCTCTGCCTCCTAAAAGCTGGGATTAATGTCGTGCCCCCCCCTCCCGCCAGCTTCTTTTTACATTTTGTGAGTGCATGTGGGGAAAGGGGAGAGTGGGTACATAGGTGTCATGACACAGGTTTAGAGGTCAGGGGACAATTCAGGGAGCTGGTTCTTCCACTGTGTGTGTTCAGGGACTCAAGCAGGTCACCTGGCCTGGCGCCTAGCAATTTACCCATGAGCCATCTTGCCAGTCCCCTTTAAAAACCTGAGAAACGGTGTGTGCTCACATGAAGGTAGTCTTTTCTCTTCCTGCCGTGTTTGAGACAGCCTCTGGCCCACCAGCTTCCGGGGGTCTCTTGCTGCGTACTGTAGGCGTGCTGGTGTAAGGGACATCCAGCGCTACTTCACACTTTCTGTGTGGTTCGTTCCCAGGTTGGCTTCTTGCCCCTCCATGGCAAACTTTACACACTGGGCCATTCCCCCAGCCTAGCCACTCCTCATTTTATTTTTTGAGTCAGGATCTCACTCTGGATCCCAGACTGGACTCACTTTATAACCCAGGCTTGACTCCAACTTGTGCAATCCTCCTGCCTCAGCGTCCCAAATGCTGGGATTAACGAGTGGTTGCCACCACATCCCCCCTGTCACCGTTCTCATGTATGAAGGTAGGTGCCCACAGGTTGGGGTTCTACTTCCAATGGGGAGGCACAGAGACAAGGCCTCGGGACTAGACTGGGTCGTTCCCTTAACAACCGAGACCTGGGTAGTGGAAGGCCTGATCTTAATGGAGTCTGGCATCCTGGAATTCTCACTTGGGAAGGGAGATCAGGAAAGGCCCGGATTTACATCTCTAGAGGAGACACTGATGTCTGAGTGTCCCCTCTTGCTGAAGCATGGTATGGTGCAGATTGCCCCAAGAGTCCCAAGGGGCTGCTGGCGAGGGGGTGGGGGATTCTATGGAGATCGTGGTGGGACTCCGGGGTGGAGAGACTGCCGCTCGAGCTTCCTGATGTGGTCAAAGGGTGAGGGAACTCAGACACACCGGGCCAATACCAGCATGGGATCTATCCAGCGCAGGGGCCGCTGTGGGCGGAGCGAAGACAGGCCCCGCCCCTAGCTGCCGCTGTCCGTGGTCTCGAAGTCTGCGAGGCCGCCGTGGGCGCCGAGAGCCGGGCTCCCCAGCCCGCGTGCCCCGGGGTCTATGGAGCGGCCCCTCCACGCCAACCGGCCGGCCCCACGCCGAGCCCCGAGCACGCCCAGCGGCCAGGTAACCCTGTCGGAGCCCTGCGGGTGCGGGACGCCTGAAGGTTTGGCGGGAGGGAATGGGGACTTCTGGGTCCTGCTGGGATGCGGGGCTGAGACTCTTGGTGACCTGGAGACCACAGCATCCGGACGCCTATACCGCCGGGATCCAGAGAGTGGTGCACGGTTGTTGGGGGTCCTGGCCACAGAGGCTCAGGGGACTAGACGTCAGCGCGATTTGGGGAGGTTTGGAGGCCACCAGGGTGCTGGGGACATGATCGGCCTGGACGCCTAATCGTGAAGAGGAAAGAACCAGATGGACACATCCCTGGTTCTAGAGGATCTGGATTCCAGTACCTGGGCCCCGAGTGTCGCGTCCACCCTGGAGTCACCGTGACCAGCGGTGTCATGGACCACGGCCTTACGCCCTGGTCTTTAGGGAGGAAGTTGTAGATTGGGAATATTTAGCAACCGAGCCAGGTGGGGCCACCCCAGGGGCTTGAGTGCTTCCTGGGCAGGACTTGGGGTGGGGTCCCTCTGTCCTCCCTGCCTCCTTAGCCCAGGCTAGGAAGTGGGTGCAGCTGCAGACCTGGGGAGTGGGACTCTGGGGATGGCTTTGGGGGACAGATCCTTCGGGTGTTGGGAGCTTTGGGGGGGGATGGAGCCCGGAGCGTCTGGGCCCCGGCGAGGCGCCCGCCCCGAGCGCAGTTTGGGCATGCTTGGCACGCAGCGCGCGGGCCGGTCCGATCCGTATGCGCGCCGCGTGCGCCCATTGGTATGCGGGAGCCGGCCCGGCGCGGGCGTGAGGCGGGCGCGCTGGCGGGCCGCGCAGGGGAGGCGGCGGCGGGGCACGTCCTCACCCGGAGCGCCAGGGTGGGAACCGCGGCTTCCCAGGAAGGGGAAACTGAGGAACGCATGCAAGCCAGCTCCTGGCTCGACCCTTGGGGACACGCACGCACCTCACTTTCCCTAGACATTCTTCCCCCAGGGAACTGAGCCCCACCTGCGACTCCTTCGCGCCTGAATTCCCGAGTCCCCGTCGCGATGGCGACCCCCTATCCCAGAAGCGGTGGCCGAGGTGAAGTCAAGTGCGGGGACGGCCGTGGAGCCGGCGTCCCCTGGGATTTCCTGCCCGGGCTGATGGTCAAGGCCCCGCCCGGACCCTGGTGAGCAAATCTGCCCCTGAATGGCCTCTCCCCGAGAAGGCGTGCGGGGGTGGGGGGCTCACAGCCTTTCAGATGCTATTCATCCTCAGGTCCGTGCCCTGAACCTGTGTCTAGACTTCGTCACCGTCACTTACTGCTGAGTTCTGTTTTTAGTCCCCCAGCTCCGAATTCACCCCGACATTCTCCGGCCAAGGAGAAGGTTCTGTCCCCAGCCCGGTGGCCTGACAACCCCAACTGAAGCGGGAGGTTCGCTAGTTCAAGGCCAGCCTGGGCAAAATCGACTGTATCTCCAGGCAAAAACAAGAGCCGGGCGTGGTTATGCCTGCCTTTTACCTCGCTGCTCCCGAGGCAGAAGCAAGCCTGAGGAATGTAGTTCAGTGGTAGGCCCTGGGTTCAAACCCTAGTACCGCAAATACAGTAGTAGTAGTAGTGAATATTATTAATAGTGAATAAATAAAGTTCTGTCCGTGTCCTCAAAAGCCAGCAGAGATGTAGAATTCGCACTCAGGTCTCTCCCACTTCCTGGAGTGCTTCCAGGACCCTTACTGACACCTCTTCCACGCTGCCCGCCCAGCCTGCAGGCGCAGCGCAAAGAGAAATCCCGCAACGCAGCGCGCTGGCGACGCGGGAAGGAAAATCTCGAGTTCTTCGAGTTGGCCAAGCTGCTCCCTCTGCCCGGTGCCATCTCCAGCCAGCTGGACAAGGCGTCCATCGTACGTCTTAGCGTCACCTACCTCCGCCTGCGTCGTTTTGCCGCGCTGGGGGCGCCGCCCTGGGGGTTGCGGGCCGTCGGGCCTCCGGCTGGCCTCGGTGAGTGCGCATGCTCATGCTGCCAAGTCCTCCCCTCGCCACCCCACCCCCAGCCCTGGGGACAGGATTGAGAAAGCCAGGCCTGCCCTGACCCCGGTTCCTGGAGACTCCACCAGACCTTTTGTGGTTTCCTGACTTATGCTCTAGAGGGGACAGAAAGTTAAGGATTTTTATAAACTTCCGACCTAAGTCAGAGCCTGGCAGGAATCTATATAACCTCGGCTAGCCTGGGACTTGATATGTGGACCTGGCTGGCCTCCAGCTTACCCGCCTCTGGCTCCTGTGGGTGCCCGGTTTAAAGGCGAGCGCCACCACCCCGCCCTGGCTCTTGTCTTTCAGACAGTGTCCTGTAGCTTCGCCTGGTCTGGAATTTGATATGTAGTAGAGGCTAGCCCCGAGTTTGGGATCCTCCCGCCTCCATCTCCTCCACGCTGGATGTACAGGTGTCTGCCACCACACACAGCACAGGCTATTAATTTTATCAGATGAGGTGAACCAGTACTACAGAAGCAGTTTCTAGCTGTCCACCCCCACCAGGACCTCCACTCAGCCAGTAAGGGTGGGCTCCTGAATGGGTCTGCGGAACTCCAGGGAGCACGGAAAACCGGGCGCTGAGTTCCCCATTTGGGGTGAGGAGGTTGGACAGTATGACCCAGGGAGGATAAGGATTGTCAGGAAGGTTCTCCTTGGTGACATTAGCTGTGTGTCCATCCTGACACCTACCCCTAGCTCTGCAGCCCCACGGAGGTGTCTTCCCTCTTATGCTGCCGTGGTGGAGGGCAGTGGTGGCGCACGCCTTCAATCCCAGCGCTCCAGAGGCAGAGGCAGGTGGATCTCAGTGAGTTCCAGGCCAGCCTGGTCTACAGAGTGAGTTCCAGGACAGGCAGGGCTGCACAGAGAAGAAACCCTGTCTCAAAAATAAATAAATAAAACAAAACAAAACAAAAAGAAACCAACAAAAAGAAAAGAGAGAGAGAGAGAGAGACGGGAGTAACCATCGGAGTTGCACGTTAGGCTGGTCAGAAGCTGATGAACACCTACAAGGCCCCTGGAATTCCCTGCAAAGGGCCAGGCATGTGGCCCGTGTCACCTTGCTGTTCATGTGTGATACACTGTGAGTGCCCAGGACCACGCAGGAAACACACTAGACCAGAGTCCCTGCCCTGGCTGGGTCTGCTGTTGATGGCTTATTTACCCAGTGCCCGTTATGCTGAAGCAGGAGAATCCCCATGAGTATGAAACCAGCCTTTGCTCCAAATTGAGATTCTGTCTCAAAACAAAGAAAAATAGGGCCAGGCGGTGGTGTTTACACCCCAGCACTTGAGAGACAAAGGCAGGCAGATCTCTGGGTGATTAGTTCAGCCTATGTAGCGAGTTCGAGACCAGCCAGGGCCACAGAAAGAACCCCAGCCTCAGAAACAAACTCTGACAAGCCGGCTCGGAGGCACATGCCTGTACCGGTCACCAGCAGGAGGACCAAGCTCCTTCTCAACTGCATAGTGAGTTCTAGAACGGCCTGGGCCACAAGAGATCCTGTCTCAAAAAAGATTAATGGGGGGGGGGGTGAGGTGAAAAGTCCCTTGTAGATGCAGGTGTGACACAGTAGGGAAAATTTATATTCTGTGATTTGCAAAAACGTAGAATACATAAGATGTCAGCATATAGATGAATATCTCGCTTTTTCTTCCCACCTTTGATTACTGATGCATAGAATATTAGATTTTCATCTCGTTTATATATCCCTACTTAATTGTTATTACAGAACAGCGAACGTGTGACCGATGGTCACAGGTGAAGCACCCCACACACACTCCGGAAGAATGGGGTCCTGAGAGTGGGGTTGGAGAGGGCTCCTATTCCCTTCCTGCCCTGGGATCCAGAGAGGAGGTGGGGGGGAGAGAAAATAGCATTGATTAAGCCCCGCGATAAATCACCATTTAAATTTAAATAATCCGGCTTCCCAGGCGGTAATTAGGCGAATTGACTGGCGCTGAGAGAATGCCGCATTAGCGAGGCTGATTACTGTCATTACCGCGAACAACACGTGCGCCGGCGGGGGATAAACATCTTCTCTATTGTCCTGGAGCCCCAGGGAGGGGACGAACGTGGGGGCTGAGAGAGGCCCGGCGGTGTCCAGCCCCCCAACACTTGGAGGGGCATCTGGAAGCTTCAAGAGATTGAGGCTGGCTCACTGTGGTCAGGGCTCGCGGGCTGTCTCTTGGCTACTTCCATAAGGGCCCACCAGAAGCCACTGGTCAGGAGCGCCTGTGTGGGTGGCTCAACATCCTGCCTCCAGACACCCAAACCCAGAAGCGTAGGCCCTGCTGATCTACACACGAAGTAGCTCTCTGAGGATTAGAAGGGAGCCCCTGGGAAACTGAGGCTCAAACGGGGAAGATGGTGGCTACTTGATTCATCTTCTAAGAGGCTTTTATTTTCCGTGTCGGGTGTTTTGCCGGCGCTCACATGGGCGCAAGTGTCCAGGGAGGCCAGAAGAGGGCGCCAGACCCCCCCCCATGGGAGTCACACTGTGAGCTGCCACGTGGAGTCTGGGACTCCTAACTGCTGAGCCACCTCTTCAGCTCCCCTAAAGGTGTTTAAGCTTTTTTTTTTTTTTTTTTTTCTGGATGGGGGTGGGGGGCAGGTTTTGAAAGTCAGAGGACAATCTGCAGGAATTGATCTTTTTGAGACGGGGATCAAACTCTGACAGACAGGTCTGGGAACTTGCCCCTTTACCTACTGACCCATTTCAGTGACCTGGGGTTCAAGCTTTTTGTAATTTATGTTTTATTTATTTATTTTTACACAAGGTCTCTCTGTGTCGTCCTAGATGGCCTAGAACTCTACTCACAGAAATCTGCCCCCCTCTGCCTTCTGGGATTAAAGCTAAACTCCAGCATGTCTGTCTGCTTTAGTTCAGTTTTTAACCAACATCCCTTCAGGGTCTGGGTTGCTAAGGTTTTTTTTTTTTTTCTTTTTGGCTATATTTTATCTTTTGTTTTAGATAATTCCCTATTTATCTCCTCTAACCTTGCATTTTTAGCTTTATTATTATTATTATTATTATTATTATTATTATTATTATTATTATTATTATTATTATTATTTTCATATAAGGGTGTTTTATCTGCATGCTCGACTGTGAAGCATTTTAGTGCTTGGTGCCCAGGGTGGCCGGCAGAAAGCTCTGGATACCCGAGGACTTCAGTCATAGCTGGTTGTAAGCCACCATGTGGTTGCTGGGAATTGAACCCGGGACCTCTGGAAGAGCAGCCAGTGCTCTTAACCACTGAGCCATCTCTCCAACCCTTTTTTCTGTGTTTGAAGGTTTTTCACAAATTGTCTGTACATGTGTTTGTGCCTACTGTGTTGATGGACACGATGTGTGTGCAGCCGCTGGTAGAGGCCAGAGGGTGTTGAATCCCCTGCAGCTGAAGTTACCTGCGGGTGTGAGCCACCCAAGCTGGGTGCTGGGGGTCAAAGTATCCCTCTGCAAGAGCGGTGTGTGTTCTTAACTGCTGAGACATCTACCCAGTCTGATTATTATTCCTCATAAGTGTGTGTGTGTGTGTGTGTGTGTGTGTGTGTGTTACCAGGTATCAACCCTTGCCTTCCTCTTTTTCTTGAGATAAGCCTTTATTGCTCAGCGCAGCTGGGCAGGCTGGCTGGCCCACAGGCTCGGAGGGGGTCTTCCATCTTTCCTCTCCAGGAGGAATGATGAACCACAGTCTTCCCTGCTATGTCCAGCTTCACATGGGTTCCCGGGATTCGAACCAGGTCTCCACACTTGTGTAGCAAATGCTTTTCCAGCTGGACCATCCCCCTGGCCCTTTCCCCCAGCTAATTGTTCACTGAGCTAAAACAAGGTTGGGGAAATGCTCAATGAACTGTCCTTGAGGGCGGTGACATCTTGGTCCCCAGGTAGGACACTAGCTCACGAGGAGGAAGTGACCTTCGAATGGAGGAGTGAAGAAGCCAGCTGTGAGAAGGGCCAGGCAGAGGGCTGGGGCGAAGGGCAGGTTAGAAGCAGAAGGAAACAGTGAAGGCTAGGCTGGGATGGCGGTAGGGGATAAATTGGAGGCGGGAAAGTGAGGAGGGGGCAAACCCCAGAAACTCTTAGGAGTGGTCTAGACTTGCATGTTAGTACTCTTCCTGATGATATATTAGTCACCCACTGTATACCTGTTTGTTGTGGCCTTTGATGTACAAAACCCAATTGCTCTCAGCACAGGGCTGGGGTTGGATTCAGTTGGTAGAGCATTTGCCTAGCATGTAGGAAGCCCTGGGCTCCGTCCCCAGCACTAGTCAAACCAGGCACAGTGCAGGCCTGTAATCCCAGTGTCCAGGAAGAGAAGGGAGGGGCATCCGGAGTGCAGGATCATCTTTGGGTGCACAGTGAGCTCCAGCAGGGCAGTGGTGCCCCCACACCTTTCATCCCAGCACTTGGGGCAAGGCAGAGGCAGGGGGATCTCTGTGAGTTTGAAACCAGCCTAGCCTGTTCTGCAGTGAGTTCCAGGACAGCTCGGACTACACAGAAAAAAAAAAATTCTTGAAAGAAAGAGAGAGATAGTTCTCACAACAGGTTGAGGTCCCCCTGGGCATCAATGGAGCCCTATGATAACAGACAATTGATCAGAAGTGATCGGAAGATTGATCCAAAGACTGAGTGCTGGGACTCCTCCCCCACTCCCTAGTCATGAAAACCTAGCCCTTCCTCCCTAAGGACTCATAGGATGGGAAGGGAGGAAGGGAGGGGACCCCCTGAAACTTGCAAGGGATCTTGCCTGTCCTCCCTGTCTGAGCCTACCCTCTCTCTGCCCATGGGTCTCCCTAATTCCTTTGTCCTCCCACCCCAGTCCCACCACCCCCCCCATGTTGCCTGACGAATGCTCATTAGTTGAATAAGAGATTAAGTGAATAGAGATTTCAGGATCTGTGGACTTCCGGGGGGGAGGGGCAGCTGTGAAGGTGGAACACACCTGTTGAATTGGGACATGGCTGGGGGCTGTGGGTGGGAAGAATAGGGAGCAAGTAGGTTTGGGGAGGCAGAAAGCAGGGGTACTAAGTCATCAGTGGGCAATCCTGGGCACACCTTGGGGATCCTTGTGGCAGGCGGTGGGTCATGTGGGGGGGACAGCAGGTCCCCAAGCTGTCCCCCTGCACACCCCCATCCTAGCATGCCCATTAATGCTGTTAATTGCAACGGCTCAGTCTGACCCGGGCTGATCCCCGGAGAGGGAAAATGAAGGAATTAGCAAAAATGACAGGGGAAATTGCCACAATTAGCAGGCAGCATTGTTCCTGCCTGTCACAGGGCTGCTTGGAGCTGGGTTTCAGGGGAGGGGGTCCCTCTCACCCCCTACACTTATTGTTCCTGAAGGTTCAGATGAGGAGGAAGCAGGAGAAACAGCAGTCAGATGGGGGGGGTCTAGGGAAGCCTGGGGTAGACTCTGACAGCTTGGCTGATTTGGGGGAGTCCTGAGGAACAGGGGTGACAGGGCCCTGAGTCCAGTCCCACCTCACTCTCTGCTTTCCTTCCCCAAGCTCCCTAGAAGCTTGGCAGTCAGGGAACTCAGGCCCCTACAGCAAACCCATTTAAAGAGGAAACTGAGGCACAAGAGGAAGAAGTGACTCCAAATCCTCAGCCTAACAAAGGGAAGGACAGAGGGCTTGAATCTCTCTTGGGAGCCAGGGGGGTCATCTTCTAAGCAAGGGGTCATGTGTATGGCATCTAGGAATCCTGACTGGGGGTGGGGGACAACTGTGTCATCCAGTCAAGTCTTAATGGCCATCGGTCTCAGAATTTACGTTTCTGAAATTCTTTGTGTGTGTCGTCATCTCCTCAACACATCTGCAAAAGTTACTCTATTTTATATACGTTTCTGCTATGATATACTATACAAAACATCAGCAGATGTAACTCAGTGCCAGCACCCCTGCCTAGAATCCCCCAGTGAGGGGCTGGGGGCGTGGCTCAGTGGTAGAGCCCCTGCCTAGAATCCCCCAGTGAGGGGCTGGGGGCGTGGCTCAGTGGTAGAGCCCCTGCCTAGAATCCCCCAGTGAGGGGCTGGGGGCGTGGCTCAGTGGTAGAGCCCCTGCCTAGAATCCCCCAGTGAGGGGCTGGGGGCGTGGCTCAGTGGTAGAGCCCCTGCCTAGAATCCCCAGTGAAGGGCTGGGGGCGTGGCTCAGTGGTAGAGCCCCTGCCTAGAATCTCCCAGTGAGGGGCTGGGGGCGTGGCTCAGTGGTAGAGCCCCTGCCTAGAATCCCCAGTGAGTGGCTGGGGGCGTGGCTCAGTGGTAGAGCCCCTGCCTAGAATCCCCCAGCGAGGGGCTGTGGGCGTGGCTCAGTGGTAGAGCCCCTGCCTAGAATCCCCCAGTGAGGGGCTGGGGGCGTGGCTCAGTGGGGCTGGGGGCGTGGCTCAGTGGGGCTGGGGGCGTGGCTCAGTGGTAGAGCCCCTGCCTAGAATCCCCCAGCATAGCTCAGTGGAAAAGTAACTGCCTAACATGTGTAAGACTCTGGGTTCAATCCACAACACTGAAAAAAAGAAAGTCTGGTGATACATGCCTGTAAATGTAGTCCTCAAGAAGCTGAGGCAGGAGAATGGCAAATTTGATCAAACTTGGGTTATTTATTGAGACTCTATTCCAAAGAAACTAAAACTTTTCATCCAAAATTTACTCAGTAAAATCAGCTAGCTTCTTTAAAGACTTATATTTGCTTATGTGTTCATATGTATATGTGGACAGGACATAGCCCACATGTGGAGGTCAGAGGACAATTTGTGAGAACCAAGTCTCATGGAATCACATACGTTCTGGGGATCAAACTTAGATCTCTCGGTTTGATGGCACATGCGTTTACCCACTAAGCCATTCCAACAACTTTTAAAATCGTTTGTTTATATTTAAGTGTGTTGTACATGCACGTACGTCTGTGTAGCACAGATGTGTAGTACCGACAGAAGCCAGAAGAGGGCATCAAATCCCCGAGACCAGAGTAACCGATACTTGTGAGCTGCCACAGAATCCAACCTGGGTCTTTCCGCAGGAGCAGCTCTTAACCACTCAGCTGGTTCTCCACAGCTCCTCCATCCCGGCTTTTAGACAGGGTCTCACTCTGTGTCCCGACTGGCCTGGAACTTGCTGTGTAGACAAGGCTGTTTTAAAGTTTCCAAATCAGCACCATGTACAGCATAGTCCCGAAGGAGTCCAACAGTCACGACACAGCCACCTCCCCGGTGCTGGACATTTCATAGACGTGGGGTAACTGTGGCCTTTGTGCCTGTCTGCTTTCATAATATTCCGTCAGAGCTCAAGGTTTCATTCTTCTTCCCAGTTAGATTATATTCCTCTCAGTGGGTCTATCGTGTTTTTTATCCATTCTCGGAGGACGGACATTAGGGGACTTTCCTCTTGGCTTTGTGTAACACTGTTCTCTCTGTGTGCCTAGAGCGCTCCTCACAATACTCAGCTTCCGTTTGCTGGGTTGTGAGGTGACTGCCAGAGGCTCACATCATAGTCTTTTTATTTGTTGCGCAGTCACCAAGCTATTTCCTTCAGCTGCTGTCTTAGGTCACATTCCACCCTGCAGTGCAGGGAAATCCCATTTCTCTACTCACTTCCATAATTCTGTATTTTTTTTTTGTCTTTTGTTATTGCTTTTCAGTGTGGAGGATTGAACCCAGAGCCTCTGAATGCTAGACAAGCAGTGTACCACAGTGCCCCTCACTGGGGATTCTAGGCAGGGGCTCTACCACTGAGCCACGCCCCCAGCCCCTCACTGGGGGATTCTAGGCAGGGGCTCTACCACTGAGCCACGCCCCCAGCCCCTCACTGGAGGATTCTAGGCAGGGGCTCTACCACTGAGCCACGCCCCCAGCCCCTCACTGGGGGATTCTAGGCAGGGGCTCTACCACTGAGCCACGCCCCCAGCCCCTCACTGGGGGATTCTAGGCAGGGGCTCTACCACTGAGCCACGCCCCCAGCCCCTCACTGGGGATTCTAGGCAGATACCTTATCACTGATCTATGTTGCCATCCCTCTTTTCAACTTTTTCGATAGAAATTCATTTGTTATGTACCCCAGGCAGGCCTTTAGCTCTTGATTCTCCTGCCTTAACCTGCCCAGTAGTTGGAGCCACCAGGCTGTCTTCAGTTGGGTTATTCACTGAACTTGGCTTCAGGGCCCAGTGAGAACAGTCAGCACCGTTCACCAGCACAGCCTGTACTGTATAGGACCTGTGAACAGCAGTACTCAGGACTTTTTGTTTTGGTGTGCAAAAGCACACGGGAGCAAACAAATTCACGTTTTCAGTGTCTGTCTGTCAGTCTTGGCCTCTGTCTCAGGGAACAGCCATCCTGTGAACTGGTTCTCTAAGGTGACTGACTGGGCCCCTAGGGCTGCCCAGAGCAGTGAGCCAGACCAAGAGGCCCTGACTGTCCTCCTCCTTCTGTCCCCAGCCCCAGGCCGCCGAGGCCCTGTGGCTTTGGTCTCTGAAGTCTTCGAGCAACACCTGGGTGGACACATCCTACAGGTGAGAGCCTTCCTTCCTAGCCTGCTGCCTCGTGCTGCCATCTGGTGGCAGCGTCTGGGAATAGCACTATTTTTCCTGCTTCCGTTCCCTTCCTACACCTGCTCGGTTTGTCTCCATTCTAGTCCTTGGATGGCTTTGTGTTCGCCTTGAACCAGGAAGGAAAATTCCTCTACATCTCAGAGACAGTGTCCATCTACCTGGGTCTCTCACAGGTAAGAACCCCCGACAGCAGGCCGCCATCTTTACTGCCTTGCTCTCTTCTGGTATCACTAAGCCCAACATGAAGAACAGACAACCTTCCTTGGAACCCCACAATGCTGGGAGGACTCGAGTTCAAAGCCAGCCAGGAAGACTTAGCAAGCCCTCGTCTCAAAATGAAGCTTTGAGATGTTCTGTAGCGCTGTATGCTTGCCTAGAATCCCCCGGGGAGCAGCTGAGCTCAGTGACGGTGTGATCCTGGGGGTGGGGGGGCTGGGATTCAATCCATTGTGGCTGGGGCAGGATTGCAGCTTAGCTGACAGATGCTGGCTTCCTATTCACAAAGCCCTGGGCTCCTTACATAAACTGGGCACAGCGGTAAGGTATAAGCCCATACCTGAAAGTCCAGCCTAGGCTATATGAGACTGTCTCAAAAGGGGGGGGGGGACTTGGATATGTGGGTGACAAAGTAGGGTGGGTAAGGTGGTTGTGTGGGCAGTGTGGGGGATGGTGGTGAGGACTTCAGGGAGGATGAAGGTTGAAGGGAGACAGATCACCCAGAGAGTTTTAAATGGGGCTTGAAGGTCAGAGGCTCTTTGTGGAATCGGAGCGTGATCCGTGTGGGAAGCTAAAGGCTGTACCGAGGGGCCTGGCCTGGGATCCCGGTGAGGCCTGAGAGGCCCAAACTACAGAGTTGAAAACTGTAGGGCTGGATGTAATTTCCAGTACTTGGGAGGCTGAGGCAGGAGGATCACCACGAGTCTGAGGCCAGCCTCGGCTACCTAGCAAACTTCTATCGAAAAAGGACAAAAAGGGCCAGGTGTCGCCGCACATTCCTTTAATCCAAATTTCAGGAGGTACAGGCAGACAGATTCATAAATTTGAGGCCGACTTGGTCTACATATTATAAATGAACTCCAGAACACCCAGAGCTATAGAAGTGAGACCCTGTCTCAAAACAAACAAACAAGGCAGGAAACGTCTAAGAGAACCACAAGCCTGGTGTGAGGCGCACTTAGGGGTTGTGCGAGCAGATTAACCAGCCTCAGCCATTGCGCTCCTGCATTCCTCCCTATCGCCGGCAGGTGGAGCTGACGGGCAGCAGCGTCTTCGACTACATCCATCCTGGGGACCACTCGGAGGTCCTAGAGCAACTCGGATTGCGGGCTGCAGCCACCGGCCCCCCTACGCCGCCTTCCGTGTCCTCTTCTTCCTCCTCCTCGTCTTCCTCCTCGCTGGTGGACACCCCCGAGATTGGTAATTTCCCGGAATGCTTTCCTTGCCAATGGATGAAACCTGAGTGTGCTTTAACATACTACTTAACAAGATTTTGTGAAAACAAAACAAAACGGGTCATGCCAACTTAAGGCAGTGACACTAGGGTGTCTAAAGTTGGATGGTTTCCCAGCATGGCCAAAATACACCAAAATTTGAGCTGCTATATGGAAGTGGGAACAAGGCTGAGAGCCGTGTGTGTGTGTGTGTGTGTGTGTGTGTGCCTTTAAATTTTTCACTGGGCCCCAAAAACAAAACCACAAGCCAGGACAGATGGCCTCTAAAGTCCAGGCACAGCACAGAGAGATCAAGTTACTTGCCCCAAGTCACCCAGCTATTCCATCTTTTTAATTGTGTGTGTATGTGGTGTGTGTTTAACTTTCAGGAGGCACTTCTCTTTGTTGATTTTTTGGGGGTCTTGGGGGGTTCTTTTCTTTTTTTTTTAAGATTTATTTATTTTATGTATGTGAGTACACTGTCTTCAGACGCACCAGAAGAGGACATCAGATCCCATTATAGATGGCTGTGAGCCACCATGTGGGGGCTGGGATTTGAACTCAGGACCTCTGGAAGAGCAGCCAGTGCTCTTAACCACCGAGCCATCTCTCCAACCCTGGGGGGGGTCGTTTGTTTGTTTGTTTGTTTGAGACACGGTTTCTCTGTATAACCCTGGCTGTCCTAGAATTCACTCTGTAGGCCAGGCTAGCTTTGAACTCAGAGATCCTCCTGCCTCTGCCTCCTGAGTGCTGAGGTAAAAGCGTGCCACACCGCTGCCCAGCTTCCTCTTTTATACGTCTAGTCTGTGACAGGGGACCTGTGGTGTCACAAGTGGCTGCTCCAGCCTGGGTCAGGCTGACGCCTGCTGACACCTGGGGGACAGGACTGAGAGGTGCCGTCTGACCTTGGGACTAGCTGTCCCATGAGGAGAGACGGTTTTATCAGTGTAGCTGTGCGACCATTAGATGCGTCTGAGTGTCTGGAGCGGCCACACTGAGGCTGGTTCTGAGTTGACAGGATTCTGGAAGATTCTATAATGGCTCCCCTAACCCTGACCCTGACCCTAATGGCTCTCTCTTATTCTGCCTCAGAAGCCAGCCCCACCGAAACATCCCCTGCCTTCCGAGTCCAAGAGCGGTCCTTCTTTGTCCGCATGAAATCTACCCTCACCAAGAGGGGCCTGAATGTCAAAGCTTCGGGGTACAAGGTGGGTGTGAGCTGTCTCTCCCTCCCGGATGCCAGCTAGATCCCAGAATACCGGATGCTGAGAACAGCAACTGGGAGACACTCAAAACCTCCCCTGGGCCAAGGGATCTGTGGGTATCAGGTGGAATTGGGTGAATTTTTGACTTGGCTGTGGTCCTCCTGCCTCAGCAATCCCACCTGCCACCTCCCCAGACATCCCCACCTTCCACAGGTCATTCATGTGACAGGGCGCCTGAGGGCCCGAGCGCTGGGTCTTGTAGCCCTTGGACACACGCTGCCCCCAGCCCCACTGGCTGAGCTGCCTCTGCATGGGCACATGATTGTCTTCCGCCTCAGCCTGGGCCTCACCATCCTTGCTTGTGAGAGCAGGTACCGGGGTAGGGGCGGGAGGGAAGGTGGGTTCACTGGAGACCTGGGGATATGTGGGTTTCAGTCAATCTTGGGCCTTTAGTCTGGAGCCGTGGGGAATTATGGGAGGAGAGAGGACAAGGGAGATGGCAAAGGTGCCCGGAAGAAGAGAGCGTGACCCTGGCTCCCTGGGCAGGCTTGCCCATTTCTCTTCTGGCCTCCTGTAACTAACTCATCCTTTCCTTTACCTGTATTCTATGCCCATTTTACAGAAGGAACCTGAGGCTCAGATGATGGTATCACAAGGGTGTGGACCCTGGGGAACGCTGAAGCCAGCCCTGCTGTCTCCAATCACCCAATGTCTCCAACTCCATTCCCTTCTTTCCCGTGTCCTCCAGAGTTAGCGACCACATGGACATGGGACCCTCAGAACTGGTGGGACGCAGCTGCTACCAGTTTGTCCATGGACAGGATGCAACCAGGATCCGCCAAAGCCATCTGGACCGTGAGACACACTTCTGTACCCTCTCCCTGCCCACCTACCACAGAGACAGGAATGACCCTGTTTCCCTGTTCCCTGGAAGTCTTTCCTCAGGGTTTGCACTGCAGCTCCCGGGAGCTGTAAGGAACAAAAAAGCAACCAAGGGGTCGAGCAATGGATGGCTCCGGGGTGGAGGGAGTGGGGGAAGGGAGCAGTACGTGCGGTACGAGGGGTCTCTGACTGATGCTGGGGTGGGCAGCTCTGGGTCTCTGACTACCTCTGTGCCTTTCTGTCTTTCTCCGATTCTTCCCACTCTTGCTGCTTCTGGCTGTCTCCTGCCCACCTGCCTTGACCCTCCCCACCCCTCTGGGCTCTCTGCTCCCCTGGGATGGACCAGTGCTGGACAAAGGGCAGGTGGTGACTGGTTACTACCGTTGGCTGCAGCGTGCGGGGGGCTTCGTGTGGCTGCAGTCTGTAGCCACTGTGGCCGGGAACGGGAAGAGTGCGGGGGAGCATCACGTGCTGTGGGTCAGTCACGTGCTCAGGTGAGAGGTGGCCCATCGCGGCAGCCGCTCCCCATCCCAGCCAGCGCGCCTGTAAGGGAGGGCTCTGTAGACTAGAGGAGCAGGGGGAAGGAACGAGGAGGCCTAGGGATGGAATGACCTCGCTTGGTGGACACGGAGAGCAGTCACTGTTGGGAGGAGACATGTCTGAGATGTGGGCAGGGCAAGAACGCTCGTGTGGTGTGCCTCCAGCGGAAAGTGTGAGTTTGAATCTCGGGCACTGGGGAACCACAGCCGGCTCTCCACAGTGTGAGCAGAGGGCGCAGAACTGATAAGCCTTAGGTCTACAGCCTGAGCTGCCCAGGGAAGTACAGAGCCTCTGGGGCTGGAGCGGGAGGGGGGGGTGAGGGGAGGGAGCTGTAAATGGCAGCGGGACATTTTATCCAGTGGTCCCTGGAGAACTAGTGAAGGTTTTATGTCTGGAGAGGGTCACAGGCAAATCTGTACTTTTGGAAAAACCCTTCTTTCCACCGAGAGCTGACTGGGGGGAAAAAATGGGGATTGGAGAACAAGAGGAGGCTGCAGCGTGGTTTAAGAGATGCGAGGAGAGAGAAGGGTGCCATGTGCTCCTTTGCTGAGCTGATTTGATTGGGACCCTAGAAGGGAACAGGCGATTTTGATCGAAGAGACCCAGACAACCATGACATGCTTAGAGTACCCCCAGGTAACACGAGGTGGCTGACAGTGGCTCAGGTGTGCCACAGCAGGGAGAATTCAGATGAGAATAGATTTTGGAACTGGTTCTGGTCCCCTCATCCCAGTCAGTGGAAAGACTGAGGCAGGAGAATTGACCCTATCTCAATAAGGAATGTTCAGTGGTGGAGCCCCTGCCTAGAATCCCCCAGTGAGGGGCTGGGGGCGTGGCTCAGTGGTAGAGCCCCTGCCTAGAATCCCCCAGTGAGGGGCTGGGGCGTGGCTCAGTGGTAGAGCCCCTGCCTAGCACATAGGAGGCTCCTTAGTTTAATTCAAGGTGTCTGTGTGTGTTGTGTGTATCCAACTAGGAGTTTATAGGTTGGATAGAAAGTTTTTAGTGGCTCGGGGTAGTATCCATAGGTTCCATACTGGAAAATGTCTGTATTCACTGTTGTCCCAAGACCCCTGATTTTCAGTTCTATCATCTTGTCCCCAGCCATGCTGAAGGCGGTCAAACACCCCTGGATGCCTTCCAACTTCCAGCCATTGTGTCCCAGGAGGAGTCATCCAGCCCCAGGCCAGAGCCCATAGGTAAGCTAATCTCTTCCCATCTCTACACCCAGGGACAAGTGAGGGACCACTGGGACTACCCACTGTGGAGGCCATTCAACACAGGTGGCTGTTTACATCAACAGCTGAAGCTAAAAGTCCTTCAGGCTAGGGAGTGGCTCAGTGGGTAAAGTGCTGGCCAGAAAAACTCTAGGGCATGGGTGTGGCCCCCGGTGAAGAAAAGCCAGGTGTGAAACACAGGTCTGCAGTCCCAGTGCTGGGGAGACAGAGCATTCCAAAGGCGGCAGTGGCCAGCTCAATGTTGACCGAAAGACCCTGTCTCAAAATGTAAGTGGAGCCGGCAGCGGTGCCTCACACCTTTAGTCCCAGCACTCAGGAGGCAGAGGCAGGAGGATCTCTGTGACTTCAAAGACAGCCTGGTCCACAGAGTGAGTTCCAGGACAACACAGATCCTGTCTCAAGAAAAAGAAAATTTCCCTAGCTGAGGCACCTGTTCTTGCAGAGACTCAGGTTTCTCTCCCATCACCCAGAGGGCTCTAAGCCACCCATAGTTCTCGGGGACCCGACACCCTCTTCTGGCTTCTGTAGGCACCGGGCATCCATGTGACGCATAGACACACTTATGGACAAAATGCACACACACGTTGAATAGTTCTAAATGCCCGCTGCTCCTGCGGAGGACTGAGGCTAAATTCCCAGCACCACACGGTGACATACAACCATCTGTCCCTCCAGTTCCAGTGGATCTAATGCGCTCTCTCCTGGCCTCCAGCAGCAACAGGCGTGCACACAGACACACACAGGCAAAGCACTCACACACATGAAACAAGTCTAAACAATCTGGATAACAGCTCTCTAAAAATTAAAGACATCTGGGGGTGGGGAGCGGCATCTCAGGACAAGCCTTTATTCCCAGCACGCGGCGGCAGGGGCATCTCTGTAAGTTTGAAGCCAGCCTGGTCTACATAATGAGTTCTAGACTAGAAATGCTACACTGTGAGACCATACCTCAAAAACAACACAATCAGGCAGGGCGAGATGGTGCACACCTTTAATCAAAGCAGGTGGGAGGCGGTGGCAGGCAGATCTCTGGTTCAAGGCCAGCCTTGTCTACAGAGTGAGTTCCAGGCCAGCCAGAACTACATTGTAAGACCCTGTCTTGCAAACAAAACAAAACAAAAATAAACTTCATCCTACCCCAAAATTAAACATCTTCATCCTCAAATGTATCCACCACATTTCAGTCACCAGCAGCACGTGCTCAGTGGCTCTCTCAGGACAGTACAGCGGAGATATGTGGGGTCTATACAAAATTCCATGGCTGTAGGGGGGCCGGCTGGAGAGAATTCCATCATCTGCAGTGTTCTAGCTGGGACTTCTCAGTCTAGGCTTTACTGGATAGGTCTCAGCTGTGCTGTGGGAGGTGCCTACTGTGTGCTGGGGGGGGGGGACCACAGGGCTTGGGAACTGCAGGCCTACTGCGCTATGCCTGCACTTTAAGAGCAAGGGCTGGGGACCCACGCATTCCTTCAAAAGCCTCCTGCGACGCTGGTGTGGAAGTGAAGGGCTATAATGCCAGCTACTGGGAGGCCAAGGCAAGGCTAGCCTGGACTACTTACCAAGGCTATATCTCGGAGAGTAAAAGGGTGGAGGGGGGCAACCCAGTGGGTACAGGGCTTCCTGTGCACACATAAAATCCTGAGTGTGGGCCGGGTGGTGGTACACTCCCACCTTTCATCTGAGGACCTGGGAGGCAGAGCCAGGTGGATCTCTGTGACCTCCAGGCTAGCCTGGTCTACAGAATGAGTTTCAGGCACACAGAGAAACCCTGTGTGGAAAACGAAACCAAAACCCAAGCAAACAAAAGACCTGTGTTTGGATCTCTAGCACCCTTAATATCTGAGTGATCACAGTGTTGACGGGGCAGGCCACATGTTGATCCTGGGAGTTTGTTGGCCAACCAGCCTAGCCAGAAACACACAAGCTCTAGGTTCAGTGTCTTCTGTCTCAGAGAACAATAATCCAGTGACATGGCTCATCAGGTAGAGACGCCCTGCCCTGTGACCTAACATATATATTATGGGGCCTATACACCCACACTCACACACGCACAGAGCAATTACAAATTCGGCTGCCGGGATGGCTCCGTGGGTCACAATCCAAACCTGATGACCTGAGTTTGATCCTCAGAACCCATGTAAAGGTAGAAATAGAAACCTGACTCAGCAAAGCTGTCCTCTGATCTGGTCCACACTTTCATGATGGCGTATATGTCTCCCTTGTACGCACAGTAAAGATGGTGATGACCGTGATAGAGGAAGGGCGCCAGTGTTGATGTTTCACCTCTGTACCCTCACCCACTCACAGGAAGTCAAAAGGCTTAGAATCCCGCTCAACAGTGGGTCTGAGGAGAACCCATCACTAAGGGGCTGGGGGCGTGGCTCAGTGGTAGAGCCCCTGCCTAGAATCCCCCAGTGAGGGGCTGGGGGCGTGGCTCAGTGGTAGAGCCCCTGCCTAGAATCCCCCAGTGAGGGGCTGGGGGCGTGGCTCAGTGGTAGAGCCCCTGCCTAGAAACCCCCAGTGAGGGGCTGGGGGCGTGGCTCAGTGGTAGAGCACTGCAAAGAATAAATATAAACTATCTCCTTCAGAGGAAGATCCTCCAGTTGACCGGAAGCAGGCTCTGCCGGTGGACCAGGACAAGGACAAGGACCCTCAGGCCCGAGGCAAACGCATCAAAGTGGAGGCCAGCCCAAAGGAAGCTAGAGGCTCAGAGGAGAGTGGAGAGGAGGAGGTCTCGGATCCACCGGCTCCGCCTCGGCCAGAATTCACTTCTGTGATCCGGGCGGGAGCCCTGAAGCATGATCCAGTACTGCCGTGGGGCTTGACAACTCCTGGAGACCCCTCACCTGCCCTCCTTCACGCAGGCTTCCTGCCACCCGTCGTGCGAGGCCTGTGTACTCCAGGCACCATCCGCTATGGCCCGGCAGAGTTGAGCCTGATGTATCCACATCTGCACAGGCTGGGCCCAGGCCCCGCGCTTCCAGAGGCCTTTTACCCTACGCTGGGCCTGCCCTATCCGGGACCCACAGGTACTAGGGTGCAGCGGAAGGGAGACTAAAAACAGTGTAACACCGGAGGGCCAAGCCTACGGCGCAGGATCGAGTCCTGGAGCCATTCTTGAGAATTAAACACCACTCCCTGAGGGACTCCATCCCCAGGGATTCTGCCTCTCACGATTGCTTTTTCTTTTCCCTTTAAAATTATTTACATGTATGTGTGTCTATGTGTGGTATGGTGTGGAAATTAGGTCTCTCCTTCTACCATGTAGGTCCTGAGTATCAAACTCAGGTTGTCAGGCTTGGGAGCAAGTACCTTACCCACTGAGCCATCTTGCCTCATCCCCATTGGTTGCTCTCTTCTCCCCTCCGTACCTCCCCAGATAACAGGAGCTATCACTCAAGAGTCTTGAACTGCTGAAGGGTCAGGTTTTAATGTCCCAGTCGTCAGGCCCAGCCAGTCCCCACAGCCCTGCTGTTTACTCGGGGGGTGGCCGGCCCGCTTCATCTGGGCCTTCTGTACTGGCTGCCCCATCATCGTCAGGCACCAATTCCACGTCCAGTTCCAACTGGCCCATGTAGAGACCTACTGCGCAAGCCCAGAGCAGACTGGCAGCCAACACTGCCCCGACACCAGCGGCAGCACCAGCAAGCGACAGTTGCATGGGTCCCCGCAGTGATGCTAGACCCACTGCATAGGAGGCTCCACCCCACACCACGCATAGGCCACCCAGCAGGAAGAAGCCTGTGGAAGAAGGAGCAGTAGTCAATAGTTACAGGGTCCAGGGTATCCCAAGGGGCTGCCAGGGCGATGGGTGGGGAAGATGAGTCAGTATGAGCACTGGGCCGGGCAAGGCTTCTAACATCAGCTCGTGAGAGGCTGGAGGAGTGTCAGCTAACGGAAGCTTTATTCAGGCAATTTAGACCTTCTCAAAATAACATGGGGCGGGGGCAGGGAGGAGCTAGTGCTGGAGAGATGGCTCCAAGGTTAAGAGCACTTGTTGCCCTTGCAGACGGCCTGAGTTCAGTTCCCAGCACCCACGTGGTGGCACCTCCAGTCTGAGGGGCTCTGGTGCTTTCTTGTGGCTCCATGGGTACCAGGCAGGCACACGGTCTCCATATACACTGAAAAGTTGGAGATGTAGTTCGGCTGTAGAGTCCCTGCCTAGAATCCCCCAGTGAGGGGTTGGGGGCGTGGCTCAGTGATACAGCACTTAACTAGTAGGCTGTTTTCCTTCCCATTATAACTATAAGTAAACAAACTAATAAATAAGGCAGACAGGGGCTCAAGTACATGAGCCACGTACACTAGACTTTGTAAACAGGCATCTGGGACTTGGAGGTGAAATCCAGTATCCAAAGGGGCTGGTCAAGGGGTACAGACAAAGGTGTACACTTAAGTCAAGGCCACTTGCAAACAGTCTGGAGGACTCCTCCCAATGCCGGTGAAGGAGGTGTAGGAGGGCCTTACACCAGTGGGGTCAGAGAAAAGGGGGTGCTCTCCTTTTACAGCTGTTAAAGTAGAAGAACCCACAACTGGAGGAAAGGGGGGAAGGGCCCCCATTTCTCATAGGGGATAGTCTATACTCACCATAGGCAGCTTCCCGGCCCATGTCACTCTGCATGAAGGAGATGACTCCAATGCCTGATGCCAGAAGTCCATTTCGGAACCAGGAGAGGAAAGCTGCGGGGAGTTGGGGGTTGGAGTTCTGCATGAGTCAAGCCCTGCTTCCTAGATCCCTTCTCACCCTACTCAGCCACAAGACGACGGTATTCTAGATGCGGATCCCTTCTGGGAAGCCCCATGCAAGTCCCATTCCTTTACCCTTCTGTCCCAGACATTCAAAATCCAGAGCACGAATTGAAGACGTTCAGGCTGAGGATAGAAAGTCTCCCCAAGCCGGCTCGCTTGTGTATTCTTTACTCTTCTCTCTCTCTTCCTCGGACCTCTGGGAGAAAGTTCTCCAAGCAGGCCCGCCTTCAGCTTCCCCTTTCTGCGTGGTAACGGCTCCTACATGGCCGTCAAAAGGCGGTTCCCACTACTAGCCCCATTCTATACCTGCCAGGCTCCAGTCCCCAACCCATTGCCATGTTTGAGATTCCACCCCCTGCAGCCTAGAACACCTCTCCCTCCAATCAGCAGCCACCTTCTCTACCATTGGTTACACGCTGGTCCAATCCGGAACTTCCCCATCTTCTGCGGGTAGCCACACTCTTGTTTTATTCCAAGTGGTCCCCTCTGTCTGCAATCCTAACCGATACCCCTGTCGCAGGCAACTTGTTCCCTCCCAGCTGCCTCTGGGACGGTCTTTCATCTGGGCAGTGTGGTGCTGCCAACTATCTCCCCTAACCTAACCGTAACCCCCACACACACTAATCCCTGCTGTATCTCATTAGCCAGGACCCGAAAGATGGTGCCCTATGGGGCCAAGCTGCAAAATCTCCTACCCCCCACCCCAACAACGTTTCCCTACGCCCACATGAAGAAGCTGCCCCCATGAGCACAGGCCCTGCTCCCAGCAGATGCTTGCCTTACTCTCGCCGCCCACTCCCACGTGCACACCGGAACCCCTCTCCTTGTATCGCGAACGACCCCGGCACCTGCCACTGACCTGTCTCGTGTGCCTTGCGGAGGAGCCAAGCGTCCGCGCGATCCAGCTCGGACACCGGGGGCGGCGAGGCTCCCGCGCGTGGACCGTGGCCGGGGGCGAAGGACCCGCGCGCGCCCCCGCTGCGGGGCCGCTGAAGCGGCTGCAGAGACCCCCGGAAGCGCAGGCGGGCAAGGCGCGCGACCCGAGCCCACCACCAGCCGCCTCCCATGGCTCGCAATGGGGCCGCGACACGCGCTCCGCCCCACGGGCCTACTGTAGGCTGGAAGTCACATCACTCACGAGAAGTGACGCGACTATTGGTGATCTGCCCGTAACTCAGTCCCGGAACGTAATGCCTATTGGTGTATCTGGCTGTGTCTCCACCTCAGTTATGTGTGCCGGTAGTGTGCAACCCACCTCATTTATTATCAGACTACAAATCCCAGAGATCAATGTACGGCAGGCAGTTCGACCTGCAGAAGGGTGAGACGCAATGTCTGCTGGGACTTGTAGTTTCAAAAAAGTAACTGCTCTCAGCTCGAAAACAAAAAAATTGTACCAGTTGCTTAAACTAGTTGCAAAACTGTAGTGAACGCACAAAAACAACTACCAGTTACCTCATTACAGAGGACACACAACTATTTTGTTGTATTCCTCTTCAGTCTGTCATCTATGCGATGTTAATAAGATGCCATTTCTGAGCATTCATTTTGTCCTTACTTACATTTTTTTTCCAAAACATTATTACCGATCTTATCCCCGGGACTGGGAATCAAACTTGGTCATAGTGGCAGAGAGAGTATGTAATAGAAGAGAGACTGCAGAGGAGAAGCAGACAAGAGAAGACTCGGGACCTGGCAAAGATCCCTGTTGACAGCCACAGACAACCCAGAAGACCCAGGAGATGCCAAAAACAGCTTCAGAGAAAGAAGCTAAGGGGAAGCCCCAAAGATCAAAAGCGCCCCCCTGCATGGTGATTAAGAAGTGACCAGCATCACTGTGGTAAAATCTTCTGGGAAATGGCACCTGAGAGCACAAAAAAAGCCTTGGTTCCAGAAAGCCAAGGCTCTCTGAAGCTGGTATTGGTTTTGAAGGCATAAAGAATAGCTGAGGTTTGCGACTGTGAGAGGCCATGGAAGGCCATTGGCGAAAATACAGCCTCAGATGTAGTTGTCAATCCAGGTCTGAGGGGGTTATGCAAAAGCTTGGCAACATGAAGGGAGCCTATGAGAAGCTATTGGTGAAGCCTAGTTGCAACGGAAGAACCCTGTGTCTCGGAGATGCCAGTACCATGGGCTCATCACCAAGAACAACAGCGAAGGTGCAGTAGATGAACCTGAGTTTAAAGTGCCACAGAGGGCAGAGCTGGAGAGGTGGGTGACGCCAGCCCTTAGGAGGAGCCCAGAAGATCATGTGTGGATCCCAGACATTGAAATGAGAAGCTGTAATATTGAAGCTGCCTCGGAGACCCCACGATGTTAAAGATGCCAGAGCCATGGAATACCTGCCAAGGAAAGCTGCTAGCAGGGAGTGGAACCAGCCCAGGAGAAAGAAGTTGATTGCAGTCAACAAAGATGAAAAAGAAGTTAAAGATCTGAAGAACGCTTTGACAACAGACATAGATATGGCAGACCTTGGAGTTTGCCTAGATGGTTGCCTGCCTTAATTTGGAGATTACAGTTGGATGGATCTCAGAAGAGACTTTGGACTTTTAAAAAAGATTTATTTATCTTATGTATATGAGTGCACTGTAGCTGTCCTCAGACTCACCAGAAGAGGGCATCTGGTTTTGAACCATTACAGATGGTTCTGAGCTGCCATGTGGTTGCTGGGATTTGAACTCAGGACCTATGGGAGAGCAGCAAGTGCTCTAACCACTGATCCATCTCTCCAGTCCTGAACTTTGGACTTTTAACTGCTATAGACTATGGGGACTTTGGAAGTTGGACTAAAAGTACTTTTATTAAGCCATGTTTAGGTATGGCCCCCATAGACTCATGTGTCTGAACAAGCCTATGGGGTCAGGGAGTGGAATGTGATGGTTTGCATATGCTTGTCACAAGGAATGGCACTATTAGAAGGTGTGGCCTTGTTGGAGAAAGTGTGTCACTCTGGGGCTGGGCTTAGGACCCTTTTCCTAGCTGTCTGAGGATTCTCAGCCTGTTCCTGGCTTCCAGATGTAGAACTCTCAGCTCCTCCTGCACCATGCCTGCTTGGATACTGCCATACTATTGTCTTGATCATAATGGACTGAAACTCTGAGTCTGTAGGCCAGCCACAATTATATGTTGTCATTTATAAGACTTGCCTTGGTCATGGTGTCTTTTCACAGCAATAAAACCCTAAGACACCGACCTAAGTTTGAACTCAAGTAAATTAAGAGGCTGGTGCCTAGCATTCGTTTCCAAGTTGCCCCGCAACAAAACCTGACCCTAGCTCACTCTCTTGTGCTCTTGCTCTCCCCCCTTGCCCCTCCTCCCTCTCCATGTGCTCATGGTTGGCCTCTGCTTCTCTGCTCCTTTTCTCTCTCTCTGCCCCTACTACCCTCTTAACCCTACTCCCCATGCCCTGAATAAGCTCTATTCTATACTATTAAAAACAAAAAAACAAAAAACAAACAAACAAACAAACAAACAAACAAACAAAAAAAACCTGACCCTAGCTACAGTCTCTAATCCCCAATAAGACCAGCATTTCTAGGTTTCACCCTTGTCAAGACCAGCATCCCCAGATTATTCCCCCAACAAACCTGCACCTCAAGATTACAAGCCCACCCCCTGCCTAATGACTACCAATGCAGAAGGGAGCAAAAAAATGTTTATAATATGATTCCCAGCACCACCCAATTATGTTAAAGGCCACAGTAACTTTCCGATTAGATGTTTGCACATGTACTCCCTTCTTGCTGCTTACTATAAAGCCTTGTCCTAACATACATTCAGGGCTCCCCTGCCACCAAAACCATCCTGCGTGACTGTTCACTGGCTAGAATAGAATAAAGACCATGCTGTGAGTTGCATCAGATCGGCTCCTGACTGGTTTTTTGTTTGTTTGATTGGTTGTTTTGTTTTGTTTTGTTTTGTTTTTGAGGAACCACTAACATTTGTTCTAGAACCTTCTTGATCAGGAATCCACCAGCCTCTTCCTCAGTAATGCTGGGATCAAAAGCTCATGCCAGCACCGCCTGACCTTTCTCACCTTTTGTTTGTTTTGTCTTGTTTTTGGACACAGGGTCTCTCTACAGAGTGCTGGCTGTCCTGGAACTCAGTGTAGACCAGGCTGACCTCCAACTCACAGAAATTTGCCAGTATCTGCCTCCTGAGTGCTGGGATTGAAGGTTTGTGAAACCATATCTGGCTTGAATCTGGCTTTTTTTTTTTTTTCAAAAGAAAATAAATCAAGGTGACAAGATAAAGGATTAGCGAGTGTGGCAGCCAGTCCCCACTGTGGCACCTTCGTAAGTTACAGTTACCATGTGCCACCAGAACTTGTCTGTCTGACAGTTGGTATTAGAGACGTCCAGCGTGGAGAGGCAGCCTCATTGGTGAGGGGTTCAGCCCCCGGCACTGTGTAAACCTGGCATGGTATCCACACTGTCAGTCATTCCAGCTGGGGTGTAAAGGCAGGAGGAAATGCTGGACAGCAGAATATTCCAAACCAGCCAGGCCTGGATGACCCTGTGTGAAAGGAAGAGTCTGGCAGAAGTGACTGTTGGAGGACAGTCTTAGGAACAGATGCTTGTTTCTGTGCATCCCCCATCTAGACATCGTCCGGACATAGGCCTTGTCAATGTGGTGCGAAGATGCTCCCCAATTTTCTCTGACTGGATAATAAAAGGCTGAGCAGCCAATGACTGGGCAGGAGAGATAGAAATGTTGGACTGACCAAGCCAGCTCAGTCAGCCAACCAGGTCTCAAGGGCGGGAAGGAGGGAGGGTTAAAGTTAAAAAAAAAAAAAAGAGTCAGTTAGACAACATTATAGTATGGACCCAACAAATGCTGAACTGGGTCTAATTTTTTCCAGTCATTCTAGGTACATGCAAAGAAGTTGGCCAGTTCTAAGGCATAAACAAAGTAGTCAAGGAACAAACAAGACCCCAGATTTCTTCACACTGGACTGCCCATTCCAGTCAGGGGCCCTGAGGGAGAAGAACGGGGTCAGGGGGAGTTGGCTACGAGGCAGATGAGCCTTCAGGAGAAGCTCTATGAGGCAGGTGGAAGAAGATGGTCACTATGATAAGCCACCAAGAGAATATTCCATGAGGACAGACTGATACAGCAGTGTGAGTGAGAGAGAAACTAGATTCAAGGGGGGGGGGGGGCAGGGAGCAGTGTATGATGGGAAGTAGCTAGATAACACAGAGGGCTAGGGAAAGCTTGTTGAGCCAATCAATAGGTCTCCTCTCAATCATTTTGGAGCAAGTCAGGTTAGGAGAAAAAAAAAACAGCACCTTTAAATTTCATTCTATAAATGACAAACTTTGACAGTGTTATATTCTGGATGTGCTGTGTGGGAACTTAGCTACCCTGCTGTGAGTGCTGGGGAGGAGAGGAACGAGGTCCAGGTCCTAGCACTCAACCAATTCCCACCTCTCACGCATCTGAGAGCACAAGGCCACCCCAGGCCCTGCCAAGTGTCTAAATAACTGCAGCCCACCCTTGAACTTCAGGACATACGGAACACAGCCACAAGGCTTAGCCACTCTGGATGCTGACTCAGGAACCACGTCAAGTGATATGGGCCAAGGGTCATTTCCAGTTGGTAAATTTGAGTACAGCTATCTGAGAGAGTGTCATCTACGGTAGTCATAGAAAAAGAAAGTGAACAAGTGAACGGGAAAAAGAAATTAAAAAAAAAGAAGAAAGGACATTGTAGTGGGCTGTTGTCTTGATACTGTTTGTATTTTGATGTCAATTTTGTTTTTCTCAAGAGGGGTGGCCCCAGAAGAGCAGCCGGTCACATAGTCAGATGATGTCATGTGAATTTTAACTGGTTAATAAAGACTAGAGCATGTGATTGGGTAGTAGAGGGGAAAGGTGGAGCTGGAAGTCCTGAAGGGTGGGAGCAAGTAGAGAGGCAGAAGAGGTCTAGAGGGGAAAGAGAGAGGATCGGGGAGGAGGGGGAGGAGGGGGAGGAGGGGGAGGGGAGGAGGGGGGAGAAAGAGAGATAGCCATGATGGAGCAGAACCATGTGGCCAAGAAACCTAGAGAGGCAAAGGGTCGTATAGCTGGGGAGTAAGTTAGTATAGTGTTAGGTCTGCCCGGCCCAGGCTTATGTGTTATAATAACTGGACTGTGTGTTTTTATATGGGCTTGTTGGGAAATCCCAACAAGACACGACTGCTCTTAGGTATGGCAGAGGAGAGAGCTTATTGAATTAAAATAGAAAGCATATCCGGAAGCAGACATCTGGAGGGTCCAGAGTGGACCCTGACTGAGTTGGGGCGTGTAGGGAGAATGGAGAGGGGAAGAGAAAGGGGAGAGAGGGGGTCCGGGTGCAGCAGCCAAGGGGACAAGGGTGCAAAAGGAACAGGTAACCAAAATGGTTAGATTATATAGGGACAAGCATCCCAGGCCCCTCAGCTACAAAGTTCCAGGTAGGGGCTGCTGGGCATGCCAGCCAGGAGGGCCCTATAACAGGCTGGAGCTGAGGGATGTCCAAGAGCCAGGGTGGCCTTGAACTTGATCCTCCTGGCCGAGTCTCAGGAGTGCTGGGATCATAGCCATGGACCATCCAGCTCAGGATACTCATGAACTCTTGCTCCTTCATCCACTCCTTGAATGTTTTTTCTTTTTGAGACAGGGCGTCATATAGTCCAGCTTTGCCTTGAACGTGCTGTGTCAGCTCAGAGAATAATTTTGAACGCCCGATTCTCCTGCCGCTATCTTCCGAGTGCTGAGATTACAGGCCTGCTGCTCCCTCCGTGCCTAGCTTATTCTGTGGTGGGGATGAAACCCAGGGCCTGCTAAGCAAGTGACATCTCCAGCTTGGCTCGAGGTCTTTGCATTCTAGTGAGGCAGGACTGAGAACTAGAAAGAAGCTGCCTTGAAGGGAGAGGTCACCCTGAGAACTGAAAACACCAGGGACCATTTCTCACATTCTTTGGCTAGGGAAGTGATCCGGTTTGTGCCAGTGAGGAGGAAAGAAGAACCCTTGTGTGAATGCTAGCAAGGGTAAGGCCGAGATAACAAAACCTCCTTAAAGAGGTGTACCTGTGGCTGGCTGGTAATTAGACCTGAGGTTTGGAGAACTCTCTTGGGAACTTTAAAAATGTGTCCACGATCTAGTTCACTATAAAGCATTGCAGGATTTCCTGCAGCCGGCAGGGTAGGAACAAAACAAACAGAACCGTGTACACGGTCGGGAAACATGGCTTAGCAGTTAAGAACGCTCAACACTCTTGCAGAGGGACCTGGGTTTAGCTTTTGGCACCCACATGGGACACAGAACCACAGACACTGTATGCTTATAGTGCACAGACACACATGAAGTGAAAACACCCATACATGCAAAATAAATAATCTTTTACTTGTCTGCAGGTATGGTCTTCTTGGATGACAGTGCAGTTCCCACGGAGGCCAGGTGAGAGAGTCTGATCCCTTGGACCTGGAGGTAGACGTGCTTTTTGATGGCCAAATGTGGGTGCTAGGAACTCATCTGGGGCATTGCAAGAGCAGTGGGTGTTCCTTTGTCTTTCTTTCTTTTTTTGTTAAATATTTATTTATTGTGTACATAGTGTTCTGCCTGCATACAAGAAGAGGGCATCAGATCCCATTACAGATGGTTGTGAGCCACCATGTGGTTGCTGGGGATTGAACTCAGGACCTCTGGAAGAGCAGACAGTGCTCTAACCACTGAGCCACCTCTCCAGCGCTTGTTTGTTTTTCAAGACAGGGTTTGAAGCTTACTGGGCTTACTAGGTAGACCAGGCCAGCCTTCACCATAGAGGTCATCTGGCCTCTGCCTCCTGAGTGCTGGGACCGGGGACACCCCCCTATCCTCAGGTAATATTTTAATTAGTGGGAGGAGTAGGGGACACAGTTTGCTGCATGCATCAAACTAGTTGAGCACAGCTCATCCATTTTCCATACTTCTTACATTGTGTTTGAATAGAAACATGGTGCTTCCTAGGGTTTGCTGAAGGGAGTAGCTTACTTCTATTGTTTACATGAAAATTTACCATGCTGATGGTGATCCCAGGTCACCAACAGTTGTGTGGTGCATAACTAGAAGGGTCTTCATGAAGAATACAGGTGACATTCTTAGGTGCCCCTTGTACTGTTTGAAGAGGGATGTGTGCATAGTCCAAGCCAAGTGGAGTTCCAGGTTGCTAAACTATTCCCTATGCACGACTGCCTCCCTAGCCAATAGAACCAGTTTAGTTGTTTTACCCCTTCATTCATTCACTTTGTAGGTCAGGCTGGCCTTGAACTTGCACATTGAGGATTGGTTCCAATGCTTTGAATTAATCCGTCCCCCAAAACAGGGAATGTTTGTCCAGATGCTGAGGGTCCTTGTCCCCAATTGATTTTTCATCAATCTGTAAAGAGCCAAAGGACAGTAGACTGAGGTGGAACTTTTAGATTGCATGGGCTGTGTACTGGGAGACAGGAGGAGAGAATCACCATGGCCTAGGAGAGAAGAAGGGGACATAAGAGCTACAGAAGAGAAAACTAACCAGCAGCGTAAGCATTCGGGTAAGCAGCCACTGGCCATTTCCCCATTGGGCCTAGGGTAGCAGGGGAAGGTTTAGGAGTCTCAGGAGTACCTGTGGGGAACATTTGCTAACAGAGGAAGGTTTAGAAGTGTCCGACCTTTGAGCTAGAAACAGCATGTCAAAACTTAACTGGAGTGTGTGAGTGTTAGTGTGTGTGTGTGTTTGTGTGTGTGTCTTTCATTCTCGAATCCAAATTACTCCTGGGCGGGTATGCGTATGCAGCCTGCCAAGAGCTAAAGCTGTAGCTAAATTCACTGCTATGCTTGCAGCCATCCTCCTGCCTCTGCCTATAGTACTACAGACTACAGCACAGTGTAGTAGCTTGAATATGCTCAGCCCAGGGAGTGGCACCATTAGGTTTAGCCTTGTTGGAGGAAGTGTGTCACTGTAGGGGTCAGCTTGGAGACCCTCCTCCGAGCTGTCTTCTCCTAGTTCCCTGCAGAACAAGATGTAGAACTCTCCTACAGCACCATGCCTGCCTGGACACTGCCATGATGATAGAATTATACAAGCAGGGCTGGAGAGATGGCTCAGTGGTTAGAGCACTGACTGCTCTTCCAGAGGTCCTGAGTTCAGATCCCAGCAACCACATGGTGGCTCACAATCATCTGTAATGGGATCTGATGCCCTCTTCTGGTGTGTCTGACAGACAACTACAGTGTACTCATATATAATAAATAAACCTTTAAAAAAAGAATGAATTAATTATACAAGCAAAAAAGAACAAGAAAAACAAAAAAGAGACCAAACAAAAACCCAGACATCACTAACCCCCTGAAGAACAGTTAGCATCTTACCTTATTTACCATGCGGGGAAACAATCGTTGGACACAGACACACCTCTCTTAATCTGTGTTTCGACGGAAGGTCTGTGACTGTCTTCCAGGTGCCACTCTCTTCCCCAATCCCAGCGTCACAGACGCGACCGTGTAGTGGGGACTGGGGATGTGGCTCAGATGGTACAGTACTTGCCTTCTGTGCACAGACCCCTACACACATCCGGCAGGGTGCCACATGCCTGTGATCTTAGCACTTGCATGATATCCGAGACAGGATATTCAGGAGTTCAAGATCATCCTTGGCTATATGAAGGCCAATGAAACTCTGCCTCAGAAAAGATAACCTAGGCTTGCTAGGTTGCAGAAAGATCAAAATTCAAAGTTCACTGAACCGGCACACTCTAGTGTCAGAAGCCAAGTTAAACCATTTTCAGTAGAATATCTGTAAGGGTTTGTGTGTGCATACCTATGTGTTTCTGCATACATGCATATAGAGTGATAAAGTGGGACTTGCTAGTGTGTACCTAGACTCCTAGCACACAGGAATTGGAGGAAGAAGCTTCAGGAGTTCAGGTTATAGCCGGAGACTGTCAGAGGGAAGAGAACACAGTAGCTGTACCTATGACCACAGGCAGCCTACATGCATTTCATGTATCGTCACGGTTTTAGTTATCTGAAGACTGAAGTGTTTTCCTCCTTTCACCTCAGGTCTAGCCCAAGCTGGCCTCAAACTCGGCATCCTCCTGTCTCAGCCTCCCAAGTGCTAGGAGCACGTATCTGCGCACCTGCTCTATCACCGTTATCCGAGTACCCAAGGGCTGCAGATGTTCCAGGCCCAGTGCTTCCAGGAAGGCAGGAGAGCCTGGGCTCCACCTACTATAATCAGAAACCAGAACCCAGCCAACTCCCAGCCTCCTGGCTTGTTCCCTGACAGGGCAGAGATGAGACTAGACTCACAGACTTTAAAATAACTGCATCCTTTAATGGCAGTAATACAATTACTGGATTAAGAGACCACATGAGAGAAGGCAGGTGAGGTTTCTGGAAGACAGATACTGAGTACAAAAGGGGGCGGGAGAGCCATGCGACGATCATTGTAAAAATACAGTACGTTATATACATATTTGCACCATCGACTTTCAACTCAGAAATACTATTTACACTTTTGTTACAATCCTGGTTAGACAACTATTTTTCTTTAAAAGTGTGGCCTGCTGGCGAGTGGGGACCCAAGTGATGTCCTTGTCCCATGAGGATCTTCAGCTAACTGTCCCAAGAGAAAGGCTCCAGACTCCATCTTACCCACAGATTCCAGCCTTACAAATTCATTTTTCTTTAGCAAAAAGACAGTTTTCTTTTTCTAGTATTGACCAGGCTGGCTTTGAACCTGTCATCTTCCCGCCCTGCCTCCTGAGTGCTGGGATGACAGGTGCGTACCACCGAGCCTGGCTTTCACAAGGGACTTTTCAAAGGGGCGGAGGGTCCGAACTCTGCCACACTGTGCTCTTCCTATCCTATGCTCACCATGACGCCAGCCTTGGCCATGAGGCTGAGGCCCAAAGACAAATCTCATTGATGATTGTTTAAGAAAATAAAACAAAATAAAAAACACAAACAAACCAACCTGATCTTGGGGCACTGACCCCAAGGGTTGTGAGGCTGTGGGGCACAAGCCCCTCCCACCTTGGCTACAGGCCCCAAACTGTTTTGAAGGGATTTCTCTTTGGGTGTGGAGGGTGTGAGGGGTGGAATGGGATGGGGACATGGGAGCCTGTCCCCTCCCCAGGCAGAGCAGAACCCACTGGCTTTGCCAGGTTTCCTTATTAGCTGAGTTAAGAGACCCAATATAAGAGGCAGGCTACAAGAACACACAGACCTGAAAGGCCTGGCAAGTGACTCAGAGGCAGAAAGCTCTGCAGGTCTAACCCAGTTCCCTGATCCGATCTTAGGGACATGGTCACAGGGAGAGCCCCTTGCTCCCCATCCCCATTCTTTGGACAAGGCCAGCCCTCAGGTGGTTAGTGGGGGAGGGGAGCTGTGGAAATGCCTCCACTATGTGGGATATGGCAGATACTTTGGGCCTCCCCACCTGAAGGGGCTTGATCCCTTTCCTAGAAAAGGCCCAACACATCAGCTGAACACCTGCTTCCTTGGGCCCCATTTGGGAAGGACTCAATAATCCAAAACCACAACAGATCACCGATGCCCAGCTTCTGTCAGCTTGGGAGGGAAAGCAAACACTATCTGGTAGTCTACAGAGAACACGGCTAAGGGGTGTGGAAACAACTAGCAGACACGCTTTGCCAGGGCCACTCTTGGCCTCTCCTGGGGGGCCTGGCAGGCGGCCACACCACGGATCCTTGAGCTGTCTCGAGAGTCAGGCCAGTGGCGCAGGGTAGGTAATACTGAGGGAGAACGCTTCTGGGGGCTATCCCAGACCTGCCAGGCCTGCTGCCTTACAGGTCTCCTGCAGGGCTAGAGGGTGTCACTTTTAGGACACACCCTGGACGGAGTATGTAGGATGCACAGACCTGAGCAGGTTAGGGCCAGGGGGTCGCCAGGCCCTTTTTTCTCTCACTTCACTGTTGCTTTGTCCAAGCTGTCACAGGCTGCATGCGAGAAGACGGTTGATCCTGGGATCAGGACTCCTGCAGCAGCCCCCACACGGTGTCACGTGCCCCTGTCACACTTCCAGCAACACAGGCTGAGTGGCCTTCAGTGCTTTCCCAGTCATGTTTTCCTTGGTTCCGGGGAAGCCCCGGAACTTGGGTACTTGCCACTGTCCAAAGCAAGCTGCTCACTGGGGAGAGGGAGCCCAGAAGCCTTCGGCACTGACCAGACCCCCAAGATGGTTAGATACAATTTATGACTCAAAGAAAGTACTATTTAAAAAAGAAAAAAAGGGGGGGGGGAGAAAAATGTGAAGAAAGAACAACCTGCCCACCCCCCGCCCATAATTCTGGTTGCTGCCCTTACAAGTCACCGTGGAGAGCGGTAGAGTGGAGGGCGCACTGGCCCCACGGACACTACTGGCAGAAGGGGGAGGCTGTGGGGTCAAAGCCTTTAAAAACGTCCTTCAGGGACCCTGCATCCTGCTCACCCTCACGGGCAGGGCTGTTGCCAGCAAATGGGCTCCCTGTGCCTGTTTTGGGGGTTGGCTTTACAGTCCCAAAGAGAGTGGGCACTGGCAGGTTGTGTACTCCAGGTTGGGGTGTGGCCCCCTCAGGGGGCGGGGTGGATGAGGCAGCCGTGGGGGCTGCTGTGGCCTTGGGCCGGGGTCGGTTGTAGCTATTGTATCTGTCCGTGGCTGTGGCCCCATCTGTGCTGGCCTTCCCTGTCTCTGGCTGCTCCAGGGCAGACTTTCGGACAAATGGGGGCTCTTTTGCCTTGGAGGCCGAGCTCTTGCCATTGCCCTCAGGACCCTTGGGCTGAGCACTCATGTCAGAAGCCGGTTCTGCGGCTTTGCCACCTGCATTGGGAGTCCTTGGGTCATACAAGCTGATGCCACTTAGCACACTGCTCTGCCCGCTGCTGCTGCCCTGGCCCAAGCCGCCTGCTGCCAGCACTCTGGGGTCATAGGGAGCAGTGGCTGGGGGGGAGTCCCCACTTGGGCTGGCAGCAGGAGGTGATGCTTCGGTGGGACAGGGCTTGGCTGCACGGGAGGCTGCCCCAGGATCTGCTGGCTTCTGTAATCTGGGGTCAGTTGGGGTCTTCCGCACCCTGGGATCACTGGGTTTCTCACTCTGGCCAGGGGTGTTGACATTGACAGTCTTGAGGATACGAGAGAGGAGTTCAAAGTCAGGTAGATTAGAGCCAGAGGTGCTGGGATCTGCGGAGCCTGGACGCTGCCGGGTGTTGGGAGGCCCAGAGGGTGTGGAACGGTGTAGCCTAGGATCTAGGGCAGGTAGGGACTGCAGGGCAGCAGGCACTGGGGGCACGTCCTGCTTGGGGATGGGCAGGGGGATCAGGTCTTCAGGGTTCCAGAGCACTGTGCGAGCAAAGCTCGGCTTGCTCAGGGTCACATCCTTTTTGATGTGGCTGAACTGTTGCAGCTGAGAGCGAGGGTCCCGTAGTGGGTGTCCAGGCAGGGGGTCCAGGGGAATGTTCACCGCTTTCTCACGCAAGGCCCTCTCCCCTTCCTCCTCTTCTGCAGGGGGCTGTCCTTTTGAACTGCTGGGGCCTGCAGGGCTGGAATGAAGGCTGCCTTCAGGCTTGGAGGCGGGTAGAGCACGAGCCAACCGAGGGTCAGAGGGCCCTGAGTCCCCAGGGCCAGACCCTCCTGAAGTCTCTGCATGGCGGCTGAGTCTGGGGTCCCGGCTGAGGCGGGGGTCAGCGAGCCGGCTTCCTGTGGGGTGTCCCTTCTGGAGCCGCGGATCCCCCAGCCCACTGCTGCTTGGTTCCCCCACTGAAGCCTGGGGTCGGCTTGACGTCTGCTGCCTCAAGGTCTTGAGGATGGATGTGACACTGCTTCCCCCTTCATCCTCGTCACTTGAGTACCAGTTTCCAGTGTCACCTGAGAGAGAGCAGAGCAAATGGAGAGGCATGAATGGATGCATCCCATAGCCCTCTTGTACCCCTAGGTGCCCCTGATGTGTGTTCTGTGTCCCCAGCTCTCAGCTGGGAGCTGGGGTGGCACGGCCTGGCTCTGGGCAGTGACATTATCGTGGCTTCTCTCTCAGACCAGCACATTCCTGGTAGGTACTCTGACCTAAATATCTTGCAATCACCCAAGGAAGTCCTGTTAGCAACTTGCCCTCTAGACACAGGAGATGGAGGTATGGTGTCATTAAGTCAGGGTAGGGCTGGGCTTCAGTGCCCACAGCCTGACTGTCTCTTTCCACCTTCCAAGCTGATTTGGTCCAGACAAATATGGCTAGACCAGCACTAGGCACCTCTCTCTGAAGTCCAGGTAACAGCCATGCTGACAGCTCACACACACATCCCCAGGCCCCTCAAAGTGGTTCAGGGGTCAGAGAAGGGCAAGTACAACCAAAAACAGCCCAGGAAGGGAACTTGAGCCACCAGGGTGGGGGCCGCCGACTCTGTCCTTATCCTACTGTGCCCACTAGCTTGCTCTCAAGGTCCAGAGAGCCCTGAGGTGGGTGCCACAGGGTAACTACACCACTCATGACTTTTTTCTCTATGGCTGGCTGGTCTTTCTTTGCATAATCTAGGGAATGGGCCATGAGAATGTCTCAGGCTTCCTCAGGAAATGCACTGTCTGAGCTAGAAACCAGCCCACCACCCTTCTCCACTGAGTCAGGAGCCTTCCAAACCCTGACACACAGGAGCAGCTCTGGCCTCCATTTCCTCAGCGCAAGGCAGCAGCCCAGGATAGGGCCTCCCTGCCAAGCTACTTTCAGACACAGCACCCAGCCGAGGTGCCCCCCCTGTCCCTGCGCAGAGCTGGCTGGGCCCCTGTCGGGGGACACATGCCTTCCTCATTCTCCCGGTCCTGCTTGCTGCTCTCAGCCAGCCTCCTCGCTCTCTCCTCCTCCTGCTGCTTCTGCTGGATCCTCAGGTACAGGGCCCTCTGAGCCGAGGGCAAGAAGTCGGGTACACCGGCGCCTGCCTTCGGCCGGCCTGGGGGCCCTCCCTCGGGGAAGGTGTCAGGCTCCAGAGGGTGCTCGGGGAAGAGGGGCTCCCCAGGCTGCCCCGGCAGCTCTTCGTAGTGCCCGTAGTCCTCTGTGGCAGGGAAGAGGGTTTGTGTCGGGAAGGCCTCCGTTGGAAAAGCCAAGCCTTGTGGCAAGTGTGAGGATGAGGATGGCCACCCGTCCCTTCCTCCTCCCCAGGCATGGGTGCCTCGAGAGTCCAGCAGGAGCCTATAGTGGGCCAGCTGGCGGGGAAAGGATGAGGCTCAGGGAGGGCATGGTGGATGCTTATGAATGTCAGCGTAACTGTGTGCATACACCTCAGGCAGGATCCCTGTGGAGAGGCCATATCCCTCTCAGGCTAGGTAGCTGCTGCTGTCCTCACAGGAAGCAGGATTGGTTTATCATCTGCCATGAACAGTCTCATGGTTTCTTGCAGGTATATCTAACCGTTTGACACTGTAATGTGGATACTGTCATCTACCAAGTTCATGCTTGAGAAACTGAGAAATACACACACACACACACACACACACGAGAGAGAGAGAGAGAGAGAGAGAGAGAGAGAGAGAGAGAGAGAGAGAGAGAGAGAGAGAGAGATGGAGTGGGGAGAGGGAGAAGGAGAAAGAAAGTCCCAATTTTGTTCAATTTTGAGAAAAGAGCTCACTATACAGTCCTAGATGGCCTGGAACTCTCTAAGTAGACCAGGCTGGCTTTGAACTCACAGGGATCCACCTGCCTCTGCCTACTGAGTGCTGGGATTGAAGGCATGAGCCATGATGCCCAGCACAGTCACAGTGCCTAATTAAAAGATTTTGTGCTGTGCTGCATGCAGTGCCTACTCTGCAGGTTGGATATGCCTGTAAGAAAGTCACTGCATCTCCCAGAAGCAAAACCAGAGAACAAAACATGCTAAAATCTCAGTCAGCTCAGGGCATCCCCCCAGCCCACTGTGTCCTCTAAGGGCTCCTGGACACCAGGAGCACATGGAGGGTGGGGCGAGGGGGCTTTCCTTGTATGGCCACAGCAAGTCTTCCCTCCTTCACCAACCAGCTCTACTATGTACATCACACACAATACCACATTCTCATCTGGAATCCCTGGATTGTAGGGTGGTGAACTAGCATGCCCTGGTCTGTCAAGAGTCAACTCTGTCCCTTGCACATGTGACAGGACTTTCATCCAGCTGGGACAAATATACTGAGTATCAGAGATGTAGTTCATGCCACCAAAAGAGGCAGTCTGGTATTTTAAATAGTTTAAATAGAAAAAACTGGGGACTGGGAAGATGGTTCAGTGGGCTACTGCCACACAACTGCACCACCACAACATAAAGCAAGGCAGGGCATAGCAATGGCCTGTAAGTCAATACTTGGTAAGTAAGCAGGGTGTCCAGGGATCTAGCTAGCTATACTAGCTGACACTGCAGTCACTTAAGGTCAAATGAGTTTCTGCCTTAGATGTACAGTGATCAACTGACAAACAAGTCAACCTGGTCTACACACACTGCTTATGTGTACCCCCCCCCCCCCCACATATCTACCACAAACACAAAACTGGTAAGAACTCATACAGTGACAGGTTGGCCTGCTGCCAGGGCCTGAATTTAGTCAGTACACAGGCTTAATGGGATCTACCCTATGCTACAGCTCCTCTGAGCAGGCTGTGACTTTACCTCCATAGAACATCAATTACCAGAGGCCAAATAAATGTACAGAGACCACAGCAGCTCTGTGCTGTACAAAGTAGTTCCTGGAATTCACATTATAAGGTCACCTTCGCTGTAGAGACACCTACCGTCAACAAGTCAACTAACTCAAGCCAGGCAACGGCACCTCCCTCAGTCTTGGTGGCCTGCCTTTTCCAGTGTCCCCTTGAAACCCACTGTTCACCATTCACCATGAATACACTGTGGGTGCTTACGCCCCACACAGGCTCCTTGTGCTGAGACAGCAGTGATCCTCACATCCAACAAAACAGCCGGAACTTCGGTAAAGGCCTGCCTATGCTTGGCACCCATCCTCCTAGCTGCTCCTTCCAGTCCTACACAGCACACACACATGTAATAGGTCACCTTGGCTCCAACGTGCCAATTCCAAACTATGTGACCTGTCTCTGTACTCTTGACTACCTCCTGGTCTCCACCTGGGTGCATCTGCTGTTAGCAACTGCATGGGAACCTGGAAATTCCCACACTGTTCTGGTTGATTGGCAGTCTCATTGTACCCTCCCAAGTTCTGGGGACCACAAGAATGCATGTCCTGCTGCCCTCTACTGCTCTGTAGAGTGGGTGATACCGTGGTGACATACACATCTGCGTATGTTAGGTTGTTGCCTTCTCATTCCTTTACAAATGCATATCCATCTCTCTCTCTCTCTGCCTTCCTCAGACGAGCAGGCCAGCTGTGATAGCTGGCCCCCTTTTCAGAGACGCTTCAGGTGACTGTCCCTGCTAGGCTGTGGCTGTGTCCCTCCACCCTGTCCCATGCTGTTTTCTTACAATGGCTAATGCTGAAAGAAGCCATCTAACTTCTCTCTGGTTCCTTCTACTAAAACGCAATATAGCAGGACAGAGACCACACATTCTGAGCTTTGGCCTGGGGCAGGTCCCTCCTCCTTCCTGAACCTCCTACAGCCAGCCACAGTAGCTATCCTTGACTATAATGGACACTGAGGTTCTTATCATCACAGGACAGAGGCAAGAACGTGTCCAGTCAATGGTTTCAGACAGGCAAAGTTATCAAGCCCAGCACTACCTGGAGGAGAGGCCTTATCTAGGGCACTGCCTTCTTCCTGATTGATACCAGGCACACAATACAGCTTCCTAAGGTATTTTTGCCTTGTTCATGACTGATGTGAGGCACACTGTTTCCTACACTGTGACAATAAACACAAGAGTCCTTCGGCTCCTCCCTCAATACAAAGGGTCCCATGATACTTTAAACGACTGTAGAATGGGAATGGAACTGGAATGCTGCTGTAAGACTGGACCAAGGAAGAAAAGCCACTTCTGACCTCCATCCCACCCTGGTGAGCACAGCTCTGAAGCCTAGCTGTTGCCTACATACCTGTATCCCCAACAAGCCCCGGCTCCATTTCCATGCCCTCTTGCTGTGGGTAGAAGTTCTCATAGAAGTTCTGGGCTGGCGGCATGGGAGGCATCATTCCAGAGTGTGGGGAGTCTCCAGGACCATAGGGCATCATTGGGGGGCCACCAGGACCCATGGGAGGACCAGGGTTCATGCCAGGGCCCATTGGCATGTCGGGATGCATGTCGGGATGCATGTCGGGGTGCATGTCGGGATGCATGTCGGGGTGCATGTCGGGGTGCATGTCAGGGTGCATGTCGGGGTGCATATCAGGATGCATGGGCCCTCCCATTGGCCCTGGGGGTCCCATGTTGGGGCCAGGACCCATTGGCCCTGAGGGTCCACCAGGTCCAGGGAACCTAGAAGAGGAAATGGTTCTTGTGATGGACCTGCTAAGAAAAGGCAGCAGCACCCAGCCAGTAAACCTGCAGTGCTTATTTGGGGTCTGAGGCCAGGAGCCCAAATGCGGAATGACAGCTTCAGAAGAACAGACCCTGCCAGGCTATGCCCTGTGCTTTTGTGGGCAATAGACTCACCTCACGCCCAGCTTCTCAGCAAGCTGCCCCGTGGGCCGCACCACAATCTCAAACAAAGAGGGAATCTTCTTATTGTACATGTCCTGCTGTAGCTGCTGTGGGGATAAGGGCTCATGTGCTGGCAGGGCCATTTGAGGAGGCCCCGGAGGTGGGGGAGGAGGTGGTGGAGGAGGAGGAGGGCCGCCTTGCATGGGCCTGCCATTAGGAGAGTTGGGGGCTGGGGGCCCAGGGGGCCGAGGAGGAGTAGGCAGGAGCCCCACGCCAGGAGGTGGCTTGGGCAATGGGTTGATGCCCTGCTTCTTCAGCTCTTCCACCTCCTTCTCATCCTCAGCACCTGCTTCTGCATCATCAGCCAACATCTGTGGGAAGCAAAGAAAGTCAGAAGACTCTACCAAGTCAGACTGAATAATCTGAGGAAAAACTTAAAAACACACACCTGATGAGGTACTTTAGAGTACAGGGTCTAGGACCTAAATTCATCTTCTTCATCTAGCTGGGTATAGTCGTACACAATTTTAACCTTAGCATTGGGGATGAGGAGGCAGGTAGATCAAGTTTGAAGGTAGCCTCCCTTCTCCACCATGGTTCCCATTTACAACGTGTCTATAGGCCTCTAATGACCTGAGACAGATGTGTCCAGCAAGGCTTCAAAACACAGTGCACTACTCTCTAGCAGTGATCAAGTGTAAAAACCTGGCCAATATCCCTAAGCATCTTTTGACAGCTCTCAGAAGACAAGCTTGGAGCTCGACACTAGGAGGCAGTGCCGGGTAATAAACTGGATGAAAGCAGTCTTGCTGGTACCCACCTCAGCACCCTTAGGATGTCTTCTAACACGGACAGTTTTATAGCTGGGCTTCTGCATTCTCTATGTGCAAAGCCTTTTACAACACAGACCCTACAGCCTAAGGAGGAAGATGAGTCCATTCCTAACCTGGTCTGCTAATTTGCCCAATGACATGAACAAGGCAAACACACATGAGGAAATGACCAGAGGCTAGAACATAAGTACCCACCAGCAACTTCAGCACAAACAGAGAGAAAACACACATCTGTCCCTTGCAGCCTTTCCATACATGGCATCCCTGCTAGCAATGACCACTGTTACTAGGCTCTTGCTCAACACGCCTGCTAGGGCTGAGCTGTGTCGCCAAACCTTTCATTAGAGCTGATGCTAAGATCTAATGGTCATCAGCAGGTATGATCTCAGCACTCTGGACAGACAGGCAGGCTAATTTCTATGGATACCAGGTCAGCCTGGTCTACACACTACAATAGCCAGGACTACAGAGAAAACTTGTCCTCAGACACACCAGAAGAGGGCATCAGATACCATTACAGATGGTTGTGAGCCACCATGTGGTGAGAAAACTGTCTAAAGAAAAATAAAAAAGTGATGCTTGCCACTTGCATACACAAATAAGGTAGCTGTCACAAATTATAAGCTTTTGCCCAAACAAGAAATATACAAATGTACTTTAACCAATGACAGGATCAACAAATCTAACTTTATCAGCTAAGGAGTTCAACCTCACAGGCAACTGCATTGAACTGCAGAGACCCATAGTGCTATAAGCAGATCAAAAGTGCCCTATGGCTGCACAAGGCAGATACACACCGTAGCCTGCTCTACTCTACAGCTCTATTTAGAAGATGTTTGTTTCTCCAGTGATGATGGGATTCAAACCCAGGGCCTTGAGAATGAGAGGTCCAGGCTCTCCCATACAGTTACCACCTGCTCCCCATCCCTGTGATACCCCAAGAAAGCAAACTATAGGGATACAAACCACATGGGCAGATGCTAAAGGAATGGGGGGAGGGCACATTTACAGAAAAAGAGAGGGGTTCCAACTGTTGGGATACATTGTGGGGTGTGTGTGTGTGTGTGTGTGTGTGTGGTGTCTAGACTGTATAGAGCAGACACAAATCAACATGTTGGTCAATACCCACAGATCTGCTGGGTTTAGAGCATGGTGGTGCTTGTCTGTAATATGAGAACTTGGGAGTTGAGGACAGGAGGATCATGGGTTTAAGAATGTCTGTAGATTAGATATGTGGTGAGTTCAAGGCCAACCTGGATACACCTGAATGTTCCAAACAAAAGTAGCCACTTCACCTCAGAGTAGCTGAAGCACTGCCACGCGAGGGAGAGTGCAGGCCCCTTTCCCTGGGATGAGGGCTGTCAGTGGACAGACTTACAGGAAGTTTTCTTTTTGTGCTTCAGCATAAACTTGACACCTAAGCGTCTATCTTCTCAAACAGCCATCCAAGTAACAATCATGGATCAGGTCAAGCCGTTCAGCCACGTTGGCAGTTTGTAAAGAACTTAACTTTGTTGGTTAGAAAATGCACCAAAGCCGACAGAAAAGAATTCCTGGAGACTGCCAAGGTAACAACAATAGAATCTGTGATCCTGGATTAAAGGTTCTTTGTGAGACATATGATGCATGTCCCTATTAATGAGATTATTGTGGGTGGCTGGGAACTTTCTCATCATGGGAACTAGAGAGCAAATGAGGGTATGAGAAACTCAGGAAATAAAAATGCCCAAATACTTTTGTGTTTTTCTATTTTTCTCCTTTCTGTTTCTAAAACAAAATAATTTCAAAACCTTTTCCATTAAAAAAAAAGAAAGAAAGAAAGGAAGGAAAAAAAAATCTTCACCCAGCATGGTGGCACACACTTTAATCCCAGCACTCAGGAGGCAGAGGCAGGTGGGTCTCTGAGTAAGAGACCAGCTTGGTCTACAGAGTTCTAGGACCAAGAAACCCCGAAAATTTAGCAGTGAGAAGAGTACGTATGAGTGAAGAGGTCAGCATGGGCTACAAAGCAAAACTGTCCAAATAAAACAGGAGAAACGGGGTAGACAAACCGTAAACTTACTAACTCAGGTGGTGTGGTGGGCACACCTTATCCCGGCACTCATTCTGGTCTACATGGTGAGCTCTGGGACAACCAGAACTACATACAGAGAGACTATAAGAAAAACTAAACTGACCCAGGAGGCAGGAATGGGCTTCTGCTTTTGAGTGTGAACACTGAACCTCCAGCAGGGGGCGGCCTTTAATCAGACACTGCTGATCCTTCCAAAGACTACTGATTACACTCTGAAGCTCTTAGGCTGATAGGCTCCCAAAAGGAATGACAAAAGGAAGCATCACCACTAACTGTACCACTCTGGTTTGTGAGATCCTGGTCCTACTCCCTTCCCTGCATGAGTCCCTGTGACTACAGAGAGGTACCAGCATTTCCAGTCTCTGGGCATCTCAGTCTCTCTACACAACACAACACAACACAAGGTGATAATCCTTTCATTCCTCTGTTCCCTAGGAAATCTGGTGCAGCTGCCTCAGATCTGCAGTTAGAATGCAGCACGACCCTACCACACGTACCTCTCCTATAGGAATGAAATGTATGTAATGTACAGATGGATAGATTCTGTAGAAACTGGTAACAGATTCTGATCTTGCAGAGGCTTTCTGTACCAAGAGTGATGTCAGATTCCTGTGAGCCTTGTACCGTGCCGCCCCAGACATTACCTTATCTAGGAGCTCTCTTGTCTCTTCAGTCAGCGGATCATGGGAGAACATGCAGTCGTCACCATTGATACAGTTTCCAGTGGTGTGGTATAACTTACACGGAAAGTCACGTTCATGACTAATTAAGGCAAACACTTCTTCTCAGAACCCACCCCAAAGAACAACTCCCTTCATTTTGAGGTGAGGTAACACTCTGATGCAGGGACTGCCAGAGGCTGTTCTCAACACTGCTTCAATCCATTCAACTCCAGAGCGAGTTCTGGCCCAGAACTTTCCAGCTGACCTTGGAAAGGGTCCTCAGACTCCCTACAGAGGGGGAGTAAAGGTCATGGGCTTCCTCAGGGGAAGATGTGAACAGCTCAAACAGAAGGTAAAAGGGGCAGAAGAAAAGGTGACTGGAGAGGTACCAGGAACAACAACACAGGACAAACACAGCAGACGTGATGGCAAAGGATATCATGCATGTAGGGGCAGTTCTCAGCACGTGCACAGAACCCCGTGATGTAAAATTTACACAGCTCTCGCTTCTTCGGTAGCTCAATGTCGTGGCTAAAGTTGCAGTGGTCTCCCTGGAAAAAGGGAAGACAGACTAAGGATTTGCTTCCAGGCAAGACATGTCCTAAATTGAAACAGATTTCTCCCCCAGAGGCGGGAGGGGGGCACAAGATCTCACTATGTCTGAAATCTGATATGTAGATCAGGCTGGCCTTAAAGCCTGCCTCAGAATCCCAAGAGCTCACTGGCATCCTCCTAGACCGTGGATATAAAGTCTAAAAGCACAGCAGTCATTACATAGAAGGGCAGTCCATGATGACAATGCCACAGGTTTAAGAAAGGTGGCAGAAAGGAGTCTAGGTCCCCAGGAAACGCTGGCCTCTGCAGTAGCCTTGAATTCACTCAAGCTCCAACTAAGAGTCCTGATCTGAATGACAGACAAGTATGTGTTGACACCAGTAGAGTTAAGATTGAGACTAAGCCTGCTGGTGGCCACTGCACACATTCTTAATCCCAGGGCTCAGGACGCAGAGGCAGGCAGATCTGAGTTTCAGAACAGCCAAGAATACACAGAGAAACCCTGTCTCAAAAGAAAAAAAAAAAAAAAAAGAGCAGTACCTCTCAGGCAAACATGCCACCTGTCTGCTGACTTTTTATCACCGTCACAAGCCAGCTATGTTCTAACTAAAAAGTCACACTTATCTTGCACCATATCCAAGGCTCATTCTGTCTGGAGTCTTTAATAATTCTTTTCCAACTCTGAAGTTCAACAGCGTGATGGGAACAGAGTAAGGTCTAAGGATTCATTTGAGACTCTAGAGACCAGACAAAAATTTCTACCAGAAAATACCCTTAAACCTCAGACTCTCTACACATCTTACCCTAAGAAGAAGCTGAGTCTTCTAAGCTGCTCAGATGTCTCCTGGCTATCACACAGTCCTTCCCGTCCCCAACAGCTGCACTGTGGCAGCCCATCAGTGTGGGTCACATGTCCTCAGGTGGTGCTCTTACCCAAGTGCATCGTCCCTCCACGAAGTACTTGCAGATGACTTTGCCTTTCTTGTCCGACTGCTGATGGGGCTTGTCATGATCACTCCGCCTGTAGCTTCCACCACCACCATCCTGTGTGTAATGTACAGGAGGAGAAGATGGGAGTGCAGTAGGTGTAGAGCGCTCCTGCCACACCGCATTCGATGCAGTCTCAAACAGGAAGAACCCTGGCACCTGAAATGTGCAGGGACGCAGCACTCCTAGAGGGGGTAGCCAAGTCTTTTCTGAAAACGCTCCTGAACATCAGTGTGCACCATCTAGAACCTTCTCACTTTAGAAATTCAACAAATGGCTACAAGTCCTGCTAAAGGACTGTTTTAAACAAAGGGCTGTACCAACAGGGCATCACCCTGGGAAACTGGTGAACACTGATCAGCCATGGGTAAGGACTTGTTTGGGACAGGATCAGCCTTCACAGAACAGTTCATTAGAAAACAACAAGCCAGAAGAGCCAATGCCCTTGTCTGGCCTCTGTGGGCACCAGGTACTTATTTGTGCGCAGACCCAGGCCTAACACCCACAAACAGAAAGTAGTAAATGAAAAGTGAGCACTCCAGCTTTCAGGAGCACACTCACGCCCATGTCGTCCTCGTAGTAGTCATCATCGTCGTTGATGCCGCCCTTGCTCATTCCTCCTCTGCTGCCTCGGCCTCGGCCCCGGCCCATCCCCTTCCCTCGGCCTCCTCGGGAACCCCGGCCTCGGCCTCGACTTAGCCCTGTGGAGCAGCAGAGAGGGGTTAACGTCACCTTAAGGCCGCAGCCCAGCCAGCTCATCCTCACGGAGCCCTGCCCACCTCGGCCGCGGCTGTCCTTGGATCTCCGGTACTGGTTCAGCTCCTTGGAATACTCGTCGTAATCCTCATCTCCCATGGGCTCCTCACTTTCTCCGTACTGGATTCAAGAGAAAACAAGGCACAAGTGTCATACTGGAGATTGAACTGAGTTAACAACCCACCCGCTGACAGAGTGGCAGCATATGTGGTGGGTGGTCCCAACCCTACCCCTGCAGCCCTCTCACTTCAGACTCCAACCCCACCAGCAGAGCCAATCACAGGGCCTCTGGGCACAAGGGACAACTGTACAACTTCAAGAAATGGGTTACACAACGGATAGCAAGGCAGGGACAGAATGGTGTGTAGTCTACACATCCCTCCTGTGCCGGCCACGAGACACAGAGGCCCTGCCTTACTCAGCAGAGTTTTTCAATCTATATTCTCCTGCTTCAGCCACCAAGTTATTTTGTTTTTGTTTTCTTTCCAAAAGGAACCTTTAAGAAGTGTTCCTGTTGCTCACAGTTCCTTCCCTCAGGTACCCACATCCTCCTGCCTTAGTCTCTCCTCGCCCACCCGAAGGACTTGTAGCCCAGGGAACCTGCCAATCACACTGCTGGCCGCAAGAGCTATGGAAAACCTTACCTCTATCTCCTCTTCATACAAGTCCTCTTCGTCCTCTGGGTGCTCTCCCATGGAGCCTCTGCCTCGGCCTCTGCTGCCCCTGCCCATGCCTCGGCCTCGAGACCCTCCTCGGCTTCCACGGCCCCTGTAGCCCCTGCCTCGGCCTCGGCTACCTGGGAGGCGATTGGGCAGTGTTAGAGACAACAACAAGGAGGAGGGGGCACCATTTCCTATGTCTTACTCCTATGCCTCCGTTAGGAAGCCATCTAAACTGGCCCATGCCGACTAGTGCTCTGGTGCACACAGCTACCCCTGTCCCCACTGGCTGGTCCCCCACTGCCTATCTATTCACGGCTACTGTCCAAGACAGCAGGCAACAAACAGCCCTATGTGCTAAAAATCCTAGGACCTATCAACACTACCAACTGGAAGACCCAAACCAGATTTTAAAGACTTAGGAGAGAACAGCAGTCTTGGTGTGAGTAACAAGCACTGTCTCAAGCCTTGCAGGCAGGCCCAGACCAGGGCGCCCACAGGTGTCCAGCAGCAAACATGGGAACAGCACTTTCAGCACTAAACTGCATCACAAGTCTAAGAATCCAAGCTGGAAAACTTTAGAAGCCTCTATCAGCTGGCTGGGTTGGGTTTTTTTGGTTTGTTTGTTTGTTTTGTTTTGTTTTTTTATAAAAAGAACCCCTGAAGGAGATTTCCCTCCATCATCTTCCCTTAAGCCACAAGTTTATCAGCTTTCTGGAGTCCAAAGTTAAACACCTGGTCAGGTGATGAAAAGTCCAGAACTTTCAGGAATGGGGCCTCCCGCTCTCCTCGGTCTGGCCCAGATGAGGGGCACTTGCTGTCCCTGCTGTGTTGTTATCCCAAGCCCCGGGTGGATAATTACTGTGTACTTCAGTTATCTTTGAGTGGCTGCCTAGCTTTCTTGGATAAGACTCAGTATAAGCAGCAGTGGTGTCTCCTTGACTCCTTAATTTCCAACCACACCAGCCACACCAGCCCTCAAGAAGTACTGGGAATAGAGGGAAAAGGGAGGGCTCACCTCTGCCCCGGCTGCTGCCCTCCTTGGCTCGCCGGTACTGGTTCAGCTCTTTGGTGAAGTCGTCATAGTCTTCCTTGCCCATGTCCTCCTCTTCATCCCCCTCATACTCCCCATACTGCTCACTCTCGTAGTCCTCATACATGCTGTAGCCCTTGCTATCCATCTTGGAGTAGGGCTTCTTGGGCAGGGGTGTGTTGTGTGATGAGTATTGCTGGTGGGACTGTTCAGGAGAGTAGGGCAGAGCGTGAGCCAGTGTCCATGGCACCCACTGTCTGCCTCAGGCTACTCTCAGAACGTGTGCATTTTTCACTACTCCCTGGTTTACCACTGCTTCTTGGCCTCTCTGCAGACATGTTTACCCTGATGGACAGGGGACAACATCCACATGTCTCTTTTTAAGAAATGGGTTAAGGTTTAGAAGGAAAGGAGAAACTGGACCCTATTGTCCCTGGAGAACAAAGGACAAGGATACAGAATGAGCTGAGCTGGGGAGAAGCCTGGAGTCAGGAGGAGGGTTTCCTGTCCAAGCTTTCCCTGGAGCCTCTGGTTTCAATGAGTAGCCTGCTTGATAGCCACAGCAGACTGCTATTCCCAAAGGCACCTTCTAAGATACTGTTAGGCAGTAGAACAGATAGACTAAGTGTGGCACATCCAGACAATGAGGACCACCTTAACAATGGAAGCTGCAGACAATGAAAACATTTTACTGTATTGTGGTTTTGAGACTGAATCTTACTTAACTTAGCCTGAAACTCTTTTTCTTTCTTTCTTTTTTTTTTCTTTTTTGGAGGGAAGGTGGGGTGGTGGTAGTGGTTCAAAATAGGGTCTTTCTGTGTAGGCCTGGAACTCTTGATCTGTCTGCATACCCCAAGAGTCAGGACTCTAGGCCTGCACCATTGTGCTGGCTTTAAACACATTGCTAAGGCAAGACCCTTGTCTATAGTCCCATTCATATGGAGGCTAAAGGAGAAAAACTGCTTGAGCCCAGGATTTCAGTTTCCCTCCCTGGGTAAAGATTTGGTCTCAAAACTAAAAACAAAACAAAAAACCAAAACAACAGCAAAACCCTACCTCTCAGCATATCTGTAAGAAAAAACTAGCCAGGCCCCATATGCTGTAAAATGTACTGGGTGGCTTTGGTGACAGGGCTGAGGTTGTTTTAGGCAGTAAACCACTGTAAACAAGGCTCGAGAAGCTACAGGAAAGTAATCCAAGTGGAGACAAATGGACACCAGTGTGTCCACATCGGCTCATGAGCTGTGACACTGGGCACACTTGTGGCACTCACTATGGAACAGCCCCAGGTCTTATCCCGAGCCCTCCCCTAGTACAGGGAAGACACACTTCCTCAGTAATCAGTCTTTTACTAGACTAGAACCTCCAACATCTGCTGCTGTGCACAACGGTATCACAGGAAAGGGTTTAACAAGCGCCACCACAGGGCTGGAGATGGTCCCGCAGTGAAGAGCACTGGCTGCTCCTCCAGGGAGCTTGGATTCCGTTCCTAGCACCTAAACCAAGGCTCACAACGGTCTGACTCCAGTTCCAGAGGATGCATTTGGTGCACAGACAGAGATATACAAAGGAGACACACGAAAACAACAAAATGAAGATTCTAGTAATTAAAAAAGTGCCATTATACTCTGCGCAGTCAAATTTTTCCTTTTCTTTTTCCTGGTTGTTTTGTTTCCTTGTTTTTCCAGACAGGGTTTCTCTATATAAGAGTCCTGGCTGTCTTAGAACTTGCTCTGTAGACCAGGCTAGCCTCAAACTCATTGAGTTCCCCTTGCCTCTTGAGTGCTGGGGTTAAAGGTGTGCACAACCACCACCACCAGCCCAAGCCTGTTCTAAAAAACAACATTTTACTGTGTAGCTCAGGCTAGGCTACAACTCTTTTTATTATTTATTTTCATATGTACAAATGTTTTGATGCATGTGGGTCTATGAAATATATGCATACAGTGCCCACAGAACTGGAGGTATACACAGTGTAGCTACTGTGTAGCTCCCAGGTCCTCTATACTTAACCACTGAGCTATTTCTCCAGCTTCTGACTCCAGCTCCTACTGCTTCTGCCTCACCTTTCCTAGTACTGGGATTACTGGTCTGTGTCAGCACTTCCTGTCTGTTAATCTCCTGTGGTTTATTAGCATCGGTGGCAGTAGTGTGCCCATGGCCGTGTGCACAGAAGCAGGCACTAGACAACTGAGCTGCATCCCCAGCCCTGTTTTTCCTTACATGCTTTTCTGAGTGTGAAAGTCTATACATGGTAAATTCATGGTTAAGTTAGGAGTTGTAATGGGGTATTTAAGTTCTAACTGTGCAGCCCTGGAGATAATTTACTCTGCTGGCCAGTTCATTCTCTTGCCAACTTCCCACAAAAGGTAACTTATGAACAGTTGAAAGCAGTCAGCTGTGACCTGGACAAGTTAGGCACACTGTGTGTCCTGCTAAGCTATGGGGACACTTGACACTGGGCAGGCTCAGGAGCAGCCCTCATGGAGAAAGCCACCGCCCTGGCTCAGACCCATACATTCCAACCCTCTTACTTTCTCATCCACAGATAGGGATGAACATGACCCACTGTCTCTGGGATATCATCCACCTGCCCCACACCAGAAGACACAAGATGCAATGCCACTCACTGGTGCGTATGGGGGGCTGTAGTCCCGGTACTTGCGGTGACCCTTCTCACTGGGGCTGAAATCTGAGTCGTCTGAGAAGTCCGAGAAGTCATCGCTGGAGGAAGCATGGCGCTGCAACGACAATGACAGAAGCCACCTTGGCACAACCAGCCCCAGGACAAACAATGCTGGAATGTGCCTGGAAGGACTGTGCTCTCCGCCTGAAAACTCCTCCCCTGGGGGCACATAATGGCGCCAGAGCATAAGTTCCAGATCTTTATGAACTATCCCCAGGCCATGGATGCTAGGAACGGCTGTCACACAGAGTGCCTGCTAGGCGGGCAGACAGGACCTGAGCCAGCAACAGAGTGTAGGGAACCCTCTAGGACCTACTTTGTGCTTAGATTTCCGCCTTTTCTTCGACCTCCTCTTCTCCTTCTCCCGTTCCTTCTTCCGCTTTCGTTTCAGCCTCCGGTGAGACTTTTCCTCATCGGAGTCACTGTGGTGCTTCTCCCCCTTTTCTTTCCGACTCCTCTCTTGTCCTCCAGGGGTGTCCTGGATCTCCTCAGCCCCATCATCTTCCAGTTCACCTTCTTCCAACTCACCATCTTCCCTGCAAACCAACCCCCAAACCACTGTGAACTGGGGGCCTGAGGTGGAGCCTTTTGAAGGCTCTAGGCTGGTGAGACAGCAGCAAAGAGCCCAAAGGGCATGGGAAACAGCTCTAGTGGCTGGAATAGGCCCCAGCAGGATGTGGGGTCAACTCTCATCCTTCTCCAAAAGGGACTGCCTGTGAGTTTAACTGGGTCAAAAGAAGTGGAGGGGTTACACCAGAAGGAAAGGGGTATGGAAGGTAGGGTGCTTGCTTAGCACACAAGAGGCCCTGGGTCCCAGTCCTAGCCCTGAAAAATGACTGAATAAAAAGCCAGGCTAAGTTAGGCATGGTACCATAAGCCTTTCATTCCCTCTGCCTCTCCAGAGGCAGAGGTAGGAGCAGGAGGAACTCTGAGTTTGAGGCCAGCCTGGTCTTACACAGGAGTTCCAGGCCACCCAGCACTACACAATGGAACCCTGTATCAAAAAGAAAACAAAACAGAAAAACAAAAAATAAAAATAACACTAATAAAATAAAGAGTAAAAAGAAAGGTGCTATGCTCACATAGAGAAACCTACTTCAGTATTCCCCACCATTCCATAGCATAAGGGTTCCCAGCAAAAAGCAGTAGTGGCCACAGAGCTGAGAAATGTGTCCCTGAGTGCTAACACAGGCTCTGAGTGGCCTAGCTGCCCAGCTCCCACATCTTTCTTCTTTACCCCATTACTTAAAACCCACTAGACCATGGACGTTCATTTGCAGGGATCCCCAACTGGCACACTCTGGTTTATAAGCTCGTAAACCAAGATGGTAGAGCCAGACCCCACCCGTGGTGAGTCCTCCCTTAGTGGACCCGTTCCCTCTCCCAGCTGACTCTCTTCATCTTGTCTCTAAGTACTCCTCCCACCCTTCTCAGGAAGTGTTCCAGACTTTTTCAACTCCATGTCATGCAATGCTCAGTACTTTGAAAAGTAAAAGCCTTCTCCTAACCTAACAAGCTGTGAGTCATCCAACAGGTCTAAATAGCTATGGATAGGCTGGGGGTGGGGCAGGTATCTGTGTGGAGTCAGTGCAGGGTCAAGAAAGCAGCAGATGGGAGAGTCCAGTGTTCAAGCCAAACCCACAGACACAGATGTTGCTAAGTACAGAAGTTGGTAGAGTGGAAACATCTTTTAAACTTAGCTACAAATGAGACAGAGGAAGGCTGATCTCTGGAGTTTGAGACCAGGTTACATTATATCAGGCCAGCAAATCTTTAAAAGCTCCCAGGCCTGCCTGGTGGTGGCACACACCTTCAATCCCAGGACACGGGAGGTAGAGACTCTAAGATCTGTAAGATCAAAGCCACAGAGAACACGTCTCAAAAGACAAAACAACAAATAACACACAAACATACAAAATTATTTTACAGCTCCCAATATTATTCCTAATTATTCCTAATAACGACAGCAGAAAGGTATGTAAGTGGATATAAAAGTTCCTTACACCTCAAATAGTAAGGAACAAAAAGATATTAGCTGGAGGAGTGCAGGTTGAAGGTCAGCCTGGGCTACTTGACTAGAATGCAAGAGTCTAGGGTCCATCCTATACACCAAAATGCAATAGAAGCCAGGCAGATAGGACAGCCAGAACTTCTTGTTACACAGAGAAACCCTGTCTTAAAAAACCTAACAAGCAAACGAACCAAAAAACAAAACAAAACAAAAAACAAAGATCAGAGATCAGAACAGAAGGGCTCCCAGAAAGGCTTCCTGGAAAGGGGGGAAACAACCACTCAGAAGCCCTGAGGGTCCTAAGGGCTCCAATGGAAACAACAGCCTCTCTACACAGCTTCAAGAGGTGCTTCTCTAATTAATCTTAAACCCAATTTCAAAGGCCCCAGGCTCAACACCCAAGAGGCTTGGCCCCCAAAGACAGACAAAGTGGAGGTCAAGGACAGCATTCACACAGCAGGACATTAGGCTCCTCACACTTTGTCAAAGGCAAACACAGTGGGGGAAGGACTCCACCAGCACCACAACACAGCCAGCTTGGGAGGGGGCAGGGTACAGATCAGCATTCCTGTCAAGGGAGGCTCCCTGAGGGTGCGGCTTCAGAACAGTCTGGGAACAACCTAACTAGGAAAACTGGGCTGCTCTGTGATGTGCCTGCCTGTCTGCAGTGAAAGATGGAAGCAAACCCACCTAGTGACTAATGGGAACTGCCTTGGCTGGGGCAGAGCCACCACGCCTGAGAGAGGAGAAGGCAGAGCCTAGGAGCAGACCAGAGGCCAGGCAGACTGGAATTGCATGTGGAGGGAAGATAAGCCAAGGCCACAATGGTACTTGGCAAACGGGTACCTCACTATCTCCTTTCCTGCGGTTTCCTCATTAGAAAAAAAAAAACATCAAGAACCACATGAAATTCAGTCTAACTGGCAGTCTTGGCTAGCCCCTCACCTAGGTGCAGGGATACACAGGCAGAGAAATGTGGCTCAGGCTGAGGCTACAGCTGGCCATGATGACAGTGCCCTACTTCTAACACCCCAGCAACATGTAACAAGATGATCCAAGGAAAGCATAAACCTAACTGTCATCGAGAATCACAGAGTTTTTCTTCCAGGTCCCCTACCCTCCAAAGACTTCAGTCCAATAGTGACTCTTTCCCACCAGTGTGGCTAACAGGCCCAGGCATATACCTTAGGCTCAGTGAGAGCTACATTCACAAGTTTATATAAAATGAACTGGCACATGCTTTGGACTTTGTTTCCCTGGAATGGAGATGCTAAATAAATAAATAAATGATTAAATAAATAAATAAATAAATAAAAAAGCAAGGTTTTGGAAATCTAACAAGGCCACCCCACTCAGAAGGCTGAGGTAGAAAGATCTCTAGTTTAGGGTCAACCTTGGCTAAAGAGCAAAATCCTGTCTCAAAATGCCAAAATAATCAAAAATAAATTTTAAAAACAGCTTGTGACCTAGAATAGGTACTGGAAAGTGACACTAGATTGGTCACTACATCTGCAGAGACAGCCCTATGTGATCTCTGTCATGGTCACGCTGCATATACCTTCCAAGCTAAGAGGCCTGTGTGAGTATCAGGTCTGACAACTTCCTTCAGACTATTCACTAGAAAGAAGGAAGCCCATTGGGAGAGGGCAGATAATCCCAAGGGCCATGGACAGAACACAGCTGGGAGATTTACGAAAAGGCACTTTAACAGGCTGCCAGAAAAATCCATGTCAGAAAGGGATTAAACACCGAGGGAGCACGCTTAATAGACTGTGACATAATCCCCCAAGAAGAGAGGGGAAGCCCCACTGCACTAATCATTTCAATCTAGACCTGCCAACCTCTCTTGAGACAGGTGCCCAGAGGGAAAACACTACAGCTGGGCTGCGGAGACCTCAACTAGCAGTTCACTTGCCTGCTTGCAGCCTGAGCCACTGCCAGGACCCCTAGAGACAAGAACCTGCCACCCTGGAGACTGACTGGTCAGCAGATAGAAATGGGAAGTGTTTTGCCTCCTGCAAGGCTGCCTCCAACCTCCTGAACAAATATCTTCCCAAGCATTCAAATTTCCATTTTGGGGCTCAACTGCAGCTCCTCTTTGGTCAAAGAATACAGGTGGATGGCCAACCTAAGTCATACGTTCTGAGCCCCCTCCCCACATCCCAGGCCCTTAGGTTATAAGGCTCATACAGCATGGGCTTGACAAAAATACTCAGATCTGGTGTTCTCAAGCAAGCACAGTGGCTGAACAAAATGCTTCACCCTACAGACCAAGTGATAACACACCTAGCTCTGCCCTGTTCCCAGAATGGGCTCTCATTTGGATAATGGGAGATAGCCTTACACCGATTTCCTAAATGATATACAACAAAACCCTATATCAGAAGCAGATGTATACGGTAAGCAAGAAAGTGGAAACTACACTATCCAAGAAGGTGCCGGTGCACTGAAAGGCACTGTGTGCCTACAATCCTAGCACTTGAAGGGTGGAAGTAGGAGGATGGGGAACTCAAAGTCATCCTTAGCCTCAGCAATCTCAAAAAACAGAACCCACAGAACTAGACAGTACAGTGGTACCCAGAAACACAAGTGGAGAAGCCTGAAAGACTTGGCATGTAACCTAGGGAGGCCGTGTGGGCCAAAGCAATAGCTGGTTCTTGGGAAGAAACTGTTGACTACCCAGCTCAAGTGTTGACTTTACTGTGGCCATCCTCTCTCAAGCAATCCTGCTGACAAAACTGTCTCCACTTACTCCACTAACCCACACGGGACCCCAGAGCCTCAGAATGGCTGACCAAGAGAAAAGGACAGGCAAAGCTGACAGGGAGGACGGTGAGATCAAGCTTGGAAAAAAGACAAAGGTCCCACAGGAGAAGGAAGCTTGTAGCTCCCAGCAACTCTTTATAGAGTGTTGGGCCAAATCAAAAGCCAGGAGCTTGGGGCTCTGGTTTACAGGAGTTTGAGGGAGAACCACATCACAAACACAAATGGAGACTCATGGAACAGTGGCTATTACCTGAAGCTCATTAGGCTGCTAGGTTAATGTGAAGGTCAGGGTTATGATCATTAACTGACCAGACTCTCAACAAATCCCTGGGTAGGCTCTGAATGACCCATTAACTGGGGATAAAAATCACAAAATTATGAGGCCCTGCCTCTTCCAATTCGTACAACCGGCTGAAGTGCAGGAAAGGTCAGTCACTAGGAGCCAAAGCAAGGAGCCTCTCCTTAAGAAGGTTGGCCCAGGCTCACACCTAAAGAAGTCTCTTTCCCCGACCCCACGACCTTCCCTTGATCTAGGAAGTGGTACGGCAGCCAAGGGGGACTGCAGTGAGGGCTTTGCAGAGCTAGGAAAGCCCTGAAGTAAACCTCTGCATCTCACACATGTTTGTCAGTGTCCTTAGTACCCAGTTCATCAACCAGAAACCAAGAGCAAGTGGGCTCTGTGTTGCCCTCCCTTTAGCATTTGCAGGCAGTCATAACCTGTTTTGTGATGTCATGATGCCATCTCCATGGTAACATGCCTGCCTTGTGACAACCAGCTGAGCCACTGGCACAAACCAACCATAGAAAGAAAGACCAGCTGATGCCAGTACATGGATCTGAACCACCTAGGGCATTTAATGGCTAATTGACTTGCTAAGAATAATAGGAGTTTTCAGTATATATATATTTTCAAAAATCCTAGCCAGACAGTGTGGCACATGACTATAATCCCAGCATTCATGAGGCAGAAGCAGACAGAGCTCTTGAGTTTGAGGCCAGCTTGGTCTACACAGAGAGATCTAGGACAGTTAGGACTACATGCAAATGGTCTCAAACACAAACTCCTTAATGGAGCCCACGGCCACATTCTCAGGTGTGCCTTTCCTCAAGTGTCCTCTTTCAATATCTGCATTAGAAATGTCTTGGTAAACTCCAACTCTGTGCTGGAGACCTGGTCATCAGGGTTCTGCTCTTCCATGTGGAGGGAGCATAACTGTCTGCAGAGGAGCCCCTGCACTCTTCTGGCCTCCGAGATGATCAGCCACACACGTGGTGCACAATACATCCAGGCAAAACACTCATATGCATAAAATACAAATATTCAAATTTTTAATTTTTAAGAGCTTCAAGCCAACTGTGAGAGCTTATGCCTATATGCCCAAGTACTTGAGAGGCAGGAGGACAATAGTTTTGAAGCCAGCCTATACAACATATACAACACAGAGAGAGAGAAAAAAAAAAAGATGGCTCACACAAATAAATTGGGGGGAAAAGGGGGGGGGAGGCAGGCCAGGGTTGGGAAACGTCTCACTGCATTGCTTTCTGTACCTTACGGCCCGGCAGAGTCAGAGGGCAATCTGCATTACTCACCACTTACCTATAGTTCCTGCTGAACTCATCCCTGTCTCCTCTCATAACCATGGGTGTCACCGCCACCCCCATTTTACAGACAAGCAAACTAAGGCTAAGAAATGGGAAGAAATCTGCCTATAGGGTCACAGCAAGAAGCAGAATTTAGAATGGAAACCAGGACTCTGACCCCAACACCAGCTCTTAATCTCTAGCCTTAAGAGAACTAGGAATCATTTATTGAATTCAGGAATAATTTATTGAACAAAGCAAGCAGCATGCATTTGAAATGGATGAGTTTTGATGAGATGGTTTACCAGGAAGAGGTGGAAGGGAGCTCCACAGGTTAGGACAGCTTGTCTAGAATTAGAGTCTTGGGATGGAAGTGATGTAAATCCCAAAAGAAGAAAATTCCAAAGTCCCCCAAGGAAATGGACACCTACATCTCACAAACTGCAGCCCACAATGATGTTCATTCAAGCACAGGTCAATTCCCAGTACAGTCTAAGAAAGCTAGCCCAGAGCAACCTCCAAGACAAGACCTGCCATTTCCTCTGAGGGAGTTGTGACTGTCTTGACACCCACCAGGAAGCAAACAGCCCAGAGCAAGAGGCCCCTCAGACAGAAACCCTCAGGAACTATCACACCCTTTGCTAAGCCATAGGGTACCAGCTGAGGAGCTGTGGATAGCTCAGAGCCAGCCACCTCATTTCTATGACTCAGAGATGTCTACCTAATTTGAACAAAGACCCTGACTTACACTTTTTTAGGGGACTCAATATTGCCACCCAATCTACAGAACATAAAACATGCTGGCCAAGCACTCTAGCACTCAACTAACTTTATTCCCTATCTTTGACCATTTTTGTAAAGAAAGTTTTAATTATGTGTATGTATATGTGCCTGTGCACATCTGTTCATGTCTGTGTGAGGTACCATTGGAGGCCAGAAGGTAGCAGATTCCCTGGTCACAGGTAGTTGTAAACCACCAGATAGATGTGGGTTCTAGAACAGAACTCGGATCCTCTGGACAAGCAGAAAGCACCTTTAACTAGAGTTTTGTTGTCTGGTTTTGTTTTGTTTTAGGGGGGGTGGATGACACAGGGTTTCTCTGTGTAGCCCTGGCTGCCCTAGAACTCACTCTGTAGATCAGGCTGGCCTCAAACTCAAGAGATCTGCCAGCCTGTGCCTCCCCAGTGCTATTTAAAGGCACGTGCCACTACTGCCCTGTGACTTTGGATTAGTTCTCATGAATGAAAATCCCATTCATGAGGGCTGGGTATGTAGCTCTGTGATAAAGCACTTGTCTAGTACACTCTTCCGCTCAATCCCTAGCACCTCAAAAACGAAAAACCCATCCATCCACTTTGTAGCTGAAAAGCTCGGGCCTGGGTCTCTACATGCTCAGGAGAAGAAAGAATACAAGGGTGACTGAACCTCTGAGCACTGGGAGGCTGGAGTGTTGCGCAGCTTTGCAAGACCAACTTTATGCCGCTCCCACATGAGCATACTGACAAACCTGGTCAAGGCCCAGAGCATATGCTGTCATTTTGTTGCAGGCCACATGGTCCGTCTCAACTTCTCAGTTCTATTGCTGCTAAGGATAAAACAAATGGGCACGGCTATGCAGATAAATCTGGCCTACAAAAACTGAGTTGGGGCAAAGACAGTATCTGCAGAGTCCTAGGCTAGACAAGCAGCTTTAAATTTCTTTTTCATTCTTGTCTGCAGTACTGGAGTTGGGAACGAAACCTAGGCTTCCTACATGGCAGGCAAGCGAAGCACTGCTGAGGCACATGTGCCCAGTCATCGTCCTCTGTTCTATATCCACAGGACCTCGCAGTTACCCAGGCTGCCTGTGAGCCTGCTTCAGCCTCCGGGAAAGGCAGGACTCCAGGGTCAATCATCATGCCAGGCTCAAACCTTCTGCCTTTGACCTATACCTCCTTTACATTCTGTGTAAATAGAAAGGGAGTTTCGATGAATGACATCTTCTACCCTCTGCTGATGTTTGTCTAACATGCACACATCAATACGTGGACTTCACAGCCCATAATGAGCACATCAGTATGAAAAGTACGCACTGCACAGGGACAGTGGTGGTGTCTGTAATCACAGGCTCAGGAGGCAGAGGCAGGCAGATTCTGAGTTTGAGGTCAGCCTGGACTATAGAATGAGAGCCCATCTCACAAACAAAGACTGAAGGACGGCTCAGTGTTTAGGAGCACTACATGCTCTTTTAGAAGACTTAGCAGTTTCCAGCTCCCAGGTATAACTTCAGTTCCAGGGATCTACTGCCTCTGGCACCACTTGCACTAATGTATACATGCCAACATGCTTGCGTGTGCACACACACACACTTTAAAACAAACATAATCTAATAGAGTGCAGGGGCAGGGGTGGGAGTATGAAGTACTGTAGCAGACTCAGGACAGTACATTGGGGAGAAACAGCATCTGTCACATATAGCCCCCAGCGTTTTCTGTGACTCCATCTTTTTGTTGATTTCCCAGCAAATGCTCATGTTAAGGACCTAGTGTGTGAAGCCTGCAGCAGGGCCTCACGGTTATCCTTCACCTTTCTACTTATAAAGGTAACAGCTGTGCTACAAACTCAGACGTAGCCTTAACAAGCCGAAGGACACATGGACACAAAGCTGTAGCTGCAGCACTTAGAAGACAGAAGCAGGATTGCCATACATTGGCTTCAGCTTGGTGAGCTACCCAGTGTTCTATGCCAACCGAGACTACTGTGAGACCCTGTCTTATAAAACCAGAAAAAAATAGGGGCTAGTCAGACATGGTGGCATATCTGCACTTGTAAATCTAAGGAAGAGCACCACTTAAGAGCTGGAGGCCAATATGGGTTAAACTGTGAGGCTCTGCCTCACAAACAACACAAAGCAAGAGCTGGGGACCCAGCTCTGAAGTAGCATAGCCATCTGGCAGGTGCTGGTCTCACGGTTCCTCCTCTAGTATCCAAACCAAAACAGAAATATGAAAAATTCTGTTCTAAGCAAAGGGCAGGACAAGCTTAGCTGCTCAATAAACATAACTCTTAGGGACTAGCCAAATACAAGGAGCAACAACAGATCCTGGAGTCTAACAGGCCTGGCCCTCAGAGATTTAGGCCAGGAAGGGTTGGCTAAAACAGAGCAAAGAGGAGGGGGTAGGAGTGGGGTTGGCTCTGGATCCCCAGCGTCCTGGCTCTCAGGGGGCCAGTCTCAGCTGGAATGCTGACTCACTCCATTCTAATTGCAAAAGCAAACGCATGCGGTAAAGCAGGCACCCGCTCAGGACAGCGGGACTGTTTTAGTGTCTATACCAAGCACTGTGAGACTAGACGTGCCACAAGATGGCTGCCACTGACTTTAGTTCCCTCCAGGCTCCTTCTGATTAAGAAAGCTGCCCAGAATCTGAGGGGTAACTTCCCTCAGACACATCCTGCCAGTGTTCTATTTACAATTTCTCCCAGTAAGGACAGAGGCACTATGCAGCAACCACTGTGTGAGTGCCCCATGGTACCCACTGGACTGTGGTGACTGTGAGGAGTGGGCACTGCTGGACGGCACCAGCCCGAACAGCAGCAGCTGCTCTCAAACACCCACTTTCTTCACATCCGGCCAGGAGAGACAAGCTACTTACTCCTAGCAGACAGCCTCCACCCTAACGAAAAATTATCTCTATGATGGTGAAGCTCCAAGTAGCACCAACCTAGAGGTCTTCATTTCTATCACATCAGCTCAAGAATTACCTCAATGGGCACCAGGCCTGAAATTGATTTTGAAACCACTCTGCCTCACTGCACAGCAAGAACACAGCATGAATTGCTGCACTGTGTCTAACAGTGTATCTACAGCATTCACAGATGCAACAGAGCTTTGTAGCAGATGAAGACTCAAAACTTGGAAAGCCAGAGCTGGAAAGTCTGCCTTAACTTATCCAAACAGGCAGCTTGCCATCGGCTATGAGGCCTTAATTATGTAACTGACTCCAGACCATTTCCTCCATTACCTCTGCCAATGAGCGAGCTGCTCCTCCCAGGCCTTCAAAGCAGTCAGCAAGTTACAACTGCCAGAAAGCTGCAACCTTCCTGTTTGCTGGTTGTGCACCCCAGCAGTGGTGAGGCACAGCCGTGGGCCAGGCTCAACTCAAGCCGTATCACTTCAGACCCCACGGCAGGGCAGAACCAGCCACTCTGGTACAGACTCCATCCACACAGACCACAAGTAGCTTCCCTGAATTTGCTTTGACTTAAAGCTACCCAGAGACCTAGAGGCAATCTAACCAGTGACTTTCAACAGAGGTATTCACTGGGAATGGATCCCTAATCCTCACTCCCACGAAAAAGGTTTCTAGGGACTCAACTGTCTCAAACCTCCCCACCTACTCCACAAAACAAAGTGAAGAATCTGACCTGATTCTGAGACCGCCATGGGGAAGAGCAATGGGCAGGGGCAGATGCAGTACCAGGGCCTAGGAACCTGTCCTAGGGTTCAGCTATACGGAAACAAACTCAAGAGCCACACACTCACCAGAGAGCAGCCAGGACAGCCTGCCTTCCCAGACAAACTCCCTTTAGGATAGGCCTTCCTGGGTAAGGCAAACAAGGGTGATTTTCTAAAACAGCTAGCTACCTTTACTTCCAGATACGCCTTGTCGGAAATCAAAAACCTAAGAAACCTTAGAGTGGATGGAGGAAAGCCCTTAGAAGACAGACAAGGACTTAGAAAGCCCCTGTGCTAAATGATCTTTTTCTCCTTTGGTGGAACAGACTGGAGAACTGGGGGTTGGGAACTCTGCCTTGGAACATCTACAGTGTCATGGTCAGAGTCCATTCTGCTCCTACTGGGAGATTTTTGACTTACTTTCAAATGAAATCTTTCATCCAGAGGAAACAAAAACTTCCAAGGTTACAAAGTATACAAGCTTTGCTGTTAAAATCAGGGATTCCCAGTGACACCCTTTTCCTTTGCTTTTGCAACATCCATTAATTTCATTATTAACTAATACTGGTACATCAGTTTAGGGAGAAAAAAAAAGGTACTACTGTGACATTTCAAAAACCCAGAATACCTAAACAGTTGACTTACTATTGAGACTCCTTTGTAAAAAAACCAACCAAACCAAAAAAAAAAAAAAAAAAACAAAAAAACCCTTGCAGGGATATTCCTGAGAGCATTTAAAAATGTTTGGAGGAAATGTTTTTATATTCAGCAAAATGACTGCTAAATTTTCATTCCCAAAAGGAATCCCATTTTCTAACATTTTATTTTTAAAGTTTAAATGTTCTTTTACAACTTAGTAATCCTAAACACGTGGAATGGAAGAGTTATCAGCTGACACTTTCTCCTCTGAACTCCAGGAGGAATTTTACACAAGACGGGAAGCTTTAAATGTTGTTTGCAGCTGCCCCAGCGCACTGGAGAATGTGTTGCGTTCGTGCTTTAGACGTTTTGTGCAAGAATGCTATACATTCTGGAAATCTCTTCACAAAGAGCTGACTTTACATCAGTTAAACTGTGAATACATTTAAAGGAATCAAACAAACCTGACAAACTGCAGCTTACATGGTCAAGTGCAGGTGGACATCACTCCTCAGAACGGAAAGAGGGACAGGACTAGGCTTGTGTGAGAAAGACTCCCCTGACAAAAGTACTTCAGGGACCAAAAGTGGGCCAGGGGACAATGGAACGTCAACGTGTTTTCGTCTTCAACAGAAGAACTTATGCTTGTAAAACACATCTGAAGGACAGTGTTAGGTCCTGCAAGTCACTGCTGCTGATTTTGTTGTTTAACTTGTATGTGTAGGATGGAGGGGGATTGAGGATGGGACATGTTCTCTCCAACATGACTGGGCGTGTAACACGTTTTACATCAACTTTTCACGGTCAGGCATGTGCTTTTGAACAAAGAGCAGTGGAGACAGGAGAGATCAGGGTTTGACACAGTTTACATATACATTTTGTGCTTAGACAGTACTTTACAAATGACTTGCTCAATTTAAATGTCTATCACCATAAGTAACATTGGAGTAAAAATTATGGAAAATGGGCCTGCTTGTTTTTTGGGAGGGCAAGGGGATGTGACTTTAACTTGAATACAAGTATAAACCAAATTCTGTAAGCTTATCCCTTCCAGAGGGACTTGAAGTAGCCACTTTCACATGAAGGCTGGAGACAAAGCAATGGATGAAAATAGAGGGACACCAAGGGTCTGAAAACATACTGGGCCTTTTCCATGTATTTTTGTCATGTTACAGTAACACTTTTTTTTTTTTTTAAAGAAAACTGTGTACATCAAAAATTTTAAAAACACTGAAAGGATGTGCAAATCTAAAGGGCTCAATAGGTTAGAATCCTGATTTGAACATAATAAATTCACTCTCAAGCATCACTTTGGTCTAAAGGCGAGGAGTAAGCAGGCAGGAAGGGACTAAGAGGGAGATAATTGAATTACTCAATAAAAGAGGCTACTTACCATCCCAACCCATTGTAAGACATACACTTCTGACATAAGAGAACTCCTTAGAGGTCGGATAAAGCTCGTAAGCACCTTTGAGTAAAGCACCTGCCCCCGAGAGGGCCTGGAAGCCCAACGTGGGCTTAGCGAACAGACCTCCGCTAATCTGTTTATTTCCTTGAACTGTAGTCTGGCTGCGAAGGGCTGCGATTCCCAGGACGATACATTTAATTAGAACAAAACAGAAAAAAAAAATTGTAAAAAAAGCTCACCAAACTGCTGCACCTGTGTCTTTGAATGTGGGTGGCATTTCTTTTAAAAGGCAAAGGAGGGTCTGTGAAGGAGAAAGGGAAAACGGGAGGTGGGAGTGGGGAGAAAGGGCTGGGACCCATGTCTGAAGAAGTCCTCTGTGGTTCCCTAGGCGGCTGCGAGTCATCTGTCTGTCGCATTCTCCATCCTAACCCCGGTCCCCAACTGCCTGCAAGACTAGCTTTTGTGCTCACTGAAACCCACCTTTCTATTTTCAAACCTAGTCACTCTAGCCCCCGGGAGTCTGCAAACCATGAATCCCATTATCTTTCGGCTCCAGCAGAGCAAAAATGGCTCCAAACCTCATCCTCAAAACGCGCCGGACTAGTCCCATTATCACCCGCCAGAGAAGGGCGTGGGGAACCCATTTCGCACTTAAAGGACAAGAGGCGCCACAGTTTACGTCCTGCCAAAGTACAAGGGAAGAGGGAGCGATTGCACCCTGTTCTGCCCCAGAGGGGCGATGCCGGGAGAAAGCGGTGGCTGACTTCCTCTACCATCCAACGCAGGAAAAGCAACCGTCACACACATACACACACACCCGGAAAAACAAAAAAAGAAATTTAAGACTAAGGACCCTCCACCACTGTCACCTACCTACAAAAAGAGTGGGACCCGGGAAAGAAAAAAAAAATAAGGTTTCCTTTCCAGAGATGGTCAGGGGCTTTCATCAAAAGAGCTGGAGATGCACCCCTTACCTGCCTGACTTCTAGGGAGTAGCTAGAAAATACCTCCCGCCAAAAAATTAGAAGTGCACAAGAGCCCCCATCCTAAGGAGCCCTCCTTAGAACGATAGAGCGAAGGCTGATCCAAACCCCCACTTTCTGCCTCCGTTAGACTCGGGTACCTATCCAAAATGGACAGGGTATGCCTCCCCCAGAAGAAAGGATACTGTAGGGGACTGGGAGGACCCCCAACTCCGAACCCCTAAGAGAGGAGTTGTAAGCTGGAGATCTCCCTAAAACAAGAGAATCCGGGGGCCCCTCCCCCAAAAGCCTTCCCCAAAGCCAGGCGACAGGCCGCTGACGGCCAGCTCCGGGAACAGGGGCGGCCGAGGAGGCTGATGGGCCTCAGCAAGCCCACCCCCTTGGCGGCCCGTGCCCCGGACGGGCGAACGGACAGACAGACCGGCGGGCGCGGGGGGTCCGGGGGGCGCCTCCTCACCTTCCCCTCAGCATGGCGCCCAAAAAAAGACAGAGCGAGAGCGAGGGAGAGCGGGCGAACGCCGCGAGGGGGGGCAACGCATGAGGCCGGGAGAGAAAGCGAAGCGAGAAAGAGCGAGCGAGCTAGAGACACCCACCGACCCCGCCCTTCCTCCTCCTCCTCCTCCTCCTCCGCGGCCCGGCCCAACATGGCGGCCGTCCCCTTCCTCCTCCTCCTCCCCCCCCCCGGGGGACGCTGCCCGGCCCAGGCCGGGGGGCCTGACCTGTCGTCAGGCTGCGGGAGGCGGTGGTGGAGGAGGTGCGGGGTGGCCGCGCGGCCGTCGGGGGAACACGGAGGAGGCGAAGGCGTTGATGGCGGCGGTGGCGATGGCGGCGGTGGCGACTCTGATGGCGGCGGCGGGGGGGTCCCGGGCACGGCCTCCATCGTTCCTTTGAGGGGGAGGGGATGTTAATGCACGAAAAAGGACTGCTTGGGCGTGGCGGGAGGGGCACACTTCAGCTCTCCAGGGCTCCTGATGGGAACTGGGCATATATAGAGATATAATATTTTTTTCGGTTTCGGAATCACCTCTGAGCCGCCTTCCACGTAGGCCGCGAGGCCTAGGCCCCGGCGAGGCCGCCCGCCGCCTGCTTTCTCCGCAGCCTTGCCCTGCGGTCACTCGCTCACGGGCACGGGACCCTCATCGGGTCGAGAGGTCCCCTTCCGCCACACACGCACACACACACTCGCGGGCCCCCAAGGCCTGAGACCCGGGGGAACACGAACACTGGTGGGTGGTTGGGTGTAATTAGCGCGGGCCGCGCGCAACGGAGCAAGCGGAGGGAAAGGGGGAAAAGAGGAAAGCGAGCAAGGGGATGGTTAAAAAAAATCAAGGAGAAGAGGGAACGGGCTATGGAGATGGGCCGACTGTCTGCCCGCCCTAGATGCCCCTGCTGCCCGGCCCCCGCCGCGGTCAGGAATTCACACAAAATGGCGGCACAGCCGGGACAAGCACAGAGGCTGAAGCTGGAGGAAGGGCGTGGAGGGAGGGGGTAACTGAGAGGCCGAAGGAGCGTCACGTGGAGAAGGGCAGACAGCCCGCCCGAAGGCCGGCGGAAAGAGCCGAAGCGGAAGGGCGAGGCGGAGGGGAGGAGACGGAGAGAGCCGAACACAGCTGGGACTAACTCGAGACTCCAATAAGCCGGAAAGAGCCGAAGCGGGGAATCTAGGTCACTGAAGCATCGTGAAGCGCATCAGAGACCCACCTAAAGAACCAAGGGTGGTCGTGGGGGTGGGACTAGAGGAGGCACGGAGAGCCGGAAATAGCCGAAGCGCTTCGGGATTGGAGAACCCGGGGGACTTGCGATAATCCGGAAAGAGCCGAAGGCAGTGAAGGGATCCCGGTAGGAGGCGGAAGTAGCCGAAATAAATTGAGCCGAGCGAATAAGAATTAGCGAATGAGCTGATCGGGTGGGGCTGGAAAGGCGATTAAATAACTCAAGGGTAAATGACTTTCAGGAACTCGCCCCAAAGCAAGCGAGAAAAGCCGAAAATTGCTAGTTTGAAGGAAGGCGGGAAAAGCCAAAAGTTTTAGGTGGGAGAATAATGGGAGGGAAAAAAATTTAACCGAAAGCTGGAGACCGGTCCCAGGAGTCGGACGTTTCCGAAGAGGGGCTGGAGCAGAGGCGGCCCGGAGATGACGTCACTACACAACTCAGCCAGTGGCGTCATTCTTGGAGGCGAGAAGGGCGGGGCCAGACTGTGAGGGCGAAGTGGAGATCTTCACTGGGTTCTTAAACCACTAACAAAAAATTTTTGACGTTGGCTTAAGATTGTGTGTTTGGACCCAGGATATGCGGAAAAGTTGAAATTAGCGGTGCTAGCCTCCAAGCATACACGAAACCCAAAGCTTCATCCGCAGCACCTTATAGAATCGGTTGCGGTGGCCCCAGTGTGTAACAGCGGCATTCAGTGTGGAGGCGGAAGCATGAGAAACTCAAGATCACCCTGACCCTGACAGCGTGGAAGAGCCGACTCCCGTTAGAGATACCACATCCTCTAACCTCGTGCAAGAATGAAGGGAAAGACGGGATCAAGGCAGGGACAAGGAAAAAGAGAGTCGAGGCCTTGTGACAAAAAAAAAAAAAAAAAAAAAAAAAAATCTCACCAAAGATGCAGGGGTAGAGGTGCTATGAAATATAATGCAGCGAGGGGCTAGCATGGCGGGCCCATGCATAAGTATGCCCCTAAGAAATAACACCTCGTAAGAGATCTGGTATAAAGAGATTTGTTGGGGGAAGGGACAGGAGTGAGGGCCTGGAGAAAGGGTAAAGGCAGACAGACTGGAGCAGAGCCATAAGAACAAAGGACAGAAAGGGGACACCAGGGACAGAAATGGGAAGAGAGAGGAAAAAGAGGGGCAAATTGAGGTGGGGGAGCACACACCTGTGAACCTGGGGCAGTACTGCTGGATCTTCTGTTGGTTAGTATAGGGACCTTGACACAAAACTCTGAGAAACTAGTGAGCCTCTCATCTGAGACTGCTTGCTAGAACTTCCTGTTGCGATGTAATCCTTAATCTAATTTCTGTGGGGGCAACCCAAAGCCTTGTAGTTGCTACACAAATTCTGAGACACCTCCCCACCCTCAGTTCCTAATCTACATAGCTCTGTCAAGAAAGAAGGGTGCCAAGTGTGGCGGCGGCACATGCCTTTAATGCTAGCAACCACAGGCAGAGATTTCTGTGTGTCTGAAATGGAGGCCAGTCTGCACTATAGAGAAACTTTCAGGACAGCCAGAGTTGTTACATCGGAGAAACCCTGTCCAAAAACTAAAAGGAGGAGAAGGAAGAGGAGGAGGCAGCCAGTGAAATAAATACAGCACTTGCTGCCAAGTCTGATGACCTGAGTTTTGGGTCAGCTGGGTCCCACATGGTAAAAGGAAAAGACTGTTGGTCTAGCTGAGCTAAATCGATAGATCTTTATCCTAGCAAGGTCAGTCTTACTACACAAAGAGTTTTAGCCCGGGCCTGAATCGCAAGACCTTGTCTGAAACAAGCAAAAACATCTCTGTGGAAGCACTGTTTGAAACATCCCATATTAGCTTGGTGGCACACACCTTTTAACCCAGTACTCAGGAGCAGAGGCAGGCAGATCTCCATGAGTTTGAAACCAGACTGATTTACATACAGTTCCAGGACACCCAGGGCTTTGTAAAGATCCATCACACCCTCCCTAGCAAAACCTTTTCTTAGGACATTACACATGCTGGACAGCTACTTCTGAGTCATATCCTCAGTACTTTAACTTGTTGGCTTTTTAAAGACAAGTGGCGGGGGCGCAATACTTCAGTCTCAGCACTCATAAGGTACAGGCAGGTGGTCTCTGTGAGTTCAAGTCCAGCCTGGTCTGCAGAGTGAGTTCCAAGACAGCCAGGGCTACACAGTGAAACTCTGTCTTCTTAGTTTGGGGTGGGAGAGGTGGGGGAAAAACAGGATAGTTTAGCCCAGGCTGGCATTAAATTTTCCATAAAGCTGAGAATATCCTGAGCTCCTGATCTCCCTGCCCCCATCTCCAATTTCTACTTGCTGGCAGAGCAGATCTGTCACCCTACCTGACTTTTGCTATTTATTTTTGGAGAAAAATGCAAAACAAAGCCAAAATGCCAATAGACCTCCCTGGATCGATTTTTGCCTTGCTTTGTCTCATCTTCCCTCTTCTCTTCCCAAATTGGATTTTCTTTAAAGATTTATTTGTTTAATGTATGCGAGTACACCGTTTCATGCACACCAGAAGAGGGCATCGGATCCCATGACAGATGGTTGTGAGCCACCCTGTGGTTGCTGGAAATGGAACTCAGGAGCTCTGTGCTCTTAACCGCTGACCCTCTTCAGCCCCCAAATTGAATTTTATGTCACTGGAATAGCCTGGAGCTCCTAGGCTATTCTCTCTGATCTTCTAGCCGAAGATAAGACCGGAGGTGCCTATCATAATCCCCAATCCTCTCCCTATCTGGATCTTTGACAGCCTCATATAGACCAGGCTAGTCTCCAACTAACTATATAGTGGAGGATGACCTTGACCTTCCGAGCTACCTGCCTTCCCTTCCAGGGTGCTGGGATTTTGGGGAGGCATCATCATCATCCCATCTAGGGGATGGAACCCAGAATTTCCTGTGTGCCAAGCAACTTTCTAACCGATTGAACTGTCCCCAGGCTGGCTCTAAGGAGGGTTTTATTATGTAAAGCAAAGGGTTTTTACAGAGAAGGTACTCTCATTCCCTTTGGTTGAGGAAGAAATGCCTGGTACCTGGCCCTGAAGCCACCAGGAAGAGAAAGGAACCCATCAGAAGCTAGTATTGCAGATGCACACGTTTAATTCAGCACTGGGGAGGTGGAGGCATCTCTAAGTTTGAGGCCAGCTTGGGCTGGTCAGCAGAGCAAGTTTCAGGACAGCCAGTGCTACACAGAATAACCCTGTCTTGAAAGAAAAGAAGAAAAGCAATCGGGGGTGTGGAGAGGCACTACACAAACTTGTCCCTGCTGCATGCAAACCAAGTTCTCTTTCCCTCTTATTTTATAATCCAGTCCAGCTTTTAGCAAAAACGTGCCAGGGAATAAAACCTAAATGGACAGATTCTTCCTCTTCTCAGGGGGATAATGTCGCCCCCTAGAGGTCATCCATAAAATTACTGAGAAAAATTAATGAGTAATTTTTAGTAATCAGCTGTTCTCTTGGGAACAGCATACCCTCCCTCAGAATCCTTTGTTTTGGTTTGATTTTTGTTTATTTTTTTAATTAATTTTTTTCTGTTAGTTACAATGATGAGGGGTTTGTTTCCAGGGACCAGACATTCATCTTAAGCGATTACCTCATTAACAGGTAATGAAAGGCAGGCCTGGGGCAAAAGGCAAAATTCCCAGAAACATAGAAGTCGAGGCAGCACAATCAGGAGTTCGCGGTTATCCTCCAGTACACAGCAACCTGGAGTTCAGCTGGGACAACATAAGATCTTGTCACTCTGTAGACCTGGCAGGCCTTGAACTCACAGAGATTCCCTCTGCCTCTGCCTCCTGAAGGCTGGGATGAAGGTGTGTACCACCACCTGGCAAAAATAGTTATCTTAAAGCGTCTGCTTTCAGAGTGCCCAGATGGTCTCATGTTCCCGGCCGTGATGGGCAGATCCCCTCTGAGTCTCCCAGTCTCATGCCTGCCTGCTGAAGGTGTGGCATCGCAGGCTCAGAAAACTAAGCTCTATTGGGGACATTAGTGCAACCAAGAGCAGCAGCAGATCAGATGGTCTTCAAGTCACACTGCTGGACAAGGAGGAGGGACCTTCATTCTCATTACGTGTGTAACCACAGGATCAGCAACTGCTGGAACAATCAGCAACCCTCAAGGGCCTTCGAGAGCCAAAGCTAGCACCATTGCTGCCGCAGCTCTTCTAGACACATACCTAACTGCAGAAGGCCACAAGGCTCATGGAAGAGGACCAAGAGGACCGCAGTCAGGAAAGGTGATGGGTTACACAGCCGTGCCTGCTATGTAGGTAGCAAGCAAAAGAACCCATCACAAAGGGTAGGAATGGTGCAAAGTGTACCCAGGGATGCAGATGGCTTAGTGGTTAAGAGCCCCCATGCATTGACTTTTACCTTATGTGTAAATATATATGTGTATACCGCATACATGTGGGTACCCCTGAAGGCCAACAGAGTGTGGGTTGACTGGAACTTGAATTCCAGGTAGTTGTGAACAGCAGATGTTCTAACCTTCCGACCAGGACCAACCACTTGCAAGCTTTTTTTTTTTTTCTTTTGTTTTTTGTTTGTTTGTTTTGAGACAGGGTTTTCTCTTGTGTAGCCCCAACTTGAATTCACTCTGTAGTGAAGCTGGCCCTCAAACTGAGGAGTCTACCTGCCTCTTCCCAAGTGCTAGGATTAAAGGCACATGCCACCTATTCCTGGGGCAGTTCTTGTTCTGTTTGTTTTTCTGAGACAAGATCTCTACAAGTAGCCCTGGCCATCCTGGAATTCACTATGGAGACCGTGTGGCCTTTATGTCAGAGATTTACCTGTCTCTGCCTCTCAACTGCTGGGATTAAATGGCTTACAGGTCATTTTCAAGAATTCAACTCACAGTGACATTTAGTACACTTACTATGTGTCTTAGGGTTCTCTAGAGTCACATAACTAATGGAATGTCTCTGTGTGTTAAAGACATTTATTATGATGACTTACAGTTTGTAGTTCAACTAACCTAACAATGGGCAGCTGTGAATGGTCCATCCAAGGATCTAGTAGTTGCCCGGATCCTGGAGTCTAGTTGTTGCGGCTGGTCTTCTGTAGGAGATTCCAGGGATGTGCTGGAGTAAATGTAGGCAGGCAAGGAAAAGTGAATCATCTTCTTCCACTGTCCTTATGTAGGAATCCAGCAGGTGTGGCCCAGATTAAAGGTGTGCACCACCACGCCTGGATCTGGGATTTGCTTTGTCCCAGGCTGGCCTCGAACTCAGATCTGCTCTCTTTAGTCTCCTGGGATTAAAGGCTGGGCCTGGGCCTGTTGTAAGACCCCAAGGAGTCTTAGCTCAGGAGCGCCACCCACAAAACCCAAGCAGACAATAGACGGTTGTAATAACAGGAGGTTTTTGTTCCATGTACATGGGGTTGCTCATCCTCGCAGGGAGAGTCAAACCCGGAACTTAAAAAGCACACATCTTTTATTCTTTACAGTTGGCAGATTTCAGCAACAGAGTAATGAATTGGCTTACTCTTATTGGTGGATCTTAGGACAGAAAAGTGGGCGTTGGCTTCCCCTGCTCAAGGGGCTGTTCTTGGCTCTATCACTTTCTCATCTTGCATTTGTCCTTGGAAGGGGCTGGCTTGGAAAAATTTCCAAGGAGGAGGGACTGGGTGGCCGGGCAGGGTCAGGCTGACTCTTGGTGGTTTTTCTCAGAATTTATCACCGGGAGGAGTCTTTTTTTTTTTTTCCTAAAGCAGTCATTTTTGCTTTGTCTCGACTTGGCTTGGTCAGTATAGCTGGACCTGTCCACTAAAACTTTGTTTTTACATTTTCAAAACCTTGTTTACATATTTTAAAACTTTGGGGGGTTTTGTCCTTGTTTGGTTTTTCAGCATTGGGTGATTAGAGCATGAGTTAACTATGACATGCCACGCAGCCAGGACCCTATTGAGGGCTTTCTAGAGGGCCAGGTGGCTATCAGTCAGTATATTCTGTGGTTTTCCTGAGAATTACTCCGGGCCATTGTTTTTATTTGTCAGGCACAGGCGGGATCTCATAGCTTTGAGATGACTCTGAGTCTGATTTTAACCATTTCTGTCTTCAGGGTCTCACAGTCTAAGAATGGGGTGTTTTGGAAAAGTCTCAGAGCCCCTAAACACTTTGTTTTCTGCATCAGGCCTAAGCTTTTCAAGGCCACTGTTCCTCAAGACCTCCATGTCAGGAGCCTTCCAATTCTGGATTGTAGTTCATTCCAGATGCGACAACCAGGAATAACCATCACACTATGTCAGCCAATCAGTGGCTCCAAATGACACAATTTTTTCATTCTTTTTTTTAAAGAGTTAGTTAAAAAAAAAAAAAAATTAAAATTAAAGAGTTAGCCATTGACCCTCTGGCAATGGTTTGCCTTGTTTTCTTCGTTGATCTTCCCTTGTGACTTTTTAGGGAGAAATGCACCGAAGAACTCATGGAATTCAGAAAAGGGCCTAGGATCCCTTGGAGTTGGAGTTACAGGAATGTATGAGCTGTCCAAAATGGGTGCTGGGAATGAAACCCAGCAAGAGCAAGATGTCCTCTGAATCCCATCTCTATAGCCCTCGAGCGTTGTTGCATTGCTCATGATCTGTTGTTGTTTTCCTTGCTTTTTAAAAAAGGATTTACTAACTTTATTTTTTATGTGTCTGGGTATTTTCCTCACATGCATGTGTACTACCAAGTGTGCCAAGTGTGCGTACCTGGTGCCCCAGGACTTCAGAGGAGAGCACTGGACCCCCTGGAACTGGAACTGGACAGCTGTGAACTGTCATTCATGTGGCTGCTGAGAAACCAAACCCAGGTCCTTTTGCAAGAACAAGTGCTCTGATACACTGAGTCATCCCTCTAGCCCCATATTACTTACTCTTCTATCGTTATGATCAAACACTATGACCAAGGTAATTAATAGAAGCATTTACTTGTGCTTATGGTTTCAGGGGGTTAGAGTCCACCCTGGTGCAGTGAAGGCCTCACAGCAGGAGAAGGGTGAGGGCTCATATCTTGAACCACAAACATGAAGCGGAGGGAGTGTCAGGGCCTGCAGTAGCACGCCTGCTCCAGCAAGCCTACACTTTCTGAAGTTACCTATACAACACTACCAACATTTTATTACATTTGTTTTTATTTCTTTAGTTGTGTGTGTGTGTGTGTGTGTGTGTGTGTGTGTGTGTGTGTTTGTGTGAGTTTAGCCCAATACATTTAATTTAGGGTTGCTTTCACAGCGTTGGTTGGGGGAGTGTTGCGGTAAATATTAAAAATGAATCTGCTGCTAGCAGTCCCGCACCGTCTACTCCGGGGGAGCCGCTCCGGTGTGGAGCCGTTCAGTGGGCTCTTTCTCTACCACAAGGTTCACCCCACCCGCCCTGGCTACTTTGATCCAGGTGGTCCACCACGACCGCCCCAGCAAGCACTTTTCAATCACTTTCCCTTGGCTGGTTGTCCCCACACCTGGCACACATACATCCCAATTCTGCATCGGGCTTTGTGTTTCGCCACTACACCCTCTTTTGAACTCCATTAAGTCTCCACATCAAAGAACACACCAAAATACTCTGATCCAATTGGTAAGATATAATTTGCCCGCCTAGATAAGTCAGATCATCCTGTTCAATTCCATCCCTTATAAAATATTCACGACAACCTGTGTCCATATAGAGATGTGCAGAGAAACATTCAAGTCTGCCTGCATGTTGCTTCTCTTCCTTCAGCCTCTCTCTCTCTTTCTCCTTTATAAAACCTTTGTCCCCTCCCCACTCTCTACTGTCCAATCATGTGTCGCCTTGACATCACCCTACAGGGAAGTTAGCATTAGCATTTTCAATATTCTGTGTGGTGTATGCAAGCCTATTGGTGACCCATGCAACCTCCGGTGTCAGTCTTCAACTCCCGCCTTGAATAAGGTGGTGGCCACAGCCCTTTTTTATTGCAGCATACCCGGCTAGGGGAGTCTGCCTTTTCTTCCTATCTCAAGGTGTGAGTGCTGGGGTTGAAACAGTGTTAGGATCTTCTCTTAACTCCAACCACAGTTACCTGGCAACAGCCAGGTTAGCTCCGCCCCACAGTCACCTGGCACTATAAAAGGAGCTGCTTGCCCCCTCCTCTCTCTTGCTCTTACCCCTTTGTCCTTCCTCTCCCCATTTCCTCTCCTCCCCTCCATGTGCTCATGGCCGGCCTCTTCTCTCTCTCTCTCTCTCTCTCTCTCTCTCTCTCTCTCCCCCTACTGTCCTCTTAACTCCCCTCCACATGCCCTGAGTAAACTCTGTTCTATACCTCTGTCCTGTCCTGTGGTTGGTCCTTCAGGGGGATGCCCAACACACGCCCATCAGAGGTACCCACTTCCCCCATACATCACCACACCTCCATAGGATGTATCTCTCCGCTCTCTCTGTCTTTTTTCTAACAGACTGACTACTAAATGTGGCTCTATGTGGGTTCTGAAGAACCAAGTGTAGAGCGAGCTAGCCCCAACTCACAGATCTATCTGCCTCTGCCTTCCAAGTGCTGCTATTAAAGGCATATGTAACCGTACTTGGATTTACTACTTGCTTTGTGATCAAGGTTGTCTTAGAACTCCTAATCCTCGTTGCCCTCTGAGTGATGGGGTTGGTTGCAAGCTCATCAAGCTCATTAAAGAGCCTTGTGAGTGTCTCTGGGAACTAGATAAAGACTATCTGGAACCTATGACAAATCAGTAATTCTTAAAAATAGATGTATTTATTTGTTTATTATGCATATAGTGTTCTGCCTGTTTGTATGCATTCAGGCCAGGAGAGGGCACCAGATCTCATGATAGATGGTTATAAGCCGCACCATATGGTTGCTGGGAATCAAACTCAGGAAATTTGGAAGAGTAGGCAGTGCTCTTAACCTCTGAGCCATCTCAACAGCCCCAGACCAGTAACTTAAGCCTGGACTTTATTATTTTATTTTATTTTATTTTGGTTTTTCAAGACAGGATTTCTCTGTGTAGCCTTGACTGTCCTGGAACTCATCCTGTAGACCAGGCTGGTCTCAAAATCCTATTCATCTACCTGCCTCTGCCTGGGATTAAGCGTGTGTGTTACCATACCTAGCACATTTTTGATTTGTTTGAAGGACATTATGAGACAGTCTTGCTATGTAATGATACTAGCCTCAAACTCAAAAATGGCATTGTTCATGCATCAGCTTTCCAAGAGTGGGCCTAAACATAATGTCTATCGGGATAGACAGACAGCTCAGAGATTAAGAGCACTGTTTGCTTTAGAGGTCCTGAGTTCAGTTCCCAGCAACCACCTGGTAGCTCAAAAGCATCTATAGTAAGGTCCGGTGCCCTCTTCTGGCATGCAGGCATACATGCAGGCTGAATGCTGTGTATATAATAAACAGATTTCAAACAAAAAAACCTTCCTGCTTTTGTTGTGTGTATGATGGTGCTCCATGCATGGGTAGAGGTTTCTAAAACTACTCATTATTAATGGAGAGGTGGGGGAGCCTGGAGAGATGACTCTGGTTTAGAACAGTCATTGTTTTTCCAGAGGATCTCGGCTCAATTCCCACATGGGGGCTTCTAACTGCCTGTTACTCCAGTTCCAGGGGAAGTCAGCGCCCTCTTCTCACCGCCTGTGTACAGTTATTGCACAGACAAAATACCTATGCACATGAACATTTTTAAAAATCGTGTGTGTGTGTGTGTGTGTGTGTCTTGGGTGCATACATGAGAGGACATGAGTGCACAAGCTTGCACACAGTGCACAAGAGACGAAAAGACAAGTGTTGAATCAATTCTATTTTTCCAGTTCTACGTGGGTTCTAGGAATGGAACTCAAGTTACCATGTGTACACAGGAAGCACTTTACCCAGCAGAGGGGCCGTCTGGCTTGCATTCTGTTTGTTTTTATCTTTTTGGTTCATTTGTTAATTTTTGTTTTTATTTTTATTTTATTTCTTTTTGTTTTGATTTGTTTTTGTTTTTCTTTCTTTCTTTTTTTTTTTTTTTTCCCAGATAGGGTTTCTCCACATAGCCCTGGCTGTCTTAGAACTTGCTCTATAAAGCAGTCTGTCTGGCCTCAAATTCACAGAGGTCTGCCTGCCTCTTCCTCCCGAGTGCTGGGATTAAAGGCCTGGGCAGCCATCACAGCCCAGCACCAACCTTGGTTTTTGATGCAGGGGATCTTTTTATTGGGACATGGACATGTTGGTTAGATAACTCTGGGTCTTGAACAAGGCCTAGAAATCCTCTGTCTCTTTCTCCCAGGGGCTGAGATTACAAGTCTGTACTATAAAGCTTTTTTTTTTTTTTTTTTTAAATAAAGAACCAGAGATCAAACTCAGGACCTGGCAAGCACTTTACTGAGCCATCTCTTCAGTCCTTGTCAGTTTTGACACAGGATGTCATCCGTAGTAATTCTGTAAAGCCTCGTGAATGCCGGGATTACAGGTATGAGCCCATTAACCTAGGTTAGCTTTTGTTTGTTAACAGGATCTCATGTAACCCAGGCTAGCCTTGAACTTTTGATTCCTTTCACTTCTTTCGGTCCAAAAGCTGTGATCACAAGCTTGGCCCACCATGACCAATTTGTGTGCTACATTTTGTATAAGGATTTGAGAATGTGTCAGGAGGGCGGGAGAGGGGAGTCCTTCGTTACTAAACACCTCCAATTCCCTCCTGGAGGAATGTCTAGTTTTCTTTAGTTTTTTTTTTCCCCCCTCCACAGGTAGTGAGCTCCCTGTGGACAGGTCGCTATTTTAAAGTATTCTCTTTATTTCCCCACACCATCGACGCTGGAATCCCCGTGACAACTCGGCAAACACCATATCAGCCTCATAAATGACCGCGTGGACATCCTCGAGGAGTCAAAATACCCGCCACTTTTTTTTCTTCTTTCCTTTTTTTCTTTTTCCTCTCCGGGATTGATTGGCGTCTCCGTCACGTGACCCGGGCGGCTGGGAGGCCTCGGCGTCTTGGGCATTCACGTGGTCTCCCGCAGAGCGCGGAGGTGGCACTGCGCAGGCGCGGCTGCCCGCGCATGCGCGAGCGGGTCCCCGGTGCACGGGCTCTGCTGGCGGTTAGCGAGAGCGGGAGCGGGACAGCTGAAAGCCGGCGCCATGGTGGAGAAGGAGGAGGCCAGCGGCGGCGGCGGCATCAGCGAGGAGGAGGCGGCGCAGTATGACCGACAGATCCGCCTGTGGGGACTGGAGGCCCAGAAGCGGTGAGGGGCGCCCTGGGCCTGCCTGGGCCGGCGTGTGGGCCCTGAGGGACCGGGTGCGGTCGTAGAGCCGAGTCGGAATTGATGCACTTGGGTTTTCTATTGCCTCAGAATAAACGAATGGCGGGTGTTTCTGCAAAGTATGGGAGCTGGAGATGTCCCTTGTGTGGTAGTGCCAGTGTCCTCGGGGGTGGGATGGGGGGGAGGGAGGATTCGAACTGGAGTCTCCCTCGGTGTTTGTACCTGGTGACGGTGGAGTTTAAGAGGCCTTTACGTGTAAGAGGGGCGGGCTCAGCTCATTAATTTCTAGTCAATTGGAACCCGTGTTGGTCGCCCTGAGGTTTTGGCAGCCCCCCCCCCACTTCCCACCAGGCTCCTCTTGACTGCTTAAGAGCAAGTCCTGACAAAGGGACTCCTGGAGAGGCGCAGAGTGGCCGAATTTATTGAGCATATAGCTGCAGATGCTGGTTTGTTTGTTTTTCCCTCCCCCCCCCCCCCCCGAGACCGGGTTTCTCTGTGCAGCCCTGACTGTCCTGAGACTCTGTCGTCCATACTGCTTCAAACTCAGAGATCTGCCTGCTTCTGCATCCCGAATGAATATTGGAATTAAAAAGGCATTTGCCAACACGCCCGGCTTCCTTCCCATTTCAAGCTATATTTTTCGGGGACACGGTTGCTCATATTTTTAGTTTCAGTACTCTGGAGGTAGAGGCAGGAGTATCTGTTAGTTCTGATGGGGACTAAGGACAGTATTCGTAACAGTGAAGTTCCATAGTAATGAGGCTCTAGGGTAGTGGTGTACACCTGACATTGCGGCGTTGAAGAGGCTGAGGGTGGAGGAGTGGGCTCAGAACTACTCTTGAGTACAGGATGGGTTGGATGCCATTGTGACATATTCAGGGACACCTTATCTCAAAAACCAAAATCCTGCCAGGCCTTGATCTTGTCAGAGGCAGGTCAGGTCTGCATAAACACCCCAGTCAGAGCAGAAAACTACATCGGTGAGGTGGCTCACACCCGTGATCCCAGTACTCAGGAGTCTGAGGAGAAGGGATGCACCATGTAAACACGGTGTGCTGCTGAGTGTGGGTAAGTGCAGGAAGGTCAGAAGTTCAAGGCCTTCATGTGGCAAACCTTTATTCCCAGTGAGCTTGAGGCCATATGGTCTACATGGTGAGTGAGACCCTTACTTTTTTTTTTTAAGATTTATTTTTTTATTTTATATAAGTACATTGTAGCTGTCTCCAGACACACCAGAAGAGGGCATCTGATCCCATTACAGTTGGTTGTGAGCCACCATGTAGTTGCTGGGATTTGAACTCAGGACCTCTAAAAGAGCAGTCAGTGCTCTTAACCACTGAGCCATCTCTCCAGCCCTGAGACCCTTACTTTAAAGTGGGGAAGGTAGCATGGGAGCTGGAGAGCTGCTTTTGGAAGAAGTAGGCTCAAATTTCTCTCCCCCTCATCCTCGTGATGGCTCAGAACCACCTGTAACTCCAGTTGCAGGGAATCTGAAATCCTGTTCTGGTCTCTGGGCACTGCACACATATGCCACACACACAAACACAGTCTCTGAGAAAGAAGGGACGAATATATTTTATGATATTGTGACAATGAGATGGCACATAAACAGTTAACTGCCCCGCCCAGGCACCAGTGTATTCTAAGTTGACAAGTCTCAGTATCAAGCAACAAAGACTGTTGAACCACTGACACCCCTAGGAGGTTTATGAGCAGTTTTAGTTTCAGGGCTAGAGATGGGATTCCATGCTAGGCATCTGTGTTTCACTTGGGTTACAGATATTCCAGCTTCCCAGCCTATCCCAGCAAATGGTTTATTTTTTTTCAGACAAGGTTTCACTCGAGCCCAACTGGCATCAAACCTGAAGCAGTCCTCCTTCCCAGTGCTAGGAGAATTGGCATCATAGGTGCAGGGACATACATTTATAATCCCAGTGCTTCCAAGGTGGCTTCAGGAGGGCCAGGAGTTCAAGGCTAACCTGGGCTACATAAGACTCAAAAACAGAACAAGAAATTTCTGTCTTAGGCCTTTTTTTCCCTGGGGATTTTAATAATATAGCACAGTTAGCATAGAGGTGGTTTAGGTTTTCTTGGCTGAAATTTGACCTGTGCCTTGTCTTCTGGCACGTCACCGAAGCATGGGGTTATACTCACTGGTGTATGGCTCAGTTGGTGGAGTGCTTGCTTAGCTTAGACAGAGCCCTTAGGTTCTGTCTCTTGCAAAACAAAGTTAGGTCATTATGGGCTTGTCTAGGAAAGTGCAGCTTTTCTAGAGAAAGTCTGATAACTAGTGAATGAGTCACTTGTTAAACTTGGAGAGGTCAAATAGGATCCTTTAACACCCAGGTCCTTTATTGGGAGCAGGCTCACTTCCTGAGAAGAGAAGCTGATTTGGCCTTACCAGGTATAGAATGAAAAATGTGAGGATCCACAGGACTGATTTTCTACTGAGCTTGAAGAGAGACCTAGCATATGAAGCCCTGAGTTGTTGTACCCAGTAGGTGTCTTCCCCCAACCTCCCAAGACAGGGTTTCTCTGTGTAGCCTTGGCTGTCTTGGAACTAGATCTGTAGACCAGACTGGCCTCCAGTTCATAGATCCTCCTGCCTCTGCCTCCCAAGTGCTGGGACTAAAGGTGCGCAACCACTGCCTGCCTCAAATCAGGTCTTTGAAATGGGCACAGTGGGGTCAGATGCATTTCTACAGGGTCTCCTGTTACCCAGGTTGGTTTTATACTCAGCCTGACCACCTTGAACATTCTGGTCCTCCGGTCTCTTGCCTCTCTCCATTTATGCTGTGCTGGGGATGGAGCCCAGTGTTTTGTGCTTGCTAGGCAAGTTCTTTATCAACTGAGTTAAAGCCACAGCTTCTTTGTTTTTGTACTTTTAAGAAACAAACCTGTTGAGATGACTCAGTTAAGAGCACTTAGTACTCTCAGGAGATTGGCGTTTGGTTCCTGGAACCCACATGCCAGCTTATAACTTCCTGTAAGACCAATTTCAGGGGATCTAGCCACCTGTGGCTCTTGCTCATGTGTGGTGCACAAAGATGTGTGTACGCAAATCCAACAACATAAATAAAATTATTTAAGTATAAAAATAAAGAAAGAAGGTCTTGCTTTGTTCTTCCTGGGTTCAAGTGATGCCCTTCTGCCTTGGCTTCCCGCATAGCTGGAGCTGTATGTGCTCATTTGCTTACTTGTGGGTGCTGTTGAGTTTATAGGTGAGAAGTGATCGCGTGGCTAAGGTATAGGTTGGGCAAGTGGAAAAGTGTGTGTTGTGCATATTGTTTTCAACTCACAGTGCCTCAGACAGACCTCATTGACTACAGTGTTGCCACGCGCAGCCATGTACTTCTGTAGGATTGACTCCTAGGAGGGGAATTGGACTTCAGAGAATATAAATGACAGCTGCTTCGTTAAGTTCTGACTGTGTGCCAGGCAGTGTTTCAAGGCTTTTTCATATAATTGAGCCATAAGTAAGCAATGGTCTCTGAGGCCCTGTCATGTGTGGTTAAGATTAAAACATGATACTCATTTTAGATTACCGCTAAATAAAGAGGGAATAGTTTCCAGGCCCTCGTTCTGAAGAGCTATGTTGTCATGGCTGGGGTTGATTGGGGGTTGGGGAAGCCATGCAGTAACCTGAGACTGCTCAGAAGTGTTTTCTCCCTTTTTGTAGATTTGTTCACAGAATAGTCCACTTTTTAGTGTCTTCAGTTCCGTGTGTGTGTTTTGAGACAGGGTCTTGGAAGTAGTTATATAGACCAGGCTGGTCTTGAACTCACAGAGACCCACCTACTGCTGCCTCCTAAGTCCTGGGAATTTTATTTATTATTGAGTATCTGTGACATGTAGTGTATATTTTAGCAGGTATGTATGCAGGTCAGGGGTCAACTTTGTGGATTTGGTTCTTACTAACTTTCTGTAGCTTCTGAGAATGGAACTCATGTCCTCAGGCTTGCATCTTCAAGTGGCATGTTTGCTTGTGGAACCTGAGCCAGCTCGCTGCCTTTTTCCTATTCATCGAATGTGAACCCATTCCATTGATGGTGCTGCCCATAGTCAGGGTATGTCCACTCTCTTTTTTTTTTCTTTTTAAAGTCTCTCAGATTTTTTTTTAAGATTTATTTATTATATATAAGTACACTGTAGCTGTCTTCAGACACACCAGAAGAGGGCGTCATTACAGATCTATTACAGATGGTTGTGAGCCACCATGTGGTTGCTGGGATCTGAACTCAGGACCTCTGGAAGAGCAGTCAGTGCTCTAACCACTGAGCCATCTCTCCAGCCTTGCCCTCTTTCATTGAACCTTTATATAAACACTGTCATAGAACATATACAGAGCTGTGTGTACATTGTGATTCTAAATCTGATAAAGTCCATACATAGTGAATGAGGAAATGGCATTGGAGTGGGGGAGGTTGAATGGTTCAGAGAGGAAGAAGTGTGGTTAAGGGGTATGGAATGTTCTGATTTTGAAGTCTTGGTGAATAGTAGTCTGATAGTAATAGATGATAAACCTAGTAAAGTAGTGTAGACAAATCCTGAACCACTAAAGGTGAGCTGTAGATTTTATCAGCTGGGAATGTCACACAGTCGCCTGCCTTCCTTGCATGCATGAAGCCCTGGGTTTGATCTAGTACCAAGTACATTAGGGAAGAAGGTGCACACTGGAGATAGTCAGGAGCTGTGACACATGCTGAAAAATCCAGATCAGGTGTACAGCTAGCTAGGCTTTTATAATGCAGGTGCTGAAGGTTTAGAAGTTCCTTTCAGCGCCCGTGTCCTGGTTCTTACATGCCAGGTATTACTTCAGAATCTAGATGGTGCTTTTGTTTGTGGTCTTGACATGACAGCCTTGGACTCAGTTCAAAGACCAAGGTGGCTTCAATTTTGAAGTAATCCTCTTGCCTTCGTTTGTTTTGGTTTTTCTAGACAGAGTTTCTCTTGTAGCCCTGGCTCTCTTGGAACTTACTCTGTAGACCAGGTTGGCCCCCAGAGATACATTATCTGCCTCTTTAGTGCTGGAATTAAAGATGTATGTCACCACCACCTGACTTAAATATTAGCTTTAAATTTTACTTTTACTACATGGCCATTAAGTTGGCTTTCATATGAATTAGTGTTGTGTGTATCATGATGCCTTGCTGAGGTGTTTTTCTTTTTCCTTCATCTGTTGGAAAGGGTCTTAGCCTAGGCTGATCTCAAGCAAAGAATGAGCAACCCTGATTTTCTGATCCAAGTGCTTGGGATTATGGGGTGCCCTACCCTGTCCAGCTTTGGCCTCAAACTTCCCTTCCTTCTTCCTGATAGGCACCCCAGCACCTGACAGCCTCTGGGCTTACTTCAGTAAGCACTCACTGTGGAAGTTATTTGGGAGACAAGCTCCTGGTGTTCTCCATGTGCTTTGTTTGCTTGCTTCTGTTTTGTTCAGGTTAGCCTCAAACTTACTATGCAGTGGAGCATGACTCTGAACTACCTGTCTCCACCTCTTCAGTGCTGCCATCACAGGGCTGCACCCACACCGTCTTATGCTTACATGTGTTTTGCTTGTGTGCTTCAGATTAAATAGTGCTCCTCTTGCAGAGCTGGGGCTATACTTCACTGCTCTGACAAGAGCCCCTGAGTTCAGTCCCTAATACTATAGTAGATATACTGCCCTTTTCACCACCTTTTCTTTGGTCATTATACTAGTCTGAGTGAGTGTCACATAAGCACTCTGTGTCTCTGAACTGTGATGCCATCTTCTCACCCACCAGAGCCCTCGTGCTGTGCCCCCTCATTTTCATACTTCACAGTCATCCTCTCTGCACCACTTTGCAGCCTCTTTGTTTTTGCTCTCTGAAAACGGTCAAACCAGGCATCCCCCTTCCCTTTCTTTTTTCTTTTTTTCTGAAGCATGTTTTCTTATGTAACAGCCCAGGCTGTCCTGGAACTCCCTTTGTAGACCAGGCTGGTCTCTGACTCACTGAGATATCTGCCTGTCTCTGCCCCCCAAGTGCTGGGACTAAAGGTGTGCACCACCCCACCCAGCTTCAAATATCCCTTCATGAGCTTGTGTGTTTACAAGTTTAGTTTTTTATAGTTAGAATGCTTTTTAGCATCTTTATGTTGATTGGTTGTTTATTTCATTTTGATTAAAAAGCACCTTCTGGGTTACTTTTTGTTGAGACAAGGTCTTTGTAATCTAGTCTGGATATGAACTTACTGAGATCTCTCTTCCCAGCCGCCCAGATTACTCCTTCAGAAAGGTTTCATCATTACTACTGTTCTGTTTAAAATTGTGTCTTCTTTTGTCCTCTTTTTATTCATTTATTTTGTGTTTCTGAGGATCCATGGGGGACCTCATACATGCAAGGCAAGTAAGTAATCTGCCGATTGAGCTATATCTCCAGCCCCATCATCTAGTCTTATGTTTGAAGAGCTGCTTTCTGGAGAGATGGCTCAGCGGTTAAGAACATTGACTGCTCTTCCAAAGGTCCTGAGTTCCCAGCAGCCACATGGTGGCTCACAACCATCTATATGGGATCTGATGTCCTCTTCTGGTGTGTCTGAAAACAGCTACAGTGTACTTATATACCCAAAATAAATAATTAAAAAACAAACAGAAGAAGAGCTGCTTTCTTTACTGTTGTGCACATTGTGGACAACATGCATGGTACATGCTCAATAAAGAAGTAATTTTTTCAGCAGATTGTTTGGGACCATTTTTCTAGATCTGAAGGTTCAGTGGTGATTTTGTGGTGCATATAGTGGAAATAAAGTCTTCTTTTTTATTGTATGTGATTGAACAAGTCCCACTATTTGAAGTCATCAGGTTAACATAGCATGTGTTTTGCAGGCTTCGAGCTTCCCGGGTGCTGATTGTCGGCATGAGAGGACTTGGGGCTGAAATTGCTAAGAATCTTATCCTGGCAGGAGTGAAAGGGCTCACCATGCTGGACCACGAGCAGGTATGTGCCATCTGCTTGCCCTGCCTCCCCTCAAGAGGCAGTGCTGTGAGTGCTGCTGGGCACATCCCAGTTCAGTCGCACTGTAGGTCGGGGCTGAGGCCTGGATGGAGGCTTCTGCAAATATGCATCCTTCAACACCTGCGCTGCTAATTCAGAAGGCCATGCCTATAATCCCAGCACTCAGGAGGTTGAGGCAGGATTATAAGTTCAAGCCTAGCTTCTACATAATGAGGCTCCTGAAAAAAGTCACAATGGGGCTAGAGAACTCTTCCAGAGTTCAAATCCCAATACTCACACTGCAGCTCACAACTGTCCTTAACTCTAGGATCTGACATTCTCACATAGACATACATGCAGGCAAAACACCAATGCACACAAAATAAAGGTATATGAATAAAAAAATAAGAAAAATAGTCAAACTAATGCTGGCATAGATGGCTCACTAGCATTACTTTGAAGAGTATTGAGTCAGAGAGAAGGCATATAGACTGCGTATACAGAGAACGGTGAGCATCCAGTGTGGAACTACATCATGGGATACCACGGCAGCGCCCAGTTCACATGCACTTTTCTCTCTGGGTGGAAGTGTTTGTTTATACATTTTCAAGCCTCACTGACATGTAAAGTTTTCTAACAATTTTTTGTTTGCTTGCTTGCTTCTTGGTCTTTTGAAGCAAGGTCTCACTGTGTAGTTTCAGGCTGCTGTGGCACTTGGAGTGTAGCCTCAAACCTGAGACCTTGTCTCAAAAAACTAGAACTTCGTTTGTACTGTGATATGAAGAAAGCCATTGGCTTTCCTTGTTCAGTGCTACAACTTTTGTTTGTTAGTTTCTTTTTTTTTTTTTTAAAGATTTTATTTATTTTATGTATATGAGTACACTGTTCAGACACACTGGAAGAGGGCTTCAGATCCCATTATAGATGGTCGTAAACCACCATGTGGTTGCTGGGAATTGAACTCAGGACCTCTGGAACAGCAGTCAGTGCTCTAAACCGGTGAGCCATCTCTCCAGACCTTGTTAGTTTCTTTTGTAACAGAGTTTCTCTGTAGTTCCTGACTGCCCTGGAACTTTCTCTGTAGACCAATCTGGCCTTGAACTCACAGAGATCTACCTACCTCCACCTCCTGGAGTACTGGGATTAAAGGCAAGCATATGCTTCTCCATGTCTAGCAGGGTGGACTGTGTAGGGATTGCCTGGGTGCTTTATATAGACCCAGCTGACCTCAGACTCACAGAGATCAGCTTGCCCTCTGCCTCCATAGTGCTGGGATTAAAGGGATATGCCATTGATTCTGGCACTTTTATTGAGGTAGGATTTTAGTTAGTCAAGCTGATTGTAGATGAAGGTGACCTTGAACTCTGATCTTGCCTCTACTTCCCCAGTGCTGTTATTACAGGCATGAGCTACCACACCGTGTAGGAAGCATTGATGGTCAAACCTAGGGTTTCAGTGCTTGTTAGACAGGTATTATTGCCAGCTAGGCTATACCCATCTAAAAGTCGAGAGGTTAACCTGAGAGGAAAGTGGTGTGATAGAGAATTGTAACCCAGCACTCACAAATGAGAGGTAGGAGGATGGCTGCAAGCTTGAGTTAATCCTGGGCTACAAATCGAAACTCAAACAGCAAACATTTTTAAAAAGGAAAATCTAAGAAAACACTTATTCTAAAGACTGCAGTGCCCTCTAGAGGCAGGAGCACATTGGAGGAGGATTAGTACATGTACCACCAAGCAGTTATCTGGCTGTGGGGCTCTAGTGGTTCTGTCCCATTACCAGATGTGTGAAGTGGCTTTGATGCCATGTCAGAAGAGTGCTAAGGGCTGCCAGGTGTTAGGCATGGACTGATTTTCTTCCCCTACTCACTTGGAGGCCACATTGCCTTCTTGAGTGTCCTCAACTCCAGCTGCACTGTAGAGAACCTGGGCAGTGATACAATATAAAAGCACTCCAGGGTTGGAGTTAGGTATGGTTTATAATGGACTTCCTGTGGCCTAGTGCTACTCAGCAGAACTAGCCCAACTCCCATCAGATAAATTTAACAGTCCATAAACACACTGTGCTTTTCCTTCTGCAATCTCCCGAAGAACACCGTTGGAGGCAGAGGTGTAGAGTAGTTTGGAGGCTGTGGAATTGTGGACTTGGCTATAGTCCCAGCTTCTACATCTGGGCAATGGTCAGACTTTGTTTTCATTTAGGTGAGTGTTTTAATGCCTGCCCCTTAGCATTTTATTCAATCTATATTCACACATCTTAGAGCACCCTGGGGACCCTAAAGTCTGCTGTGCACTGAATAAAAGGGTGCTTACAGTCTGGTTCTCATTCTCAAAGCACTATCCAGAAGCCAATCTGACCTTAATCAGATTGAGATATGGAGATTTGAGAGGTTTCCCAGGGTTCTGATCTGGGTGAAATGGTAGAGATTAAGGAGGTGTTTATCAAATTGAAAGACTGCCTTAGGCAAGGGATCTTTTTATAAAGGATCTTCAAGAGCCCTCATTCATTAAACAATTACAAAGAAATGGAGAAGGCCACCAGACCTGCCGTGGTGTCTATCCCCAATCAGATGACCTCTATTATTGAAGTTCATCACTAATCTACATCTTCTAGTGGGTTTGAGTGTATCAGTAATCACTGTGTTAATCAATCGTTGACTCAAGATGTAGGGTTAGAATCCTCCTTACTGTAGGTGTGAAGTGAAAAGGAGTCTGAGCAGTTGTAGTGATGAGATGTCAGGAAGTACACTGGTATGAGAAACAGGAGGATCTGCTGGCATATGTGCAAGAACTCAAAGCCAAGAAGAGGTATAGAAGACGACTTAACTGTCTTTGTTCTCAAAATTACTTGAGTTTTGGGACCTGCCACCATCTCTAGATAAGTAATAGAGAGGAAGTTAGGTCCTGGTTACTGCAGGTCTCAATTTTTGTAAGGAGTCCAGGACCCATGCTCTTAGCCAGCTTACTGCAGGGCTACACACTCAGGCTACATGCAGGCCAGAAATGTGAAGACAGGGCTTTGGGCAATTAATGTGTTGTTGATGGCTTATCTCCAAAAGGTGGTAGATAAGAGCACTAAGTAATGAAGTCTGGTGAGATATCCAAGATGTGACTTTAATAGACTGAGGTGGATGTTGGGGGTCAGTCTGCACCAATAGTGACTTGAGAAATGACACCAGCTTTTGGTAGAGACTGAAAGCATCAGTGAGTTTGGTTTGGAACTATGTAGAGTGAAGTGAATGGACCGTGAGGCGGAATCTTACACCTTTACTTCACAGGGCCTTCATCAGTGGAAGAGAAGAGCCAGAATCTGAGCTCAGGGTAGTACCATATTATGTGGTAGGCAGTACCTATGGAATAATGAGTATCTATACTGTGCTTCTATACATTTAGGCGACACGGTCAGTGATTGAACTAGGATTTGAATCTAACCAGAACAGGTCAGAGCTTTGCCCTTAATCACAGATTTTTGCCTTGCAGTAGGGAGTGAGATCCCAACACGATCCTCTAACTGGTAGATGTCTGGTTGAAAAAAAAAAGCCACCTCTTTTTATTATTAATTTTTTTTTTTCAAGGCAAGGTTTCTCTGTGTAGCCCTGGCTGTCCTGGAACCAGGTCTCTGTAGACCAGGCTGGCCTCAAACTCAGAGATCCACCTGCATCTGCCTCCTGAGTGCTGGGATTTAAAAGGCATGTACTACCAACTCCAGACATGGCCCATTTTCTTGATCCTGAGAAAAAAAATAAGTCCTTTGAATAGTTGGTAGGTGCCTGGGGAGGGACACTGGGGGAGATGACTTAACTTCCCCTGAACTTAGTTCTGGTGAACTCATTTACTAGGTTAGATATTTTGTGTATGAAATACTAGGTAGTCTTGATCTCTGAGGCTCTGCTGACAGCTACCCTCAGTGAAGAAGTCAGTTACTCTGCTTGCTTCTACACCCCCATGGGGTGAGGTGAGGAGGGGATTCTTCCAATTCAGGCAAGGTCAGACTTGTCCTGAACACTAGTGATCACTCAATTTTGTTAGCAGTTAAAACCACACAGATTTAAACTATGCTTGGAGAGTTTCCCTTGTAAACACAAGAGGGTGCTCTTTAACCATTGATAGCCAGTTTTAAAAAGTTAACTGTAGTGTGTTACAGTCTCAGAAGGAAGAACAGTTGGCTGTCCTGTTTCTGTTGCTGCGATAAATAGTGTGCTCAAACGCAGTTCAGAAAAAACACTTTATTTCAGCTTGCAACTTTCAGGTTATCCTATGACTGAGGGAAGTCAGGGCAGGAATGTGGAGGCAAGGACTGGAACAGATGTCATGGGAAACACTGCTTAGGTTTGCTTAGCTTACTTTCTTACTTAGACAATCTAGGACACCTGCCCAGGGTTGCCACTACCTATAGTGAACTGGGCCCTCCTACATCATTAAGAGAGCCTGTTTCTTAATAATCAAGAAAATGTCCTATGGACTTGCCTATAAGCAATCTGATTACATCTTCTCATTTTGAGTTTTCTCTTCCTAAATAATTCTAGCTTGTTAAGTTGACAAAAACCAAACAAAACCCAAAACAAACACTAACACCACTAACTTTTCCTTTCTGATTTGTTTCTAGTAAGATACTAAACAGTCTCTTTAAAAAAATTCAAGCACTTTAAAAGTTCAGTCTCTTTACAAATCCAGAATACCTTTCCTGGTTTCTCTAAAATACCCAACTCTCAATTAACTGTGGGCTCCTGCAAAATTAAAAAAAACAAAAACAAAAACAAAAAACCCTTAAATGCTTTCTTACTCTTAAGAGGAAAAAACCTGAATACAGTCAAAGTCCAGCTGTGTAAACCTTGGTGTCAGGCATCTGTGGCTCTGGGCTCCACAGATCTTGAGGAACTCCATTCCACAGCTACTTCTATCTTTGGTGCTGGCATCTCTGTGGCAACTGGGCTGCATCTTCACCACAGGCCTCTTTTGGGCTCTCCAGGCACTCTGACCCTGCAATACCTCAGCTGCTCTCCATGACTCCTTTGGCTGCTATCATAAGGTACGGTCTTGGTCCTCTCTGGACCACAGCTTCTGTGTGCTGACCCTGAGCAAACATTTCCCTGAGCAAGATTTTGCCTCAGTGATGCTGGCTGATCTCTCATTTTGTTTTGTTTGAGACAGGGTTTGTCTGTAGCCTTGGCTGTCCTAGAACTAAGCAGATAAGGCTAGCCTCTAACTCATATCCATTTCTGTCTCTCAAGCACCAGGATTAAAGACACATTACTACGCCCAGCGGCCTGTTTTCTTCTTGATCACAGCTGACTCTTCAGCCCCATTGTCAGTATCAGTCTCAGTATCCCAACAGAGCAAAGATTTCCTTTGAGTTGTTCTGTTCTCCTAGTGACCGAAACCAGTTCTTCAACTCCAGCCTTCGAGAAGCTCAAATTCCTAATTCAGAGTATCACACTCACATGGCTCCGATAGTGCCTTCGTTTCCTTTTGAAACTTCACAAGTCAGGCCTCTGTCTTCTGCAGTGCTCAGCATTCTTACCTACAAAGCTCCTACAGAACAGCCCACTAAGTTCTGAGCCCTCTGGCTTTTCTGGCCCCAAGTCCCAAATACTTCCACCATCCTCCCCCCAAAACCAATATGAACAATGTGATTAGGTTTATACCAGTTTTTGACTAAGAGATTTCTTTTTTTTAAAAAAAAATTATGTATTTTATTTATATGAGTATACTGTCACTGTCTTCGGACTCCCAGAAGAGGGCTCTGGATTCTGTTACAGATAGAGTGAGCCACCATGTGGTTGCTGGGAATTGAACTCAGGACCTCCTTTGGAAGAGTAGTCAGTGCTCTTAATGGCTGAGCCATTTCTCTAACCCCGTCTGCGAGTTTCTATTGCTTTGATGAAACACTTGACAAAAAGCGATTTGGTGAGGAAAGGGTTGGTTTGTACATGTCCCAAGTTCACTGAGGGGAACAAAGGCAGGAACTGAAGCAGAGCCATGGAAATGTGCTGCTTATTGGCTGGCTCCTCATGGCCTGCTCAGTTTACTGTCTTTCATACCCAGGACCACCTGCCCTGGGGTGGCACCGCTACGGACGGGTTGGTCCCTTCCATATCAATCAGTCAAGAAAATGCGCTATAGACTTGCCCACTGGCCAATCTGATGGAGGCAGTCATTCACCCGAGCTTTTCTCTTTTCTAGATTATTCTAGATTGTGTAAAGTTAACAAACACTAGCCAGGTTTGTCTGTGTTAGACAGTATTCTGTAGCAATAATAACAATAATTGGCTATGGGCATTTTCGAATCCTTATATAACCTAGATGTCTTTACATCGATGAATTTACATTTCAAAAAGACTCAATTAAGGAAAATTTTCCCCCTAGGTCTCTCCAGAAGACCCAGGAGCTCAGTTCTTGATTCGAACTGGGTCTGTGGGCCGAAATAGGGCCGAGGCCTCTTTGGAACGAGCCCAGAACCTCAACCCCATGGTGGATGTAAAGGTAGACACTGAGCATATAGAGAAGAAGCCAGAGTCCTTCTTCACAAAGTTTGATGCGGTGAGTTTCTTAGTATTAAGCCTGTTGGGAGAGTCAGGCAAGTTGAAGTAGTAGTGGAAAGCTCAGTGTGGATTCGTACCTCTAAACCTTGTGCTTGGGAGCCGAGCAGGAAGGAGGCCAGCCAGGACTGCCTACCAAGATTAACTGTAGGTGTACAAGAGCTTTCAGATCACACACTCTGAACTTTCTCCCCATGTGTCTTATAAACTGTTTTCTTCTTTAGGCTTAACACATGTATAAATATGTTTCTAAATGGGTCTGGTCTGTTAGACCTATTGGGGTTGTTTGTGAGATGCCTGCTGTCTTCTGCGTCTGGGCTTATGTATCGGAGACGAGGTTTCAGCGTTAGCGTTTATCTTCCTTCAGGATATTTGTTCATGTGTTCTGAAAATTTAAGTTTCTGATTAATTTGGTTGCCAGTTGCATTTATTTGATAGAAATATCAGTCTGTTTTGTGTTAAGGAAGCAAGCACACCTATCTAAGCTTGGTAGCACTTGCCTATAATCCCAACATTTGGCAAGTGGAATTAGGAAGGAATAAGACTGCGTTTGAGGCCATCAGGGCTACATGAGGCTATTTTGTTGTATTGTGTTTTGTTTTGTTTTATTTTGTTCTTGAGGACAGTTTCTCTGTAGTCCTGGCCAGGCTGGCCTTTGAACTTGGAGATTTGCATGGTTTTGCCTCCCAAGTCCTGTGATTAAAGTCTTGCACCACTACCTCCTAGCTTTGTCTTAAAAAACACAGCTATCTAATGACCACATCTGCTCTCAATGTGTCTGTGCCTTTTTTACACAATCACTTTGGCCATGGAATTAACAGTGATACGCCAGATGAGGCATATCCACCCTCATCTAGTCTCAAGTCTGTGTCAGTGTGTTATGTTTTGTTTGTTTTTCAGGCAGGATCTCTCCACAAATCCCTACCAGTCCCAGAACTCACTAAGTAGACCAGCCTGGTTTGGAACTCTTGGGGAGACAGGCAGAGATTTTTATTTTCCGTTTCCTTGCCTCTCCAGTGCAGGGATTAAAGGCTTGTGCTGCCACATCTGGCTGGCTTTTAGCCTCTTAAAACAGGATTCCCTGCTCCCTGGGAAAGCTTAAGAGATCTTGGACAAGTAGTAAAAAAAAAAAAAAAATTAAAGTTCATGTGGGCAGATGCTCAGACATGACCTTTGGGTCAGTTAAAAAGCTGGTTATACTTTTCACCAGAACGTCCTTGATTTTAGCAGATTAGGCAGTAGTTTATATGACTGTCTTCGTGAGAACAGTGGGATGTCGTGTATGTGCTCATGCATTCAGGGAACACTGTTTTGTGAGTGGTTTTACTGTCCAGCCAGGTTCTCCTCTTAGGCGCAGAGGTGGGCATCCTATCATTTATTTCTTCTACACCCGAAACCCAAAGAACCTGTTGTTCTTGTTGAAACTGGTCTTAAGCCTACCAGAGAGACTGCTAATTTAAGATTTATGTAGACAGCAGGGCAGTGATTCACAGTTTGCAGCTCTTACCAGTCAGTTCCTGTCTTCCCTCAGGTGTGCCTGACTTGCTGCTCCAGAGATGTCATCATCAAAGTCGACCAGATCTGTCACAGAAACAGCATCAAGTTCTTCACAGGCGATGTCTTTGGGTACCATGGGTACACCTTTGCAAATCTTGGAGAGCATGAATTTGTAGAGTAAGTGCTGGGAGTAGAAGGCTGAAGGGAGCATTTCCACTGTTGAAGTGCTTCTGGTAGGAAATGAACTGCTTCAATGAAGTGCCTTACTTTACTGTACTACTTCAGAACATTCTGAAACAAGGAACCAACAAATTATGAAGCAGAATTGTTTTGTGGATTCACATTTTTCTTGTTTTATCAAGGCAGAGTTTCTTTGTTTGGCTGTCCTGGAACTCACTCTGTAGACCAGGCTAGCTTCCAACTCTTCCACCTACCTCTGCCTCCTGAGTGCTAGGATCAAAGGCATGTGCTACCATGTCTGCCCAGCTTGTGGGTTCAAAATTGTAGGAGACACGTAGACTCCACCTTTGAAAGCAGTGATGTCAGCTGAAGCCCAGAGCACGAAATGTTATGGGCATTGCATCATGTAGGTGTCCCAACTTCCTGAACTTGAGGGTTGGAACTCACACGCTGTCTAGGGAGGGTGTGCTTGGGTTTTAAACACTTGTTCCTTAGCTTGTGCTTGCATGTTGAGAGATGGTGGAGAGAAAGCACCTGCTAGTTCAATGGGTAGTCCTTTGGGCACATTCAGCCTGCCTTGGAGAAACTCCAAGGTTCAAAGTCTGCTGTGGAGCAGACAGACCTTATTCCTTGTTTTGAACATGAAGTTGCAGAGCTTAATAATTTTCACATGACAAGACCTGCAGTGTTTTTATTTACAGCTTTCAGGAGAAAATGGCAGAGGGTAGAGTATTTATAAAACTGTATGAGCTAGGTATTTGGCCACCATTCATTACATTTGCATCCTCTTGCTGCTCTCTCATCTCAGTCTCTCACACAGCATTGAAGCCTTCCTTGCCAGTACAGTTGGGCATAACTGGGCACAGCGTCCCACTAAGCCATGCTCATTGTTCAGCGTCTACAGCAAGCCATTGCATTTCTCTACAAGTTCTACAAGTTCCTTGGCTGTACAATTAAACTTTGAGCTGGGCAGTGGTGGTGCACACCTTAATCCCAGCACTTGGGAAGTAGAGGCAGGTGGACCTCTGAGTTCTAGGCCAGCCTGGTCTACAAAATGAGAAGCCCTGACTTGAAAATCATGGGTGGGGGAGAAAACCTTTCAAAAGGGGGAACAGGTTTTCACCATCTAACCTAGCCACACAGAAGCTTTAGAACGGCCTGGTTTTAGGAGTGTAATAGATTGAACAGTTATACCAGAAACAGGCCAGACTACTCTGACACGAGAGTCCCACAGTAGGAGGGGAGTTGGGTTTGGCTCTTTAGTTCTTGATTCCTGGAGAATGTTCGCAAAGCAGTCTCTTTGGCGTATGGCATCTTGCTTATGCTCGATTCTTCCCATAATCACATCTCCAGTAGTCACTGTGAGATTTGAACTCAGGCCTCATCGATTCTAAAGCCTTTTTGCTTTGTTTATTTTGTTTATCAAGGCAGGGTTTCTCTGTGTAGCCATGGCTGTCTAGGAGCTTACTCTGTAGACCAGGCTGGACTCGAAATCACCTTTTTGCTCATTAGACATAGGTATCCTGTGAGTTGATAACGTTTTCTAAAATTTATATTCCAGTGATGTGACTTTCAAACTTGGCTTTCTCCCATTGTCTCTGTAGAGAGAAAACCAAAGTTGCCAAAGTCGGCCAAGGAGTGGAAGACGGACCTGATGCCAAGAGAGCGAAGCTTGACTCACCTGAGACAACCATGGTCAAAAAGGTGAGTGAGGGAGCTGAGGTCCAAAGAGATGGGTTTATATTCCAAACGCGTTTTTCTTTACGGTTCTGAAGTACTGTTCTGGAACAGCACTGTGCTGGCTAGGTGACAAGCTTGCTTAACTGATTTGGCATAAAAGGCATCAGTTTTGACCTCTACTGTCTGAAGCAGTGTAGACAACTGGAACAGAAGTAGTTTATTTCCCTCTATTACCACCCATCCCCCTCCCAATCATTTTCTTTTTCTACATCGAATAGTTTGGTGCAGTTTTAGTATGGTACTGACTGCAGGAGCCAGTTTAAACTTACCCCACCCAATCCCCCAGTTTGGGATTCTCTGTGTAGCTCTTCACTTTATCTTTATCTTTTTTTTTTTTTTTAAAGATCCATTAATAACTTTTTAAAAAATAATTTTATTTATATGAGTACAGTATTGCTGTCTTCAGACGCACCAGAAGAGGGCATCAGATCCCATTACAGATGGTTGTGAGCCACCATGTGGTTGCTGGGAATTGAACTCAGGACCTCTGGAAGAGCAGTCAGTGCTCTAACCACTGAACCATCTCTCCAGCCCTTCACTTTTTCTTCTTACCCTTTATGTGTATGGGTGATTTATGTCTGCGTGTGTACCTTGTGACAGGGACCTATGAGACTGGAAGATGGTGTCAGGCCTTTCTGAGACTGGAGTTAGACAGTTGTGACTTGAGCTGCTCAGTGAAGTGTTTACTGTACAAGCGTGAGAGCAAGTTCATATGCAGACCTGACGGCAGCTCGTGCCTGTGTAAGCCAGTGCCACGGAGGTAGAGGCCGCTTGAGGATTCCTGGGCCCTGCGGGTTAGTCAGTGTAGTGAGTGCCAGGGTTAGTAATAGATCCTGTCTCAAAGAGGTGAGTTGGGCTGGAGCTCAGTATTGTAGAGGAGGATCTGGGTACAGTTCCCTGTGGCAATAAGCCCGTCATGGTGACTCATGCCTTATAATCCCAGCATTTAGGAGGTAGAAACTCAGGACCAGACGTTCAACTCTTTGCTCCAATTCCAGGTTAGCCTGAGCTACATGAGACTTTGTCTCAGAACAAACAGAAAGGTCTTCAATATGTGCATAGTAATTGCTGATGTTGTGTGTGAATTTTCTTTTTCTTGTGTTTTGTTTTTTTTCCCCTCTTCCCTCTAGTATTGGGTGTAGGATCTGGGGACTTGGACATTTGTTTGGGTCTAGTGCAGTGTTTAATCTCATTTTAAAGAAAGCAGTTAGGAAAGTGATCAGAAGGCAATGGTTTCTTTAGCTGGTGTTAGACAAGAGAATCTTGTACTGGGGAAAACCATTTGAAGTGGCTAGTATTGGTCTTGCTAAAAAAGGAAGAAATGATGGGACCAAGCCCATATTTACTCTTTGCCTTGTTGAGAAGAAAGGCGACATTGGAACATCCATTTGAAGTTGCATGGAGGGTTAGGGCTTCTGTGCAGGATCTACAGAACTGGGCCTTGTTTTCCAGCAAGGCAGATGTGTGCATTTTCTTTCCCTTACTTTGTGTTTGTGTTGGGATATCTGTGAGCCTGATGCAGAGGAATTAAGCTCTAATTTTCCTGTCTATTCACAGGACTGTAATTACCCAGAGTGAACATTAGAGTTTGGGCCAGACCTGGACTCCTTTCTTTTTGAGGCCCAGTCAGGCTTTCTCTGCCTGGTTGCCCAGTTAGGTAGGGAGAGAAATTGTTAGCAAGTGGAGGAGCACAAAAGGGGCTTTGTGGGCGGCTCTGTCAGTTTATAAATCACACCCTCTTACAAGTGTGACACTTGGCCCTGGTGTGAAGGGTTTTATGGCTTAAGTGCCTTCTCCGGTTGAGCCCCACATTTTGCATTCAAATGGAAAAAGCCCTTGCTTTGTTAGCCATTCACAGCTGGAAGTTTCCCTGGAATCACTTCTGATGATGCCCACTAGGGTGGATATGGAAGCTTCACTTGGGAGCCACTTTCCTGTCACTATGAGGGGAATGTGGGGACCCCAGGCCAGTACTTGGCAGCCTTGGTGTGCCATTCCTGGGGGTTCTGCCGGCACTTTGCCCTTTGTGCAGTGTCTTCCTTCGGAGAGCAGAAATTGAAGATATCAAAATATTCCCCAGCTGACTTTGTTAGTCAGCTGTCACAATGGGGCTCTTCAGCTGGGATTCCAACCCTGCACAGCATGCAGCACATTCCTTCTGACAATCCCCTGGATTCCAGACCTTGCCTTTGTGTCTTAACCAGAACACTGGGCAAAGACAGGGTGTGGCAGTGTTTGGCCTGTGGCTTTGCCACCTGGTAATAACAACTTCTCTATTTGAGCAGATAGGGCCTTGGGATTTTATTTTACTTCTTTGTAATTTTTTGAGTGTGCCAGTCCTGGGTGACCTGGATCGTAGAATGGTGACCAGGTTGACCCAGATCTTCCTGCCACCAGGCCAAGCAGCCCTGGATTTTGAAGTTTTGTCTAGGTGAGTTCCTGCACCCAGACTTTAAGGTTTCCTCAATTGTATAGAATAAGTAGTTAGGCCTTACTCAGACTGCAGTATGGGGTGAGGGAAGCATCTACTTCCTGTTTCCTGTGAAAGGTGTCTGTCAGAGTTCCCTCTCCTCCCACTTGTCCTAGGTTCAATCAGATGTTGTAAAACCACTTTGGGTTCAAGGTACATGGTGTGCTCCTAAATTAGAAACTTCAGAAAACAAAGAGGAAAAACAGAGCTTGTGGTTTTCACACATCTAGGAAGTTGGGCCTTTTTAACACATATGTGCCTGTGATAAATAGGGCAGTAGGAAAGGCCCAACTGGAGGCAGCTGGTATTTGGGTTTGTTAGCATCTTTTTGGCACTTTAGTTTTTAAGTTACATGTGTTTGCTTTGTGTGTCTGTGTCTGGCAGCTGTGAAGTGTTGTGGACAGTTCTTTAACACTGAGTCACACCATCTTCCCTTTAGATTTTAGTCCTGGGGCTGATTAGATAGGTAAAGGGACTTGTCACCCAACCACATCATCTAAGTTGGTTCTTCAGGACACGTGGTGGAGAGAATCATCTCCTACAGATTGGCCTCTTACTTCTGTGTGCACACACAAGGAATGAATAGACATGTGCCTTTAAAATATTAGGTTTTAGTCCTTGAGGGGAGGAAAACTTTGTTTCCATATTCCTGTGCACAGTCATAGTTGGGAAATAGGGTTCAGTGTAATGGCATGTCCTGCAACTGAAACTGACAACCCTGAAGGAGATCTTTGTCATTTTAAACCCATATCATAGGATTAACTGTGAGATGAACTAATGACTTAGCTTCACAGGACATGAGTTTTCCTACATCAGTTACTTGATCTGAGAGAACAGAATCCAAAGATAAGAAACTTGCTCAGAAACAGAAGTGAGTTACTGTCAAGACAAGGTCCTCACAGATTAGTTAGGGTTACGGCCTTCCCAGGTGTCGGGATTGCTTGGTTTAGAGCTACTGTTACCAACTTTGTTGACTTTTCACAGAGTTGATATTGGAAAACACAGATATTTACACTATGATTTGTAATACTAGCCAAATTATAGTTCAGAAGTAGCAATGAAAACAGTTTTATGGCCAGCCGGTTATGTGCACACCTTTAATCTCAGCCCTGGAGAGGCAGAGGCGGCAGATCTCTTTGAGTTCAACGACAGCCTGTTCTATAGAGCTGAGTTCCTAGACAGCCAAGGCTCCTCAGAGAAACCCTGTCTTGAGAAGAAAAAAGAAAGGAAAGAAAAGACTAAGTTTATGGTTGAGGGGACCACCATATGAGGAGGGGTTGCAGCGTTAGGAAGGCTGAGAACTACTGGTTTAGAGACATGAAGTGCACTGGCATCTGCAGTTTGGCTGGATACTGCTGTCAGGTTCTCTGGGGAAGGTAGTTAGCCGAGGTGTGGAGTGATGTGATGAGCCTTCATGGAGTGTCTGTCTGCTCCCAGCCCTCCATTCCTTCCCGTCCTTTTTCTCTTCTTTCCTCTCTTCATGACTGAGAAAGGGTAGCCCAGCTGGGTTTAAACTTAGTCTATAGTCCACAGAGGCCTTGTGTTTTCAGTCTTTTCTGCTTCAGAATGCCGAGTGCAAGGCATACTGTTGTCACTGTGTCTGACACACATGTAAGTATACAGATAATTATTTGTTTCATGTACAGAAATATGCCACGTCCTTGAATGTAAAGTTATAAAAAGTAAACCTGAGCGAATTGGATACCATGTTCTCAGTGCTGGCATACTAATCTCTGCGCCCTTTTCTTTATTCTCTGCCGTACTTTACTCGGGGCTGCTGAGATGTGTGAGTAGACTAAAAGGCACCTTAAAGGGAAGACTCCACTCATGCTTACTTGCCTTTGATTTAATCATGTTTGTAGATCTAAAGAAGTCAGACTTTGGGGGCTAGAGAGATAGGGCTTAGCATTTAAGAGCACTTGTTGCTCTTTGCAAAGAACCCCATTTCCAGGGAGTCCAGCAGGCATGTATGTAGTCCTTAACATTCATATACCTAAAGTAAAATGAATAAATGGTTTTTAAAAAATATTTTATATAAGTACACTGTAGCTGTCTTCAGACACACCGGAAGAGGGCATCAGACCCCATTACAGATGGCTGTGAGCCACCCTGTGGGTGCTGGGATTTGAACCCAGGACCTCAGGAAGAGCAGCCAGTGCTCTAACCACTGAGCCATCCCTCCAGCCTCCTTGTGTTCTTTTCTGTAGGGTAAAATTAGGATAAGGGCGTCTTCACCTTTCCCAGATTCTGTTGTTGCTCTCAAGGATTTGTTGCCAGTTTACATCCCATGGCCAATAGCATGTGACAGTGACAGTGCTCACCTCAGGCTTGGTCTCAGCTGTGCTGATGACTGAGAATTGGTTCGGCTTATGGGTGTCGTTTTCTTTCACATAGGTTCTCAATATAGGCTCTGGTCCAGGAGTAGCTTATGCTATAGAATTGGCATCCCTCTACCTCTGCCTCCCATATTCTAGGACTGTAAATATGCACCAGCATGATAGGCGCTTTTTTTTTTTTTTTTAACTAAAAAACTTCCACCAGATGGTGGTGGCACATGCCTTTACTCCCAGCACTCAGGAGGTAGGACACAAATCTCTTGAGTCAAGGCCAACCTGGTCTACAGAGTTCCAGGACAACCAGGGCCGCACAAAGAAATCCTGGATGGATGGATGGATGGATGGATGGATGGATGGATGGATGATGGATGGATGGATGGATGGATGGATGGATGGATGGATGGATGGATGGATAAAATTTTCCCCTTTATATGTATGGGTGCTTTGTCTGCGTGAATGTGCATGTACCACATGGAGGCAGTTTTTATGGGAGGCCAGAAGAGGAGTCAGAATCCTTGAGGCTGGAGTTACAGATGGTAGTGTGCTGCCCTATGGATGCTGAGAATCAAACCCAGGTCTGATATAAGAGCAGCCAGAGCTATTTACCACTGAGCCAAAACTTTAGTCTCTGAGAGGTTGCCTTTTCTGCTGTGATGATAAATGTTTTGTGGAGAGGTATTTTTAAAATAGTACAAACTCATTTCTCAGCAGCTTTAATCATTTGAGGATGCGTGAATTGACCACATGGCATTCATGCTTATTAACATATCAGTTTTACATACTTGCACATGGAGGCCGCCTGAGGTTAATATCAGGCTGTCTGTCATCCATGATTCCTGTGTTCAATTTATATGATGAGATGAGGTGTCTTTCTTGAACCCAGAGCCCACCTATTCAGCCAGTTCATCTAGCTAGCTTGCATTTCAAATGCTGGGATTCTAAGCCTACAACATGCCTAACCAGTAACCAGCTACTTTTATTTCTCTATATATTGCCATTGAGTTTACACCAGTACCTCTCAGTACAATGTTCATTCTAGTTTCTTACTGTTCCATATGTTAATTAATTCTCTTCTGATAGGCAAGCCTGGCTCCCGGGATTGCAGTATTTGCTTGTGTTAGCCACTGGGTGGAACCAGTGTCCTGTTACTGTTTCTATGGAGATAGCGTTCTTACTCTGTTTGCTAGACTTTTCACCCAGGACACCCATCTCCTGAATGCTGTCTTGGAAATTCCCTTTCTAGAAATGTCTGTGTGGGGGTAATATGGGACTGTATTACTCAGGAAAAAGTAAGTGATATTTGGCTCTTTTTTAATGTTTATTTTTAATTATGGTTTTGTTTGTGAGTATGTTCAGGTGCCTGTGTAGGCCAGAAACTCTGATCTCTTGGGATGGGAGTTACAGAACTATAGAGCTGGATGTGGGCACTGGGAATTGAACTTAGTTCTTCTGAAAGAACAGTATGTGCTCTTAACGGCTGTGCCATCTCTTCTAGCCTAAAGAGAGAGGGACACACACACACACACACACATCTCGTTGAAATTAGTTCTCTTCTTCCATCATGTGGGCTCCAGGGGGTGGACCTCAGATTGTTAAGCTTGACCAGCATCTTTACGGGCTGAACAAGCTCTCTGGCCCTGTGTTGTTTTTCCTTTTTGTTTCACTTTTAGAGTGAAATCAGTAATACTTTTTTTTTGCATTAAATAGATTACAGTTTAAAATCTAATACATCCCATTGCATTTTTGAGCTAATTTGATTTGGGGCTACATCAGCAGTAGAGCATTTGCTCAGCCGTTGTAAGGCCATGGCTAACCCCAGCACAAGACAAGTAATGTGCTTTAGATACATGGCTTTCATGCATACATAGTCCTGCCACAGGACCTTTACAAATGTTGTTTCTGCTTCCCTAGCCTGGACCTTTTGTCCCATCCCTTACTCTTTCTTATTCTGTCAACATCAAACCATTGTGTTGGGAAATGTTTAAATTTTGGTCTTCTACAGAATTAATGAATGTTCTATTTAATACCTTTTGTTGTGTTTGTAGATTGAGTCTTACTATGTAGTAGCTCAACCTGGCTGTCCATCCTCCTGCCTCAAGCCCCTGGGTCCCAGAATTAAAGGCCTGTGTACCACCTCATCCAGTTGAGTCTGGAAGGTTGAAACAGGAGGATCTCTGCCAAGTTTGAGGTCAGCCTGGTCTAAATAGTGAGACCAAAATGAAACAGGTGTTGGGAGGTTGGCTGTGTCATCTTCCTACATCGGGAGCACATGCCCATCCCTGTTCAGAGTGTGAAGGAAGTGTTTCTTTAGTGGGCACTGGTTTCTTAGACTAAGACTGATTGTTTCCATTTGTATGTCGTGGAAAGTGTTCCTGTCTGATTCAGACCAGCTTATTTGTGAACACTCTGCCTTTTCCACAGAAAGTGCTTTTCTGCCCTGTAAAAGAAGCGCTGGAAGTGGACTGGAGTGGAGAGAAAGCTAAGGCTTCCCTGAAGCGAACTGCCCCAGACTACTTTCTGCTGCAAGGTGAGACCTGGAGATGGAGACACCCCAGCCAGGCTTGTGCTGTGGCCCAGTGTTGAAGCTGTGTGGGTTCCTCTGTCTCCACACCTGTCAGAATGACCTGTTTTCCACAGTGAGCCTGAGGTGGGTGTAAGCTCCCCAGCATCTTTTCACACGGCCTGTCCAGACCTGGTCTTAAACCCTTAGTCTCCTGACAAGAGCTCTGAGTTGTTTGCTTTTTACCTTTTGCATTGAGCTCTCACAGAGGAGTCCAGCTTGAACTTGAGAGTCTCCTGCCTCAGTCTCCCACATTTACCATTTATTCTACCTGGCTTCTCCCTTGCTGAATGAGTCATCTTTCAGGGTTTTGATAGGAAAATACTGGTTGACCTTCACTGTTGCTTCTGTCCCTGACAGTTTCAATTCAATTGTTTAATTTTAATTTTTATTTTAGTATATATAGATTTTTGAGACAGAGTTTCAGTCTATAACTTTGGTCTAGAATGGGCTGTTTAGACCAAGCAGGCTTTGAACTCACGGAGATGTCCTCCCACCCCCTCTCTTATATATGGGTGATTTGCTCATATACGTGTACATGGATTGTCTGTGTAAAGTACAGGGTGTGTGTGTTTGGTATTCACAGAATACAGAAGAGTGTGCTAGATTCCTCTTCTGATGCTTGTGAGCCACCTTGTCAGTGTAGGAGCCAAACTTAAGTCCTTTGCAAGAACAGCAAGTACTCTTAATTGCAGAGCACTTAATTCTAGCCCCATCAAAGTTCACTTTTTAAATACCATTTAAAAAATAATTGGTAGGGCATGGTAAAGACATGCTTGCTAGCACTTGGGATTCAGACACAGCCACCTCGTGCATCTGAGGACAACCTACGCTATGTCAACTTCAGTCTAAACTCAGGAAAAGGACGGGATAGAGAAATTTAGTGGGTGAACTATTTTAAAGCCCTGAATGTCGATTCATACAGAAATATTTAAGTGGGTTAAGTAGGAATGAGTGCTAGGCATGTGAGAAATGCCTTCCCTAAGGACTGTGGGACCCTGTGTGGAAGAAGTACCAGCTGCACTATGAGCAGCACCTGCTCCTCTGGGACAGGGTTGCCTGCAAGCCCTGTATTTGGCACAGGAAGCTGTAGTCACTAGTTTTCAGCTTTTGTGTATATGTTGAAACCCTTTCTAGTAATTGCTTATGAAGCAGCCCCTGAGCCTGCCCTGGCTTGTTTGGGTCTGTTAGGGTGGCTCTAGTTCTGGCTGTTAGAATGCATTGGGGAGCATTCCTGCATCTAGTGATGTGCTGTCACTCAACATCCTACAGCAGCTCCTGTGGCAGAGATCGAACCACTGGAGATATCAGTGCAAGCTCTTCCCTCACGTAGTCCTACCTCTGGGGAGGCTGAGATAGGACAATTGCAACAAGTTCAAGGCTAGCTTCAGAAACGTTGGGACTGTGTCTCAGGAAAATAGGATGTCATGTCTGAGAATGACAGTGTCCAGGGGACCTCCCATCTGTATCAAGAGTACAGCACCTTCTAAGGTGGATTAGATGGTCCTTAGTTTGTTCTTTCATTTCTTTCACTTATTCACCTCATTATCTGTCTGTCTTTCTGTCTCTGTGTGTGTCCTGGAACTTAATTTGTAGACCAGGATAGCCTCAAACTTCAGATCTGCCTGCCTTACCTCTGTAGTGCTGGGATTAAAGGCATTTGCCACTATGTTTGGATGTTCATTGTTATTTAATCTCTTGATAAGGATTTTTTTAGCTTTTCATGTATGTCACTATACCTGACATTAACTGCGATGTCATGATCACGTAGCCTGTGATGTATGGTTTTTGTTTTTTGAGACAGGTCTCACTGTGCAGCTTTGGCTGCCTTGGAACTTATATTAGACCAGGCTGGCCTTGAACTCACGGAGTACCTACCTCTGCCTCCCAAGTGCTAGAATTGATAACTTATCTTTCTTGAGACCAGGTGTTTGGAATAAAAACTGACCGAACATTTCCTGCTTATTCTGCCGTTTGTCTAAGATTTGTGATCGATCCTGAGGCCTACAAGTCCATTCAGTAAAAATTTTGAGAGGGCTTGGGGTTGAGTACCTAAGTATTCAACACGTGCCTAGTGTATCCAAGGTCTTCAAGTTCAGTCCCCAGCACCACAGAGAAGGAAAGTTTTTGGAAGAGAACAAAGGGGAAAAGCAGTACAGTGTGGCGCTGTATTCTAGAGACTGCCACCTTGTTACCTTTCTTAGAAAGTGTGCCCTAAGGGCCTGACCCTACTGAGTGCTAGGACTTATTAAGGACCTTGCTCCTGGAGTGGCTGGTGGTCACCAAAGCCTGTTGCTTTTCCATGATGCCTGCTACTTGTCAGTCTATAAACAGCGAGTGGTTGTTGGGGGGCTCGCCAGTAATCCCAGCACTAAGGAAGCAGAGGTAAGAGGATTACTGTGACTGCAAGGAGATCTGGGCCTACTAAAAAAATGACAAAACAAAACAGGGGAAAAAGAGTTAGAGATAGATTGGGCAGAAAAATAGTTGACTGTAGGACTAACTGGAAGATCTGTATTGAACTGTTTTGTTTTGTCTATTTAATGTATGTGAGTACACCATAGCTGTCTTCAGACACACCAGAAGAAGGCATCAGATCCCATTACAGATGGTTTGTGAGCCACCATGTGGTTGATGGGATTTGAACTCAGGACCTCTGGAAGAACAGTCAGTGCTCTAACCACTGAGCCATCTCTCAGCTCAACCCCCATTGCTTTTTGAGAAGTATACTTAATTAAACCTGGCCTGGTGGCACTGGACAGTAATCTCAGGTTCTTGGGAGGCTGAAGCGGGATGATAGCAAAGTCAAGGTCTCTAAACTGTGACGTGATCTCAAGGTCAATCTAGGTAAGTTATTAGAACCCTGTCTCAAAACAAAAGAATAAAACTGGAGGGTGCATCCCAGTGGTTAGAGCACTTGTCTTGCCTGCGGTCCAACGACCCATAAGTAGCTTCAAAAAGAAAAAGTGATAAATCATACATCAGCAGAGTTGGTGCACAGATACACACAAATGAACTTGGGTTTCATTAGGTTATTTTGAATTCAGATTTAAGAAACTGGCCAGTTAATTTCTTCCTGTCATATCATAGCTGAGTAAACAAATTCCTAAAAGCGGAATTGCCACCTGCCTCCCTCGAGGCAGGGGTGTAGCCCAGGCTACTTAGAGAATTTGCTTTCCTGGAATTTGCTCTGTAGACTAGGCTAGCCTCGAACTTGGAGATCCTGGATGTTGGACTCAAAGTTGAGCGCTACCACCATTCAGCAGCAGATTGACTTCTTTACTCGAGATTCCAATCACAGCTAATGGCAAGGATGCTTAGCAGAAGGCCTTGTGCTGTTAGCACACCAGATAATTTGCTATCCTGAAGTAATAGCTTAAATGATACTGGAGGACCTGAACTGGTGAGTGATCTTGTCCTGTTGGCTGGATGACATACCGTCATCTGATTTGGAAAAATGTGTAAGCACTTTTCAGTTTTTCCAGGCCTCAGAATGTGACCCAGATGAGCTGATGATGCCTTAGTGATGACTTCATGTCACCTGGTTGTGCTCAGTGAGGACAGGGTGATTGGGCTGTGATGCACCCCTGAGAAAACAAAGAACCCAGCCTCATTCCCCCCTTGCCTGGTTGGAGACACTGAGGTAAATGACTATTCTTGTATGAGTGACTGGTTATTGCTTGTCTGCTCATTGATTCCACTTCAGAATGCAAACTGCTCGCGTGTTGTTAAAACATATATCTAGGTGCTGGAAAGATGGCTCAGCGCTTCAGAGCACTGGCTGCTCTTGTAGGGGCCCTGGCTTTGATTCCCAGCACTCAGCACAGCAGGTCATAGCTGTGATGTCCAGTGTCTTCCAGAGTCTCATGCTGCCCTGTTTTCCTGTGTGTGTGCTTGTTGTGTTTGGGAACTCGGTGTTTTTCCAGTTAGTCTAGTGCAACAGTGGTCAGACTGAATGCTTCCTGGTGCGTTTTTCCACTGTCTTGAGAGCTGTCCTCTCCATCTGTGAGCAGATAGAGCTCATCTTTTTATTATTCTCCCATGGTGTGTTTCAAAACATTAAGTGTGAGCTGGTTTCCTGTGGCAAAAAGTTGACTTTGATTTGTTCTTTTTGAGGTTACTGTGAGTTTATCATAACAGGAGTGCTAAAAATAGTGGCTCTCAGATGGAAACTGTTCTCTTACCAACATGGACAGTAACACACATACTTACCCAGGAGCACAGCTCAAGATGAGTTACTATCAGAGGGTCCATGCTCTCAGTCTCTGCTAAGAAACTGTGGAAAAATACTTAAACATACTGCTGCCTCAGAACTGAAGGCAGAAATGACAAAGGTCAAACATTTGGGGTGCATCTGCTATTTGCAAGATCTATAGCTAAGAATCAAGAGAAAGAATTGATCTCCTTATCAGCATGTTCACAAACTTTAACACCTTGGGAGGAGAGCTCTAATGTAGGTTGTAGAGCAAAACTGCTCTATCAAGTAGCTGCTGAGTATGACCAAATCTCTACAGCTCTCAGAGCAGGTCAGGGGACTCCCTAACTGGGAGTACAGGCACCTCTTTAGATTGAGGTAAGAGGATAGTTTTGTAAGCTAAAGAGCAGCATACAGCAGCAGGAGGCTAAATCTCACTGGATGTGGTATTAGATCCACCCAAAACTTTGAGAAAGTGCAGATCAACTATCTGTTGCTCCCTTTGCCAGCTCAGAATAACAGGGTGACTTGCTTCCTGGCATTTTTCTAAAGTTTCTCAAATGAGACCTTCTATAGTAGGAAAAGAAACCATACTTTAAAACAGAGCCCCAGTCACCTGTTTTAATTTAACATGTCCTAAATTCTTATTTTTTAATTAGCAGTACTGTACTAAAACAGGAACAATAGGGAGCTCCTGGAATAACCTCCTGAGTGCATTGAGTTTATTTTGTTTGTTTGTTGAGACAGAATCTCAACCAGGATAAATCAGTGTGGTGTCCTCAGAAGTCATACAGCCAAAGCAGGCCTTGAATGTCTAATCTTGCGTCTACCTACTAAGTGCTGGGATTATGGATCTGTATATAACCACCAGGTCTTGTTTTAATACAGTGGTTTTTGTGTATCTGTCTGAAGAAAGAACTGAAAATTAGTAAAGTATAGCTTTGTTTTTCATTGTTAACAGTTTTGGAAGTTACTTAAGTATTGGAGTGAGCAAGTAGGTAAACAGTGTGGATGAGCACAGCCAGATGTTTGTTTGTTTGTGTGATTTTTATTTTTTAAGCAGAATAGTGTGTTTATGGAGGCAGGAACCCTGTGAGAGTGGGCAAGATTGGAGGAAGCAGTGCACACGTGCCTGTGCCTTCTCTTCTGCAGATCAGGGACAGGGCGTGTGCACGTGCATTGTCTTATGCACATCTGTGAGTCAGAAGCTTAAATGTGAAGACTCCCCTGGAGGGACTGACCCTCCTAACTACCTCACAGTAGTTACTATCTTTTTCCACTAAGTGAAACCAAGACTTCTTAGAGAAGTGGATGATTCCAGAAGTGGGACAGGAAAGTTACAGGTGAGCTTGTAGCATCGTGCTGTGCCAGGAAATATAAACTTGTTTAAGAATGGTGGCACCTGTCAAAAGAAGACTAATAATAAGTGTACAGAGGAGGAATGGCAGACATTTAGAAAACCTGTAGCTGAGGAGATGACTCCTCCAATTAATTATGAGGACCTGAGTTCAAATCCCAGCATACCCACACAAACAAATAAGAAAAATATAATTTTAAAAAAGAGAAACTATAACCTGAGTGTGGTGTTATGTCTCTGTTACCATTACTTGAGAGATGGAGGCGGGGAGATTACGTGAGCTCTTTTCTTTTAAAGTCAAGCATTGGTATGAGAACTTATCTCAAAAAAGAGAGGGTAGGCTGGAGAGATAGCTTGTCAATGAACTATATGTAACTCCAGCTTCAGGCAGTCCAAACCCTCTGGTCTCTGAGCACACACCACACCTACACCCCACACACACATAAAGTGGGACAAGAAGCCTAAAAACCCAAGGCAACACCTAAAAAAGAATGTGCCTGTATTAAATACAGGACACTCTTAAAAGGTGCTTACTTGTTTATAAGATTTATTTATTCATTTTACATATGTGTACACTGTAGCTGCTTCAGACACACAAGAAGAGGGCATCTGTTTGCATTACAGATGGTTCCATGTGGCTGCTGGGAATTGAACTCAGGACTTTTAGAAGAGCAGTTGGTGCTCTTAACTGCTGAGCCATCTCTCCAGCCCAAAGAGAAGTTTTGTTTGTTTGTGTGGTTTCTCTACCCTGCCCCATTTTAATGGGGGAGATCCCAGTACCCTGAATGCACTATATAACAATACTCACTGTACTGTATTTCCAGACCCAGAGCTGTGTTCAACAGTACCTCAACTCTCCTGACAGGGATCTTGTTTTTCTTTTTTTAAGATTTATTTATTTATTTTATGTTTATGAGTACACTGTAGTTGTCTTCAGACACACCAGATCCCATTACAGATGGTTGTGAGCCACCATGTGGTTGCTGGGATTTGAACTCAGGACCTTAAAATGAACTCAGGGATCTTAAAATGAAATTCCTTGTGTACACTCACTCAGGAATAGAGAACTGTGTTTCTTTTCTACAAGAGCAAAACTTTTGTTATGTGTTGGGAATGGGGGTTGTCCGGTAAGGCACTATCCCTATAAAGGATTTTTTACTTTTATCGAGTATTGGTGTTGGGGGGGGGGGTCTAGAGGCTGTAATCAGCTACTGATGATGACTGCAGACAGATTCAACTTTATTACGCAGCTGCTGCCGTGGGGGATACAAAGAGAAGCTGGGCAGTATAGGATAGTGTGGGGTGCAGAGCACGGGTAGTGAGTCGCCTTCCTCCACAAGGGGCTGGGCACGATGGCTCGGGAGCTAAATGGCTTGCTGCTCTTGCAGAGGACCAAAGTGCAACTTGAGGCATCCCTATCATGTGTCTCATGGCCATCTGAATGTAGCTCCAGGGCTCTGATGCCCTCTTGGGTACCTGTATGCACATATGTTTATGCTTACAAATTTTTTTACAAAAATTATGAAAAAAATACTTGAAAATTTATTGCTGTTATTTTAGTGTGCGTGTTTTGTCTTTGTGTCTGTATATTACATGTGAGTGCATGCCTGCTGTCCTTGGAGTCCTGAAGCAGGAATTGGAGCCCCTGGAACTAGACTTAAGGATGGCGTAACCCACCATGGGTGCTAAAATTCATACTTGTAATTCTCTGTAAGAACAGCAACTGCTCCCCAGGGCTGTTGTAATTTACATGGTTAGCCCAGCACTTGAGAGGCAGAAGCAGGAGGATCTTGAGTTCCAAGGCAACCAAGGTTACACAGAGAAACCCTATCTCGATAGCATTGAGCCATCTCTCCAGCCCCAAATGAAAAATTTGAAATTTAAGGGAGGACGGATTCATGCATACTCAATATGTTAAAAACCAGTATGCTTAAGCCAGGGGAGACAGGATAGGGGTGGCAGCAGCCAGGGGAGACAGGATAGGGGTGGCAGCACTCAGGAGGTAGAAGCAGTGAGTTTGAGGCCAGTCTGGTGGTGTGCAGATTGAGTTCTAAGACAGCCAGAAAAAAGAAAGTAAAGAAAAAGAAATAAGCACGATATTCTCTGTTCCCATTTTTCAAGAATTGTGCTTGAGTTCTGTTCTGACCCTATAATTATATTCTCTTCCTTTACTTTTTGGCGACAAGAATATCACCGTGTTCCTAGAACTTGTAGATCTGGCTAGCCAGGGATACATAGTGTGACCCTGTCTCAAGGCCCCTTTACACAGCTGGTAAGCAGCAGCATGAAATACATGAAAAAAGCTGGAGCTCACTCATCCTAGGTGAATCCACGTCTCACACTCACAGAGGGCCACTGCAGGGCTCATTCAGGTATCCAGACATTTTTAATCCCAAAGATAGTCTTCATTGCTTAATTCCCATAATTTCCCTTTTCTTCAGAAAACAGTTCTGACTATAGATACATATAGGTCTCTCTCTCTCTCTCTCTCTGTCTCCCCTCCTCTCCCCCCTCCCTACTTCCCTTTCCTTGTGTTTGCATTAGGTTTCTTCCTTCCTCTAATTCTAGCACCTTCGGGCCAAGAGCTGGCTAAATGTGTCGTCCCCTTTTGGTAGCACTGGTCTGATACTGTGCTGCTTGCTAAATGGGAACCCTTTGAGATTGCTTGGCACCTTCCTAAATTTGTAGATTTTAACTAATTCTTACTCCGTTGCTGCATTATTCTAGGTCCTTGTAAAGCTGTCTATAAGGTAATTTACATCTAGATTGTCATTTTCCTACTGTTGGTTAGCCAGGAAATGCATCTAAACCTAGAGGTGCAGGGCTGTGCCCTTCTGGAGATCTACTGGGCTGGCTACACAGATTAGGAACTTGTAGCCATGCTGGGAGCTGGCCCGTGGGGAAGAAGTTGTCTTTCTAAGACAGCTGCTTGTTGGTTTCAGAATCGAACCAGTTCACAGCTTTCTTCCCGATGAAAATACTTGAGGCTGGTGCAGAGAGGTGATGGCTCAGTGGTGGAGAGCATTGGTTGCCCTTCAGAGAGCCTGGGTTTGATTCCCAGGACTCACACGGTGGATCACAACTCCTGTAGCTCTAGTTCCAGGGGAATCTGACACCCTCTTCCGACCTCAGTGGGTACATGCAAGCGCACACACATGTATTAAACGGATACAGTTTTGTTTTTTTTTTTTTTGAGACTGCCTGTCTTGAAACTCACTCTGTAGACCAGGTTGACCTCAAACTCAAGAGATCTGCCTGCCTCTGCCTCTTGAGTGCTGGGGTTAAAGATATGCACCTCCATCACTCAGATAGTTTTCTTTTGTTTTAAGAATAAAGGTATTTAAGTTGGTTTGGATTTGAAAGAAGTTTGGGTCCACACTTACCATGTAGAAATTGGTAGCTTCTTGGTAGCTTCCTGCCTTTAAGCAATTCGTGTTGCTTCTCATGGGTCACAAAGAGAAGGACCACGGCACTCTGTTACTCTCAATTTTCACGGTAAACATTGTTCTAGTCTCTGTTTGGCTTCTAAAAAATAATTCTTTAATAACATTTTGATTTAATTCCTGAAAGGAAATCACTTGGACTTGCTCATATTGTATCCATCATTCTTCCTTGTGACTTTGATACATTGTTAAAGTCACCTTGGCATACCTCTACCTTTGCAATAGTTTTGCTGTACATACATGGGCTTCAAACTCATGAACAGCACCCCACCCACCCCATCTCTGCCTCCTAAGCTCTAAAATAACAGTGGTGAATCACCACACCTATCTCAACTGCATGCAGTCTTTCGTGTTTCTTAGGTCTCTGCCTGATGTGGGGATGGATCCTCTTTAGAAAAGAACTGTATTTTAGAACTCATAATCTTTGCCAGACACTGCCATAGGCTGGCACTGTTGAAGCATGATGTTTCCCACTGGGGTTTTGGTGCCCGGCAGTGGCAGGGACTCCTGAGGAACAGCCAGCCAGGGCAGACACCTGTGATAATGGGGCAGCGACTGACTGCTTCTTGATTTGCTGCCGTCGTGACCACAGATGTTTAAAAATAATTTATAGGCAAAAAGCAGTGGTGATGTTTGTGTCTGTGTGGCTCTTATCAGTGGTACGTTTAAAAGACCACAGTCATTAAGAAAAGAGGAAGGGGGCTGGAGAGATGGCTCTGTGGTTCAGAGCATTGACTGCTTCTGGGGTCCCAAGTTCAAATCCCAGCAACCACATGGCAGCTCGCAACCATCTGTAATGAGATCTGATGCCCACTTCTGCTGTGTTTGAAGACAGCTACAGTGTACTTATATAATGAATAAATAAATCTTTTTTTAAAAGAAGAGGAAAAAGAAAAGAGGAAGGCTTTACCATCCAGGGACAAGCAAGGACGATCCTTCAGCAGGAATTCAGGCCCAGAACCACAGTCCTGAAGCTGGGTGGCTAGTGGAGTTACTAGTAGTTCCTGGGGGCTTCCCTAGGGACGCTTATCCTCCCGTCCACAGAAGGGCATATCAGACTGTGTGTGAGGTGTCTGTTTAAGCATCCCCTCAAATGGGAGGTTGGTGGCTCTGACCGGGAGACTGAATGATGTCCCTGGAACCGTTGCTTTATCTGAACTTGAGGAACTCTGGGGTCTTGTCTTATTCCACTTTGCAAGATAGGAAAACTGAGACCCACCACATTCCGCTGCAATAATGGCCACATTGTTAGCCACCACGTCCCCTGCCCCCACTTGAGCATCTGCCTGTGAGCTGTTGACAAGCCCCCATCCCAGCTGCGGTTGTTCTTAGAGCCTCACGTCTTTTCTCTGACTGTCAGATAGTCACGGGGTGTCCTGTGCCATCTTCTCAAGTGTGGTTGGCAGAGAGCAGCAGATGCCCAGATTCAAGACCACGTGCCACTCAAGTGCTGGGCTGGAGAAAAGACCCTCTTTCCCTGCTGCTTGTGACCAGGCAGGGCGGCTGAGTGCAGAGGCCATCATAGTGGTTGTGTGACTTGGTACTGGCCAGGCTGGTAGATGGAGGACCATCAGGACACAGCCGTGGGCTCACACTACTCCCCTTTGTGATTCTCCTCGTGTCTGTTCTTTTTATGCTAGTTGGAGTGTCCCCGTTAAAGTCAAACTCAGGAGTCATTTATAGACAGAAACTAGAGTCTGAATGGGAAAGTCATGGGTTTTAATCCAATGGATGAAAGAAATGCAGCTCATGGGTTTTAGTGGTTGCAGAGTACTCTGTTGTGTTCATAGTTACCATCTGATTTACTGAGGTCAGTTACTTACTGAGGTTTACTGTGGTAGTAAACACTGGTGTATAATCAGACTTAACCTGGTGTGAAGAACCCTGTTCTTGAGAGTCAGCTGCAGTCCTCAGCCTTGACCTCACCGTAGACAAGGCCTCTCGCTTACAGTGATCCTGGAGCTTCAGTAGATAGGTGTTTATTGGCTGTTTTGTGTGATTCACTGAGCCTTACGGGGTCCTCTGCCTTTTGCTTGAGTAATCTTAGTGTAATTTGATAGGCAAAAAGGGCATCTTATTTTGAGTCTTTTTTTTTTTTTTTTTGCTTATTTTATTTAAATTTTGAGTCATTTCTGAGAATTGGTCCTCTCCTTTACCCACCAACAGCTTTCATGTGGCTGTCTGAGAGTTTTTCAAAAGCAAGTGAGAGACTGACAGTGAGAGACAGTGTCTTTCTGTCTTTTGAGCTGATTCATCATGAGGCCATTGATGAAGACTTATTGGAGAGATTAAATGGTGAGGCGCTAGCTGTCTGTCATTATAACAGAAAACTTGAGGCAGTATACTGTTTATAGAGGGAAACGGTGTGGTGTCACTGGGAAGTTAGAGGCAGGAGGTTCTAGGGCCAATGTCTGCATAGCTAGTTTGAGACACTGGGGTTGCATAATGTGATCGATCATCTTAAAAAGAAACATACAGGTAGGTAGTTAGTCCAGTTCCTTGGAACTGACTATGGGTGTACACAGCTGAGCAAGACCACTCCTGTCATGGACAAGAAAAAGGAGGTCAGACTTCCATGATTCCTATCAGGTATATTCAACAACCTGCAGGCCTTGGAGTCATGCAGGCTCGGAGCCAAAGCCTCGTCTGTAAACACTTAACACAAGCTGTGGGTAGGGCATGGAGCTCACAGGTCACCTGAGGGAGTTAGGGAGTCTGCTATGAAGGACGGTCTGAGCATCACGCAACTCTGCCATCACGCAGTGGCTTGTAAGTATATGGTTTGTGGATTGTAAGGTTCCCATCTCAGGCCTGGGGTAGAGCTCAAGGACTCGGGAAGTGTTTGTGAAGTTAGAATTCCTGTGCATGCACTGCTGCTGCTGCAGCTGGACATGAGGAAGACACTGGGCACCAGAATTTATGAGCCAACGTATGATGACCTTTAGGTGTCCCTGTCTTCCATGACCAGCTATATCCTACTGCCTCTGAGCTTCTAGTATAACATTGTGGCCTCCAAGAGATTTTGAAGAAGGAGGGGTGGTGTTTGATGAAGCAGGGTATAGTAAAGGATCACCTAGAACTCCTAATGGTCCTGCCTTCATCTCTTAAGTGATGGGGTTCAAAGGGCCATTTCTTTGTTTTGGGGATTGGCCGAGGATGGCTTTGAAGTTCTGCCTCTACCTTCAGAGTTCTGGATTATAGGCGTACACCACACCTCTTTCATGGTGCAGTTTATTTTGTGTATTAATTTTGTGCCTGCAATGTTGGTCTGTACATTCTGTATCCATGCAGAGAGTCCATGCTGGCCAGAAGACGATATCATATTTCCCTGGAACTGGAGGGTTGTGAGTCCTGAGTCCCCTGGCAGAGCATGTTGTGTGTATGTGAAGTGGCACTGCCACCATGTCTCTACCTTCAGCAGAGAGCATGTACTGTCCCGATGACTTCCGGGATTACCTTGTTTATAATACTTGATAGGAAACAGAATGAGGGATCAGGAAGATGGCCTAGCAAAGCAGTGGGGAAAACCTCACTTGCAGTTCCTCCAAAGGACTTGAGTCCAGTTGCTGGCACCCACTGCAGCTACCTGACAACTTACGGCTGCTGAGCTTACAGCTCCCTTTTCTGACTCCTGTCTATGCCTGCACTTATGGTGCACACTCACACAAACATAAAATCTTTAGAAGAGAGACAAAACTGTTAGGGTTATCTTAGAAACTGCTCAGTTTGTCAAGTGTATTAACATAATCCTGTAAAATCTAAACATTTGGGATGGGATGCTGAGCCAAGAAGACTGCCAAAAACTTGCCTGCCTGGACTTTGAGCAAAGGAAGAGAGAAAGAAGCTAAGGTGAGAAGGGTGGAACAAAGGAAGGAGGGGCTGAATGCTTACAGCGGTGAGCGAGTGACCAGAGCTGGGCTGCCACACTGGGAGATGAGGGACAGGACAGTCTGCCAGGTACTGGGTTTTGGTGTGCTCACACACTGTCCTCGGGGCTTGAACACCTTAGCTACGTGTTCTTGAGTCTAGTTTTCCAAAAGAGACTTTAGCCATGTGGTTGATATTTTGTGCCGCTCTCCAACTTGCCAGGTCTTCGGCCTGGGATGCCTTTGGCACAGGAGGTTAGCAGAAAACTAAGTGTGCATGGTTCTGACCATGGGCGAGACTGACTGCTGACAGCCTAGGGGTCCCTGGCACCTAGAGCTTCTGAAGTTGGCTCTGCTAGTCCCTGTGGTTTTTGACCACAGTGTGGTCACCCTGTTAGAATCCAGCCATGGTCTGAACCCTGGTCAGTATATGTTAACTGAGTGCAGACTGGTGGCCTCCAAGAACCCCTCCCCCAGCTGTGTCCTACCGAGTGGGTGACTGAGTGGGTGACTGGCTCGGTGTCAGGCCTGTAGCCTTCCTGCTGGAAGTAGTCCCAGCACTGAGCACGCCGGGGGAAAGGAGTCACTCACTGGTACATGAGTTCTACATGGACCTACACAATGTAATGGGCCTGTAGCTAGAAAACAAGACGAAGGAAGTCTTACTGAGAGAGCCAGCTGGGGGCAGTTAAGAGGATGAAGCCATGATTGTCTGGCCAAAAGAGCCTGAAGCCTTTAAGGTGATTTTTGTTATAAGTTTAGCTTCCTGTCCTCAGTAGAGCCACTTTTGAAAGCTATCTTGTGTTGGGGCTAATTTGTGACACTTTGTTATTTTCTGTTGAATGCTGTATGTGTGTCATTTAGGTGCCCTTGGTTAGGGTTAGGGTTAACTATCACAGTATTCAACTGAGTTATTCTTGCTTCTCTACTGGGAATGACACCCAGGGCCTTGCACTTGCTGGGCAAATATACCATTACTAAGGTACTAAGTAAAGTCCCTTGACTTTCTTATTTATTTATCTAATTTTTTAAAAAAGATTTATTTATTTCATGCATGTGGGTAGTACACTGTAGCTGTCTTCAGATACATACACCAGAAGAGGGCATCAGATCTCATTACAGATGGTTGTGAGCCACCATGTGGTTGCTGGGAATTGAACTCAGGACCTCTGGAAGAACAGTCAGTGTTCTTAACCACTGAGCCATCTCTCCAGACCCCTACTTATCTAATTATATAGGTTTTTCAGAGACAGGATTTCTCTGTAGTGCAGGTTGTCCCAAAACTTGCTCTGTAGACTGGGCTGGCCTCTCAAGAGATTGGCCTGCCCCTGAGTGCTGGAGTTAAACCATGACCTGTGCCTGTTGTCACCACGGCTGCCGGCAGCTCTGAGCGCTGGTGTTCTGATGCAGATGAAGTTTGCGCATGTTTAGATTTTTTTTTTAAAGTGGCTGTGTTATGTTCACATACACACAGGTTCTCTTTGAAATAACATGAAAAGATACTTTTTCCCCCCAAGACAGGGTTTCTTTTACTCTGTAGAGTAGGCTAGCCTTGAACAATTATAGACCTGCCTCTGCCTTCTGAGTGTTGGAGTTGAAGGTATATACCGCTGCTGCCGTCACCGCCACTGCCACCGCCACCCAGCTGGTAGTAGTGATCAAAGTTTGTCTTTTCCGTTACACAGGTAGATCCTAAACTTAAGCAGAAACATGGGTGATCCATCGGCTCCAACAGTGATGCCCCATTGACTTGGGCAACACACATTGCATGGTTCAGATGAAGTTAATTAAGTTTGGAGCTCTGGTTTTGTAGTGTTTTAATGTTATCCAGGCTGTTCTCCTTCCCTGGCACTTTTTGATCTGAGTGAGTTATAACCCAAACTGGTAAGGTACGTTTCAGAAATGCAGTCAGCAGCAGCATGTATGTGTGACTGATGTTTAAGAGCAGCAGGAAGTACGACAGCAGAACACAGTAAGAACTGTGGGCTAAGTCCCGAGGTTGCTGCCTTTTTTAGAACATGCATTTCTTCTTGCCCTCTTCACCTCTGCTAATGAGTGCTGACATTCGGAAAAGAGTGAAAAAGACTGCTTTTGTTTGCTTTGCTGCAAATAAAGGCCGTGCTGCTGGCCGCCTTCCCAGTGGCCTGAGAGCACTCAGCTGTGGTCAGTGAGGTGTGTACACCATGCCAGCCTGCTGGCCTCGGGCTGCCTCCCTTTGCTCTTCCTCGGATGCCACCTGGTTTCTCTGTGAGGTGAAGCAGATATTACTCTGAAACCCGATGGACAGGGGTTTCCTACGCTCACCTTCTGATCCAGTAGCTTGCAGTGTAGATGTTATCTTTGTGAACGTTCAAAACCATCTAGAAAATGCACCTTGCAAAAATGTAGTCCAGCATGCCAAAGTTCCTGCATGGTACTGCCGTTTTTGGATTCCAGAAGCAAGCCTACGTTTATAGTCCTGCCCTTCCCTCATAGCAGTAAAGTGAGCTTCTCCCTGGGTGCTCTTCCTCTAAAAGTAGATGGGTGGTGAGTCTCACTGTCCTCTAGGGTTACAAACAGGAAGCACGTTCAGCATGGGCCACCAGAGAAACAGCTCTGCTAGCCTGGCTAGTGTCTAGGGCTCTGGTTTTCTCAGGAAGTAGTTAGGGAAGAGTCTCTGGTTTCCACTCCAGCCAGTCTCAGGTGCTGACTTGGGTGCCGACATTCTCTGCACATCTGATATGCAGTTAGAAGCCAAGCCCACGTGCTGCAGTGTGGCAGCTGTCATCTAGCATGTTAAGTGCTCGGGCAGCACTAAAGGAACTAGCATCCCAGACTGCAGACAGTATCCCAAGCAAGCCGTTGTTGTTTTTTTGTTTTTTTTTTTTTTTTAACTTCCATACATAGACCCTATACTAGACATGTAAAAATTGCCAGTGAAATAGAGACTGGGCATTTTGTTTAGCAGAGATATCCCAGAAATCAGACCTTTCTTCTATTTGGGCTCTTGTGGTTTGTGGGGTGTTTGTTTGTTTTGTTTGGTTTTCATGAAAAACTTGCAATGCATTTTCAAACTCCGCTCAAACTTTAGTGGAGCTCCATTGGCTTTGTGACTTTTCTGTCATGAATGCAGCCCTAGCTATAAGCTTCACAAATGCAGAAATCAAGACGCAACCAGTCACTGCCTCAATGCTGGTTGGATAAGGTTTGTGCTAATTGAAGCCCAGGACTTGGTCTTGGATGCTCATTTGCCAAGCTGTTTGTCAGTCTCACAGTAACAGTATGGGCTTTAACTTCCTGATCTTCCAGAGGATCAGAGTTAGCTTTCTAGCACCCAGTTTAGGCTACTCGGCCATTTGTAACTCAAGAGGATCTGACACCTCTGGTTTCCACAGCAATTTGCACTTGTGTGTATACCCACATAAAGATACACACACATATACATAACTTAATCTTGAGAAGGGGGAGGGAATAGTTCTTTAGTTAGAGCAAGTTCCAATGACTATTTTTAAGAGTGTGGAGCAATCTCAAATGGCTCTGCTTTCCAGCTTCCTTCATCTTCAGGGAAATATGTTCTCTTGATGTGTAGAAGCTAAGACTTAATAAAGTCCCTGTCTAGGTAAGTGCTGTGTAGAGCATCCATTGCTTAAGCTAAAAAGCCAGTTCACTTGTCTTTATTTCTACACTGCAATATACTGTATATTCTGGGGCAAGCTGTGAGGCCAAGTGGTCATTCTGCCATGTAGGTGTGCATCGGTGACAATAGGCCAGGGTACAGCAGCGGCAGAACCTGCTTGTGTCGGTAATGTTCCATTTGGACCAAGGTCTGGCCCTATCATGGTCTCCTTACATAGGCCTGGCTCCAGGCCCAGGCTGGAACCTTTCTTCTGCTTCCTTGGTTCCTGGATGTTGACATAGTTCTTATATTAAGGGAGGTTTGTTTACAGTAACCTGTCTATCTGGTGAGTGAGTATTTGGCCTTCCTTTTTGGCTGAAGCACCCTTTGAACTGGTGCCTAGAATGCAGGCCTCCTGCCCTGGCCTCTCCTCCAGGTTGTAACAGGGCTTTCCCTTCTGGCCTCTCTGCCCATGTACTTTCTATTTTGTTGCCTCCTTAGGAAAACCTTACCTGACTTTGACCTGTGGCTTGGTCAGAGTGTGTTGTACTTTCCAAGCACAGAAAATGTGTTACTATGCTGCGCTGCTTTCTGAGTGGATTTGATGGGAAGATGAAAGTGCTGCTTTTTTTTTTTTTTTTAGATTTGTTTTATTTTTACATATTTGAACACATTGTGACTGTTTTCAGACGCACCAGAAGAGGGCATCAGATCTCATTACAGATGTTTGTGAGCCAACGTGTGGTTGCTGGGATTTGAACTCAGGACCCCTGGAAGAGCAGTCAGTGCTCTAACCACTGAGCCATCTCTCCAGCCATCTCACCTGGCCTACATTTTGGTTAATGTATTACTTCCTGTGGGTAAATAGAAGAGAACAGACATTTGGGGCTTTTCTTCTACTTGAGAGTTTGAAATGAGCATTACAAGAAGAGCTCTCTAACCTTCCTTTTTCCCCTTCCCCAGTGCTGCTGAAATTCCGCACAGATAAAGGGAGAGACCCTACTTCTGATAGCTACAACGAGGATTCGGAGCTGCTGCTGCAGATACGGAATGATGTGCTCGACTCACTGGGCGTTAGTCCTGACCTGCTTCCCGATGACTTTGTCAGGTTGGCATCTGAACAGACAGACATCTGGTTCTGGTATTTTTCTTTATGGAGACCCAAGTCTCAAAGGGGACTCCCGCAACACATTACCCAGCTGTATAAGGGACCTCCTGCTGGTGCTCTAACCAACACGACAAAGCAGCAAAGACTTGTAGGTTTAGGTTTTCATGTAGCTTGAAGTTTAAGGTATCATGTGGTCTGTTGACATGCGGGCCCTTTTTGTTCCTCTTCTGTCCTGAGTCCATGCCTGATTTCCTTGCCTGTCACAGGGCGGATCCCGGCACGTAGAGCTTTAGCGCTCTTGCTCAGCCTTAGCTGTGAAGTACTGCAGTGTTTCCTTGTGTCGTACACTATCCAGATCAGCTGAGGATGAATGAGGTGTGATCAGTCACTTGGTGGATGTTTGTCACCCAATGGGCACCTCTCTGCACCTTTACCAGGCTCGGGAAGTTCTAACTGCAGCAGTCTCCTGCCCTCACAGTCAGGTTTGAGGTATTTTAGACAAGTGGCCCTGAGTTCCTTCTGAGCGCTGTACCGTCTTGAGCACACTGTTTGCCTCATCGCTGAACTTCCAGGCCGTAGCCCATGGGAGTGGTGGGCACAGTGTGTTTGCTGCGGTTGCTCAGGCCCGTGATCTACCATAGTCCTGTTTGTGATCTGCAACGCAGTTCATAAATGAGACAGGAGCTCAGAGAAGGGAAGTGACTAGTCTCATGCACAGAGGCCTTTGTAGATTATTTATATTACAATATTATTGTAGATTATTTCCTCATTAGTTAAATGAAGCAATAATCCATAGATATCCGATCTCATTTTATCATTGCTACCCTCTTTTGATACGTGGCTTTGTAGGTGCTTAAATGACAGGTGTGCACCACAATACCTGGCTCTGCCCAAGGGTTTTATCAGTGACACTAGTGCTGCCACCACATATCTCACCCCAATAACCATATTGCTTTCAGGTTTTTCTCAGCAATAAGGCTGCCAGAGAGCTCCTACTGCCTTGTCGCTTCCTGGGCTCTTCCTGCCCCCAGCCAGCATCACTCATGATAGTCTTAACTCCTTGTGGAGCCGGGAACTAAAAGGCCATCCTCCACAGCTAGGAAGTAGCTTTTGAGGTTCTTTGGCTAAATCATGCCTGGCAGCTTCACACGCTTAGCACTCCTCTCTTACTGGGGGAAAGACCAGACCATGAGGTGCACTCAATCCCACTGAGCTTCCCTCCAATAGATCCACCCAGAGTGGCAAGTTTGATGCTGGGCTATGAACATGCAGCTAAGTGCTAATTTGGACATTTAGGGTGATGAACCGGCAAGAGTTAAAGGCTTTACTTCCCAGATGTGACAGTCCACACATGGCCTAATGAGCTACTGGCTTTTCTCTTCCCTACCTACCTCTTGTGGAAACTACATCCCTAGTCTGGGTTCTGTGTGCTCAGCCGCTTCTCCTATTGCCTTCTAAGTAAGAGGTTGTTCAGAGGCTTCTTGATGCTGTGCTGGCAGGTCCAGGGTGAGATAAGGATGCAGGTGAGGAGATGAGTGAGCCGCCTCTTACAAATGGCTTGATGCTGCAGCAGAGCAGGGACAGCTGTGCCTGGGCCTCTGTCCATCTTAATCTGACGGTGGCCTGTGCTCTCACCTTCTTGTTCTGAGTGCTCTTTCCTTGAAAGTAAGAGCTGTATTGCTTTTCTGATGAGGAGAAAAGATGACCTGTTTTAGCCACTGCTAACATCTTTGGGTCTGGGCTCAGAGAGAGAGACGACAGACAGACATTTTTCGATTGCCTCTTTGCAGTATAAACATATGCTCTATACTAGACAGAACCAGGTTACTTTTATGTAGGTCAAGGTGTTGCATGACCTGATGTGTAGGTACTAACTTAGCCTTTACTTTGTTAAGGTGTGGTTTTCTTTTCAGCCTTCATAGACGTTCATAACTTTATGTGTGAAATAATTTATATTGTATTTTTTAAGTTAGCGGTTGAGGGAGGTAAAGGCAGAAGGATCTAGCCCTATCTCAAAACAAAACTATACATGACAAATACATGACGATCCATGGGTTTGATGTTTGCCACCAATCCTGTCAACCTAAGGGCCAAAACACAGCCTCGAAGGTTGTCTGACCTCCCCTGCTGCAGCCTGTCGCACACTCACTCGAGATGGAAGTCATAGGAGAATTAGCAATAACGTCCTGGTTTAACCGTCTCAGCACCTTGTTTCAGGTGTGTGAGTACGTGATGAGGAGGTCAGAGGTCAGCTGCAGAGTCAGTTTTCTCCTTCTACCTTTACCTGGGTTCCTGGGGCGTTTCCCTGGGCCTCATGCTAACCTTTGTTTTGAATTAGTCTTCTTTTTTTCTTTTTATTGTATTTACTTATACTTAGTGTGTATGTATGTTTTGCTTGTGTGTGTGTCTATGCCATATGCATGTGGCGCACACAAGCCCAAAAAGAGTGTCAGATGCCATAGAGCTTGGTTGGCATAACAGGTGGTTATGAGCCATTTTGTGGTGCTGGGAATTGAACCTAGGCCTCCTACAGCCCCATTCTAACCGTCTAGCACATTTAATAAGCTTTTTCAAGTCCCATTTGAGTCTTTTTTAAATATGCCACACCTAGGCATTGATTCTCTTTCCCTGCCGCACAATCATCACAGTTGACTTCCTCTTCTGTTCCTCCTAGCTCCTGGTGCCTTTAGTGCACCCTTGAGTAAGTGGAGTCATGTAGTACTTGTCCTTGGTGTCAGACATCTCAGCATGTATGTCTGTGTGTATGTATACACATACATGTATACACATACATACATACATACACACTTGTATACACATACATATACACACACCTGCCATCTCCTCGATTATGAAGCAGAGGGACAAGCATTGCCGAGAGTTCAAGGCTAACCAGGACTCTAGAGAGACCATTTCAACCTCTTACCCACACTATCCTTAGTGAACTTTCTGAGATTTTTGTTGTTGTCTTTGCTTTAGTTATTTTGGGTTTATTTCTTGTTTTGCTTTGGTTTTGGTTGGTTGGCTGGTTGGTTTTGTTCTGGAGACTGACTTAAAGAGCTCAAAATGTAAAGTGAATTGATAATTCTAGTAAGGCCGTCTAAAAGACACACAACACAATCCAGGTATTTTCTACAAGTTGTAAGCCTAGATTGGGCAGGTTTGGAGCTATTCTAAGTTCTTCCCAAGCTATGAAGTTCCTCGTTGCTTGCTGTTTGTCCTGGCCACATGCTCATGGTCTGTCTCCTCTCATGGCACCTCCTCCTCCTCCCTCTACCTGCAACCCTATCACTCAAGCCTCAGGTCCCACCTTTTCCTTCCACTGCCCAATCACAGGCTCTAGCCTTTTACTGACTGGTTAAATTGGGGAGCAAGATTTCCGTAGCATCACTCAGTGTGTGTGAGAATCTGCTCGTTGCTGGTTGGAAAACCCTAGATGTCGCGTTCTCTCCACCATGGCCAGCCTCAAACAATACACTTCTCGAGGAAGAAGAAAAGTCAAGCACTATGGAGTGTTGACATGTAGAGTGTGGGTGTGTGGGTGGCCTCGGTTGGTTGGTTACATGACTGGATGTGGTGGTGTATCCTGTGATGTCAGTTGCTCAGAGGGTGAAGGCAGAAAGATCACAAGTTCTTTCAAGGTCAGGTCAAACAACTTAGTGAGAGCCTGTCTCAAAAAGTAAAAAGAGGGCCAATGGAGTGTGACAGGGTGGTAGAGCACCTCCAGCTCCCCAGGAAATATACTCACTTTGTATCTCCAGCACTCCAGAGGCTGAAGCAGGAGGATTCAGGTTGGTGCCAGCTTGGGCTACATAGTCTTGTTCTCAGTTGTGTTTTGTGATAAAAGGAACATTGTTACCTGGTCATGGGGTTTACTTTGTTATGTTCTATGTACCCTGTGCTATAAAGACCTTTAATATGCAGGCCCTTCTGCATTGCATTTTAGCAGTACATACATGTGTCATTTTAAGAGACACCAAGATGGATGGTTGATGTGTGGCTCCATAAAAACAACTTAAACACTTAATCATTGGTGTACCAGATCAAAAGATGGATATTGGTAATTTGGTTTATATTATTATGTGTCTAGGTGATACACCTTTAAAAATGTCTAGAAGGCATATGTATCCATGTGAGAGGGTCAGGGTAGCCTGAAGTCCCAGTTTGCTCCTCTAATGACCCTTCTGTGTTGAGAGCTAGGAACTAGCCTGACAACTTCTTATGGGAGCCTGTGTTTTGGACCCTCGGAGGGTTACTGGCCGCTGACAGTCTTCTCCAGCCAAGCCCAGAAGGAAGGAGCTGCAGCCTATGTGGGTCGTGCAGACTTTGTGATGTCCCATGTTTACTGTCTTGTAGCACACAGCAGGGCCTGCTCGCCCATGGCTCTGGGAATAGCACACAGGAGAACCCACTGCCCGTGTGCTGAGAGAATTGCGGGAATGTGCTGGGGCCACTCACACATCTGGTGTTTGTAGGACCTTATTTTTAGGAAGCACAGATATAGTCTTTCCTTGAACTTAAAAAAAAAAAGAAAAAGAAAAAGAAGCATGTGGAGGAATTCATGCTTTGCAAAGTTAAAGGTCTTCCCCACCCACTTAGGAGCCCCTGGGGTCAAATTTAATTTTCAGGCCTGGATACCAGCTTTGGCACTGCTCTCTAACCAGAACTTTTATCCAGGACAGCCCCTGGCTGGTTCCCACCCTCCATCTTCCTGTGCCCTGGTGCTATGTTTTTCTTGTCTGTCTTCTAGGTTCTGCTTCTCTGAGATGGCCCCAGTATGTGCTGTGGTTGGAGGGATCTTGGCACAGGAAGTTGTGAAGGTAAAGTCATCATGGAGCCGAGGGCGGACTGGCTGAGGCCTGCTTGCTCTCTTGTCCCTCAGTCTTGCATGCCCTGGCTCTGTACCCAACCATCTTGGGCCATCCATGGCCTTGGATGCTTCCTATAGTTACCACTTTGCTCTACCAGTTGTGTGAGTAGATGGAGGTTCCCATCATAGAGGAAAACACTGAAAAGAGACTCCAGCCCCTGTGCTCTAAACTGACATCCGGCAGAGTGGTGTCAGGGCCCTGTTCTGTGTGCTGTGAGTGTGTGTAGAGGAGGTTTAAGTTCAGTGTCTATAGGACACATGATCTACCAGCAGCTACATGAATGCTTACAGAAACCTGTGACCTCCTGTTATAGACTATTCGTGATTTAGAAGAAGAAGACTGGGTCTAGGAACTATGTAACCCTTCTAGAATATTTGGTTTGCTAAAGCTTTGCCAATTTGAAGTCGATTTTATTTTCATTGGTGACTTAAATATTTGCCCAACTTTCTTTTTTGCTGTGTATAGTTGTATCTGTGTGAGGATGTCCTATCCCACAGCAGCCATGTGGGTGCTGGGAATTGAACTTGGGTCCTCTAAAAGAGCAGGCAGTTTTTTTTGTTTGTTTGTTTGTTTTTTAAGTACACTGTAGCTGTCCTCAGACACACCAGAAGAGGGCATCAGATCTCATTACAGATGGTTGTGAGCCACCATGTGGTTTCTGGGATTTGAACTCAGGATCTCTGGAAGAGCAGTCGGTGCTCTTAACCACTGAGCCATATCTCCAGCCCCCTTGCCCAACTTTCTTAATCTTGTGCAGGGCTAGGATGTAGCTCAGTGCTAAAGTGTGTGGTTTTGTTTTTAAAACAGGGTCTTAATCTATAGTCCAGGCTGACCTTAAACTCTTAGTCCCCTGAGTGCTGGGAATGAAAGCACGAGCCACCATGACAGCTCTTCCCTGCAGAAGTGTCTGTAATCATATCTGCTGACAGAGCTGGCTGGCTGGCTGATTTCGTCTGTACAAGTTCAGACCAAGAACAGTGTATGGAGACACTGGTTCTTGCTGCTTTGACTTGGAGTTCTCCATGCTATGTAAGGATTCATCCTGAATCCTGTAGCTTTACAATCTTTTTCTCTCCTTTGCTGATTGGCTCTCTATACTGAACTCATTTGCCCAAGTCTTCCCCACTTGTACACTCCAAACAGCAAGGGCTAGAGAAGCAGGAGAACCTGAAGGCTCTGCAGATGCTCTCCTAACAACTCAACTGGCATGGCGCTGTTTGCCTGTGGGGGTGGGGAGAGTATGGAGGTTGGGGCAGGTGGCCTGAAACCATTGTTGAGGGTGGCTTCTCCACATCCCTGTCTTAATGCTGCCCCCTCCTTCCTGCCTGCTGGGTACAGCTGTTGCTCAGCATCTTGTTTCTGTTTACCCCAGACAGCCAGAGCACTCTACATTCTTGGTTGCTGGGTGTGTTTGGAATCTCGTACCCCATCTTGCTCGGGAAGCACTTTACCTTTTGCCCCATGTTCACCCTCTGCCCTGTCCCTTCATCCCTCCACTCCCTCTACTTAGCACACTACAGCCAGCTGGCAGGAGGACCTGCATCTGAGGCCTCTCTCTGAGCACCTATTAAAAGTACTTGGGAGCAGTTAGAGGGAGTGTGAAAGTTCTGCAGATCAGCTTTCTCTTCCTACCTCCCTCCCTCCCTTCCTCATATCCTTCTAGTCATTCACTGTTCTGGCAGGCTTTAGGCCTCAGTCATGCCTGTGGTCCATGAGTTTCTGTCCACAGTGGTAGAGGGAAAGCAGTGGCCATAGCAGACCCCGTATTAAAACATGAGTTGAGCCAGGACTTGCAGTTGGAGCTACTCAGGAGGCATGGGTCATGTCCACTTTGGCTTGGTGTCTCTGGGAGTGTTGTTTTTGGCACCATTAGACAGTGCTCCTTTCCATTGATGACAGCAGCTCCTATTACTGAGAAATGGGGGGGGGGGCAAGAAAGGGATGGCAGAGGAGTTCCTGCACATGCTGATGACCCCCCCCCCCAGCACATAGGTGGGCTAGCCCCAGTTGAGGAGCATTGTCCTAAACCAGTTATGTATGGTTTGTGACAATGTCCCACTGTGTAGCCCACCTGCATTATGTTGGTGTTGAACTTACAGAGATCTGAATGCCATTCCAGGGATTAAACTCTGAAGCTGGGTGAAAGCCTCTGTTTATGCTGGGCCATGATTGTGTTAGGCTTCTTGCTTCTTTGTTTGTTTTAAATTGTGTTTTTTTAGATATGGTTTCTCTGTAGGCCAACTGGCCTAGAACTCAGAGAGATCCACCTGCCTCTGCCTCCTGAGTCCTGGGATTAAAGACCTGTGCCACCACCGCCCAGCTTAAGCAGAAGCTTTTACCCAGAGTACTCTTGGCCTTTCCCTTGTGATTTTCATGTTCTTTTTCCTGGTCCACTTTAGAAGGCCCATCCTTTGTTGTTCTGCTGTCTCTCTCCAGGCCCTGTCTCAAAGGGACCCTCCTCACAACAACTTCTTCTTCTTCGATGGCATAAAGGGCAGTGGAGTTGTGGAGTGCCTTGGTCCCCAGTGAGGCTGAGCAAGCCACCGCGTCACTACCCTCTCCATGAAGGCACATCGGGATTGTTTTCCTAGAACAAGAAGATGTCACCCTGCGTTTGTCCTAGCAACTGTCAGGGACCTGCTGGCATTGCAGCCCTGTGCTGTCACTGGGGACTGACAGCGCCTGGGAAGAGCATCGTACTTTGTGATGTCAGTTTCTTGTCACCTTTTGGACTTAATTTCTTTCTATAGGTCAACAGAGAGGAGCAGGAAGTCAGCAGGGATCTGAGGCCCAGAGCCTCTGAAACTGTTGCCTGGAGAACTGAGAACAGCCCTCTGTTGTTGGCCCTTCCTCAGGCTTTAGCTGGATTTTGGAAGGGAGAGACTGTCACCCAGTTGTCATGTCTTTTTGGTTGTCAGCTTTAAGTGGCTGAACCGTCTTTTCAGTCCAAACAGTTTATTTCTAAAAGGTAGATTTAATGCTAGGAGCTGTTATGCAGGCTTGTAATCCTAGAAATTGGGATGCTGGGGCAGGAGGATTGCTGTAAATTTCAAGGCCAAGCTGGTCTACATAATGCCAAGAACCTTTCTCAAAATATCACAAAAGGTGTGTTCCAGAGTTAGGGTGGGGCAGTGTCTCCTGGTTCTTCCTGAAGGGAGGGAGGGCCGAGTTGGTCTGGTCTTCTTCTGGGTATGGGGGCACTTTGTTTAATTTGTAGATTCCCTTGGTCCTTTGATAAGGAATGAGAATAAAGAGCGTTTCTCTCAAGCTTGCTTGTCTCCTCTGTTTTAGAAACTTGTGGATGGGTAGCTGGTCTCAAATCTGAAAAATCTCACACCCTCTATACTTCAAAGGGTCCTGATATCTCCAATCCTGCCCCCTTGTTTCCTTTGTCCTTTGGATGATGCAGCAGTTGGACTGCAGGTAGGACGCATAGATGCTTAGACTCCTGCCTGTGTGCTGAGTGTCTCAGCCATGTGGCAACCGCTCTCCGAGCTAAAAGGCTGAAGTCAAGTGGGTGAACCAGAGAGCCCAGCTTAACCTAGGAGGCTAAGACTGTGAGATCACGAGTTCAAAACCAGCCCCTGCTGTGCAGCCATTTGGGGAGGTGGAGGGCAGAGTCCTATGGCTATAAAATGGGGCTTTCCCTGCCGTACCATCAGCTCCAGTTCTTAGCCCTCTGTGCTCTCGTTGGTGCAGAACAGTTCTCACCCTGTGTCCCCCCCATATCCATCCCAGGTGCAGAGGAACCCTGATGTAGAGTAGTCCCTTTCTGGGTGACATTAGTACCACTGTGGCACTGGGGTCTGCAGTCTTGTGGATTTCTTGGGGTATGAAAGGCAAAAAAGACACCCTCCTGGTTGCAGTGGAAAGACTTGGTCACAAGGGGGAGCAGATACTTGTTAACCTACATGAAACAAACTTTGTAGCTGGTGCCTCTAGATCACAGGCCGAGTCACCAAGAGGGCCTGCCTCTGAGGAAGCTACAAGTACCTTAAGTATCTGGAAAGGCCAGTGGAGTGATGAGTGCTAGAACCTCTGGGAGGTGCACACTCAGAACTGATCCTCAGAGGCGTGGAAGTCGGGGGAGTCACAGCTGAGCTGCCCAGAGGCACAGGATCTCCAACCTGCCCTTCTCAAAGCGTGTGGAGAGTGGACTGTATAAAAGAGAAACGCAGCTAAACAGTCATGAAATCTAGGACTATATAGAGCTTGTCTCAAAAACCAAAGTTAATAAAGCAGTAACTTGTCTCTATGCTCAGCCTTACTTACTTTTAGAAATTTTATAATGCATTTTACTGAGTTAAACGTGTAGGTGCACACACCACAGTTCTCAAGCTGGGGTCAGAGAACAAAGATTTACAATGCTGAGCATGGTGATCCACACACTCTGGAGGCAGAGGCAGGTGCAAGTCTGAGTTCGATCTGCCCCAGTGATTCCACATGCTCTCTCTGTCCTCGGAGGCTTCTGTTAAGCGCAGTGGTAGCAGTGTGTGCCTATGTTCCCAGCTGTTCCTGGCCCAGGAGGATCACCAGTTCAAGCTCAGCGCAAGCCAAACAGTGGGAACTCATCTCAAAGAATAAACAAGAAAAAGGATCCTCGATGCGTCAGGCAGCCTGGCAGCCTGTTAGACTCATAATCCTAGCAGCTGCCCTCATGGCTGAACTCAGGATTTTGGAAAGAAACGTGAGATGCTTTTTGGATGTGTTGGCTGTATCCACTTTCCCGCCCTGAGGTCACCCTCGTCAGTCTTGAGAGGGAAGCTTTCCAGATGGCCAAGTTCCACCCAGACTCAGCTATGGAGATATATGACCACCAACTTCCTTTACACAGCTTGTGTCTAAGAATAGTGTGTTTAAAAGTGTTGGTGTGCGCCTTTAATTCCAGCACTCAGGAGGCAGAGGCAAGTGGGTCCCTGGCCTGCAGAGTGAGTTCCTGGACAACTATTACACAGAGAAACCCTGTCTCCAAAAAAACAAGGAATAAAGTTATGTGCTGCCAATCCTGATGAGTTGGGTCCCTATCTATGCCAAGCACCAAGGAGTGCTTGTGGGGGGTGGTCAGAGGATTCAGAGTGCTATGTGGGGTCCAGGGATCACCTTTACCCACTGAGCCATCTCACTGTCTCCACTTAAGTGAATGTTTAAGTTTTATGTGTATAGTTGCTATGCCTGCATGCATGTGTTTATGTGCACCACATTCTTGCCTGGTTCCCAAAGACCAGGACAGGGCATTGGTTCCTCTGGACCTTGGAGTTAAATATCTTTGTGAGACACCGTATTGGTCCTGGGATCCAAACTCTGGTCCCCCACCAGAGCAACAAGTACTCTTGACTGCCGTCTCTCCGACCACAGTAGTATTTTGTTTTGCTTTTTGAGACAGTATTTCTCTGTGTAGCCCTGACCTTCCTGGAATTCCATCTGTAGGCCAGGCTGGCCTCGAACTCAAGAGATCTGCCTCCCTACTGCTGGAATTAAAGGCATGTACTACCACCACCTGACACCGCTCCCCTTCCCCCACAGCTCCCTATACACTGTGATAGTTTTTAAGGAGGAAATAAGCTTGTAGACAAAAGTCCATCTTTCTCCAGAGCAGCCATGGTAGGATTGGGACATGTGCAGAGCAGAGGTACTGAGCCTCTGCCTGGGAAGATGTGGGGCCTCTTCCTGCATCCCTTGGGCAGAGGCTGTGGTGGTTGCAGTTTCCTTTTCTCTTGGGTTAATTTTTCTACAAGCCTGTTGGGTTTGCATGGTATAGCTTCTGGCTGTAAGTAATCCTGCATCTTTGAAGCAATTTCTACTCTCAGTATTTGAGTCTGTGAAAAGAAGGAAATGTGAAGGCTGGAGATGTCTTGGAGATTCAGAGTAGCACCTTGCTGAAGTCCCAGCACCCACACAGTGTCTCACAACCACTCATAACTCAAAGGGATCTATCTGATATCCTCTTCTGTCCTCTACAGGCCCAAGCAAACTACGGTATACACACATGTAGAATCACACATACATACAGAATAAAAACAAATCTTTAACAAAGGAAAAGTAGACTGGGCAAGGACGGAGACACAGATCTCCACTAAATAGCAAAGTGAAAGTAAGCCCAGTGTACATGAAAAACTGTTCCTGGTAAAGAGTCAGCAACATATGATATACGTCTTTAGTCTGGGTTTCTATCCCTGCACAAAACTTCATGACCAAGAAGCATGTTGGGGAGGAAAGGGTGTATTCAGCTTACACTTCCACATTGCTGTTCATCACCAAAGTCAGGACTGGAACTCAAGCAGATCAGGAAGTAGGAGCTGATGCTGAGGCCATGGAGGGATGGTACTTACTGGCTTGCTCAGCTTGCTTTTTATAGAACCCAAGACTACCACCAGCCCAGGGATGGCGCCACCCACAGTGGGTCTTCCCACCCTTGGCCACTAATTGAGAAAAAGCTGGATCTCATGGAGGCATTTCCTCAAGGGAGGCTCCTTTCTCTGGTAACTCCAGTTTGTGTCAAGTTGACACAAAACCAGCCAGTACAGTATAAAAGAACCAAACGAATATTCTAGGACTGGAAAATGTACTCCATAGACCTAATATAGTAGAGGTGAGAATCACTGAATTGAAAACAGTAAGAAATTTTGCAGCCCTAAAACAATGTATGAAGGGGTTGAGCAGGATGACTCAGCCGGCACAGGAGCTGCAGCCAAACTTGATGACTGGAATTTGTTCCCTACAAAACCTGAATCCCACAAGTTTTTCTCTGCCCTACACACACACACACACACAGAGAGAGAGAGAGAGAGAGAGGCTCCACACACATGGAACTGGAAAGATGGCTCAGTGGTTAAGAGCAGCAACTGCTCTTCCAGAGGTCCTGAGTTCAATTCCCAGCAACCACATGGTGGCTCACAACCATCTGTCATGGGATGTGATGCCTTCTGTTGTGTCTGAAGACAGTATATATACTTACAAATATATAAAGTAAATAAAAAATCATGCACACATAGACACACAAACACAAAGATACAGACATAGACACATAGAAACATACATGCACAGATAGAAGCAGACACAGACATACATGCATAGTCACATATACATGAACAGATATGCACATATATGCACATATATACACGAATCATGCATACACACTAACAGTATGCAAAAGAACTTCATAATATCTTGTGAGAAGCCATCTAAAGGTCTGAACTATGATACACAAAGCCTCATGCTATATAACCAGGACTTTACTGACAGCCATCTTTTCCACCCACAAAATTATAAAGCTTACTAAGAGGCAGATGTATTGGCTGAAACCTATGAGCCTAGTACTCAGACTGAGGCAGAAAATGGAGGACTGAGGGGGTAATGGAGTATACCTTTCATCCTGGCCCTCAGAAAGCAGAGGCAGGCGAATCTAAATCCAAGACCAGCCTGGTCTAAAGACTTCGTTCCAGGGCTACATCAAGAAACCCTGTCTCCCTGTCTCAAAAAAGTAAAAAAGGAGGGGAAGAAAGAATATGAAGACTGGAGGCCAGTCTGGGCTCCGGGGGGGAAACCTTGTCCCAAATTGGTGTGTGTATGTGTGCATGTGTGTGTGTATGTGTATGCTTGTGTGTACATGCTCCTATGTGTGTAGTGTGCATGCGCACATACATATATGCACATGTATTGGTTTGAATGAATTCTCTGTGAACCTTTGCTCCTTAGCTGGGGGCACTGTCCGGGGCATTGTGCGATGTCCCAGCCAGCCACTGGGATGGACTTCACCCTCCACACGGTAAGTGAGAGGCTGGCATGTGGCTGGCAAGCTTGAAGCCCTGGGATCAATTGCCAATACTTAGGAGGTGAAAGCAGGAAGATCGGGAGTTCAAGGCCAGCTCAGACTAAGCGAAACTTGTCTCAAAAGAAAAAGAGAACAAGAGTCTGAAAACTACTTAAAGTGCTGAAGGAAGAGCTGGGGCGTAGCTTAGTGAGTTAGCACTTGCCTTGCGATCTATCCCCAGCCCCATAAAACATAAATAGTACCAGGAAGTTGGCTCTGTGGGGAAAACTCAAGTCAGAGTTTGAATCCTGGGACCCCCTGTGTAAGGCTGGGTGTGACTGCCTGTGCCTGTAACCATAGCATTGAGGATTGAAAGGCAGATCCCCAGAGCTTCATGGTGCGGGTAGAGGTGAGTGGGGGATGGGGAGGGTAGCCTGGTGGAAATCCTGTCTCAAAGCCGGGATGTAGTCCTCAAGAGAGCCTGCATACCTGCACAGTCACCAACGCACAAAGCAAAGCAACCATAAATGAGTCAGTGGAAGACAGAAAAAAGACTTTACCTTCTATCTCACCAGCTCTGGCGAAACTACAAATATTTTCTTTAAAAAAAATTTGTTTTCAGGAATAAACTATAAGCCATGCCTTTACTCCCAGCACTCAGGGGGCAGAGACAGGTGGATCTTTGTGGGTTCAAGGCCAGCCTGGTCTACAGAGTGTTGCAAGACATCCAGGGCTACACAGAAAAACAAACAAAAGGGAAAAAAGAAAATGAAAATATCCTTTGAGGCAGTGCACTAGACCACGTGAGACAAAGGGGTGTGATACCAGCAGAAGATGCACTGGGGGTGTCTGAGGAAAGAGGAGTCGGGATGAAGGTGGGTTATGAAGTTACGGTCGCCATTGTTCGGGAACAGCATCTCACTGGGTGGAGCTCGGCCTGGCTTCAGCACTGTGGCAATCCTCTCCTGGCTGAGAAATGTTTTCTCTGGGACACTGTGCTAATTAACCGTGAGTGTGACCTTGACAGGAGGTCCTCACAGTCTCAGAAACAAACTGCGGAGTCTCTAGATTGAGTTTGTTGAGGGAGAAGACCGACCTGTGACCTGTCATTAGTGTGGACTTCTCTCTTTCTTTCTTTCTTTCTCTCTTTCTTTCTTTCTTTCTTTCTTTCTTTCTTTTTTTCTTTCTTTCTTTCTTTCTTTCTTTCTTTCTTTCTTTCTTTCTTTCTTCCTTTCCTTTCCTTTTTTAAGGTTTATTTTTGTGGGCTGGAGAGATGGCTCAGTGGTTAGATCACCAACTGCTCTTCCAGAGGTCCTGAGTTCAAATCCCAGCAACCACATGGTGGCTCACAACCATCTATAATGGGATCCAATGCCCTCTTCTGGTGTATCTGAAGACAGCTACAGTGTATTTATTTTATAAATAAAATAAATCTTTTAAAGACACGGTGCTTGTGAGGATGTCAGAGAATAGTTCTCTCCTCCTGTAATGTGGGTCTGGACATGAGTTCAGATTCTCATGCACAATGGCTTCTTATCTGTTCATCTCACCAGCCCTGAACTTAGAACATTTCCAGACTGGTTGTAGTGTTCAGAATCCGTGAAGCCAACTGTATTGTTGCCTTATCTGACTAGATCAGACTTAGCACTCTCCCCACCATGGCTGTCCTGCAACTTACACTGTAGACTAGACTGGACTCCAACTCACAGAGATCTGCCTGCCTCTGCCTTCTGGGATTTTTTTTTTTAATTTATTTATATGATGTACTTGTCTTCAGACACACCAGAAGAGGGCATCAGTAAATCTCAAGCATAATTACACTGGTCATGCCTATGGAATAGATACACACCAAGTCTTAGACCCTCACTGGGGGATTCTAGGCAGGGGCTCTACCACTGAGCCACGCCCCCAGCCCCTCACTGGGGATTCTAGGCAGGGGCTCTACCACTGAGCCACACCCCCAGCCCCTCACTGGGGGATTCTAGGCAGAGGCTCTACCACTGAGCCACGCCCCCGGCCCCTCACTGGAGGATTCTAGGCAGGGGCTCTACCACTGAGCCACGCCCCCAGCCCCTCACTGGGGGATTCTAGGCAGGGGCTCTACCACAGAGCCACACCCCCAGCCCCTCACTGGGGGATTCTAGGCAGGGGCTCTACCACAGAGCCACACCCCCAGCCCCTCACTGGGGGATTCTAGGCAGGGGCTCTACCACTGAGCCACGCCCCAAGCCCATCACTGGGGAATTCTAGGCAGGGGCTCTACCACTGAGCCACGCCCCCAGCCTCTCACTGGGGGATTCTAGGCAGGGGCTCACCAAGCAATATTCTCAGTCTTCCTACAACTTTTTAAACATTATTTTGTTTTTTAAGTTAATTAATTACCAATTGTGAGGGTTGCATCTGCATGTATGCCTGCAGGCCAGAAGAGGGCATCAGATAACATTATACATAATTGTGAGCCACCGTGTGGTTGCTGGGATCTGAACTCAGGACCTCTGGAAAAGCAGTCAGTGCTCTAACCACTGAGCCATCTCTCCAGCCCATTTACTTATTTTATCTGCATATTTGTGTTTGGGGTTTTTTTGTCTGCATGTAATGACCACTATGCATGTGTCTAGTACCCACAGAGACCGGAAGAAGGTATCAGATCTCTTGGAACTTGAGTTATATAGATTGTGAGCTGCCGTGTGGGTGCCAGGAACTGAATGCAGATCCTCTTGAAGACCAGCCCATGTTCTTAACCGCTGGGCCATCTCTCCAGCTGTCCCCTCCCCAGTACTTGAGACTGGGTCTCATTTAGTTGCTCAGGCCTTCTAAGTAGCCATGACAGGCCTGTGCCACCAGACCATCTCTAGCTTGCCTGAAACTGTGACTGTCCCTTAGGAGTCTAAGAGCCCCAGTTGCTTTCATGTCCTCACGGGTAATGCCAGATGCCCTGCTACTGGTAAGGCTAACAGGAGTATCCACTGTTCAATCTGATTTTATTGAAAAGGAAACATACAAAAATCATGTACAAAAAAAATTAACCAAACATGTACAGAAAATTCATTCCAGTATATCTACAGCAGTGCATGTACAGTATTTTACAGGCTGGGCCGTCCCTCCCCGCTCCCAGACTCCTCCCTCTTCTGAGACTTCCCCCCTCCCTGACTCCCCATCTTCCTCCCCAGCACTTGGCCCGGGGGACTAAGGCTGGGGTGGCTTCCGCCAATATCTCCCACCCCCCAAATGAACGCCAGTGGTCACACGTGCTCTCTCTAAACCTATGCAATGGGATGGATGGGAACTGGGGGGGTGGTCCCGGGCAGAGCACAGGATTCACAGTCTGGACCCCTCCTGGACACCCCCAGATGAAGGTGAGGCAGGCATCGGTCACCGCCCGCCGGCGGCTCAGGGAAGATGGCTGGGCACTGGGTTGAAAAGGCCTTCGCATGCCCCCCATTCTCTGGCTCCAGGAGGCTAGTGGTCAGGTTTGGCTCATATGCTCTTCACAGGCCCCCTCCTCAGGAGGAGGGGGGGAAGCACCAGGGGCCTGAAGTCAGGCCCAAAGTGAAGGCGCACTGGGGACACCCCCAGCATCCCCCCTGCAGCTGGAACGGGCAGCCAGCACCAGCAGCCTTTCCTGAGATGGTGGTGGGCGGCAGAGGCGGGCGGCTCGGTCCCCACCCCCTCGGTCACCATGAGTCCTTCAGCCCTCCCTTCCCTGGCTTTCGGGAGGCCAGGGTCCCCCAAGTCCGTATCTCCATCAGTGCACCCAGGCTGCCCGGGCTCGAGTAGCTTCCCTTGCCTGCCCCTGGGACAAGCAAGGCTGGCAGTCCAGCATGCTACATGGTGCAGAAAAAGTCCCCCGCGCTGGCCAGGGTGTCAGAAGGCGGAGGGGGTCCTGCCCCCCAAGTCTCCGACGTCCCCCGGGCGGGTGTAGGCACCTAGTTGGGCTCCATTTCTGGGGCTCCAGGATCCCTGGGTAAGGGGAGGAGTCCCATGAAGAGATTGTACATGACCCTCCAAGGCGAGGGTCGGTGTTGCTGCTGCTCTTGTCTCTGGGGAGAGAAAGAAGTGGGCATCAGCTTGGACCCGTAGACAGTGAGCACAACCTTCTTCCCAGCTGTCCTTCTGCCCCTCACCAGGGCACAACCCTCCCAGCATAGGTGCAAAGGGACAGGGCTCTAAGGGGTGGGCTAAAATGCAGCCCATTCAAGGTGAGAGACAGGTGTGGTGGCTTGCACTCCCAACCTTAGCACGATTCACTACATTTGTGCTAGAACACAGGCTCCTTCCTATCTGGAAAAACCAAACCAACCAAACAAAAGGCTGTTGGGATGTGGGAGAGAGTGAAGAAGGAGAGAGCAGACGAGCCATCCAAGCAAGGCTGAGAGTGCCTCTTGTCAATGCTGGCTTCGGGGAACCCCTGTTCTCTCCCTGGTGGCAGAAAAATTTAGTGTCTAGATTCCCTCTGTAATGGCCCAGGCCTAGAATCCCAGTAGTTCATGAGGCTGAGGCAGGAGGACAGAAAGTTCAAAACCTGCCTGAGCTGGAGAGTGAGTTCAAAGCCAGTGTGAACAGCTCATTAAGAGCCAGCTTAAAAGACAGAGAGAGAGAGAGAGAGAAAGAAAGAGAGAGAAAGAGAGAAAGAGAGAAAGAAAGAGAGAGAGAGAGAGAAAGAAAGAGAAAGAGAGAGAGAGAGAAAGAATGGAGAGAGAGAAAGGAAGGAAGAAACAAGAAACAAAGAAGGGGCTTTTATTCGGTCCCTCCACCGGTTACAAGGCCAAGCAGATCCAACCTGGCTCACCCTCCTAGTTTCAAACAAGCCTACAATCCACTCCACTGGAAAGATGTCAGGCTAATGACCCCAGTGGAGTACATGCCCAGAACTAGCCCAGGCTTCCTGAGCCCTCCTCCGCCTCCTTGCAGCTGGGCAAGCTGGTGGGTGCCACCTTGTGATCTCACAATCTTTATACTTAGCATATTTGGGGGAACACGGAACCCTGGGTGTTCACTCTGAATACAACAGCACCAGGGCCAAGCCAGGCAATGGCGTCTCTTAGAAAAGAGGAAAAAATTTAAAAAAGCTAGATGGTGTCTCCTGCAAAGCCACACCTTTTGCAACTCTGAGTTCCTGGCAAGTCTGTCTGTTTTACAGAGTGAGTTCCAGGACAGCACACAGAGGAACCTCTTGCAAGACCAAAAGGGAAAAAGAAAAGAAAATCTTTTTGTTTTTGAGACATGATCCCATGTAGCTCAGGCTGTCCCGGAACTGAAAAATGTAACCGAGGATGACCCAGACCTTAAGGCTCAGTGTCTCCTAGACAATCGATCCCAACTGAGCTACATCAGCCTTCCCTCAACTTTAAAAAAAAACAAAACCAAAATAAAACGAAAACACTATCTAATGTGTCTGTGTTGGCAGATCCCAAGGGGAGCTGGATCCCTGGAAATGGAGTTACAGGCAGTTGCTTGCCGGCTGAGAATCTGGCCCGGGTTCTCTTAACCACTAAGCCCCCTTTAACGTGTGTGTGTGTGTGTGTGTGTGTGTGTGTGTGTGTGTGTGTGTGTACGCACATGCGCATGAGAGAAACTAGACTGTCATTTACTACGTGGGTCCTGGGGATCGAACTCAGTTAATCAGTTTTGATGGTGAGCACCTTTATCCTCTGAGCCACCTCAAAGGCTCTTTATTTCTGAAGCAGGGTATCACTAGCTTGCCCAGGCTGACTTTGAACTTTCTTTTCCCCTCCCTAAGTAGATGGGAATACAGGAAGCGGCCACCAGGCCACGCTACTGCTACTCTGCTATGTCTCTAGGATGTGCTCAGTGTTAACCAATGAAGAGAATGGAGGACTTCGGAAAGCCATAGTTAGGGGAAGGCGCGCCACAGCGAGGATGGGAGCTAAAAACAACGCCCCTGGCTGTGCATCTAAGCGGGTGCAAAAAAAAAAAAAAAAAAAAAAAAAAAAAAAACCGAAAAAGCAACAAAACACCTGCTGGGTGTGAGTCTTGGCTGGGAGGACGTCCCCTTTACAAAAGGTAAGGGACAGGGCCTGGGAGCAGAACGAGGGATCTGTACCCATCCAACGTCAGTGGGGTGCGCTTCCCCCTCCCCCCTCTGTTGCAATCAGCAAACAATGCAAGGGCCATGTGCAGAGTGTACAGCGCTAGGGGCGGGCACTGGGATCTGGGGGTTCGGTGAGGGGCTCCGACCTAGGGGGAGCGAACGGCGGGCCTGGCCCAGGGCGATGCCGGCTCAAAGCAACCGGCGGGAGGCGCTGCGGGGCGCAGCTCGGCGGGGGCGGGCGGGGCGGGCGCGGCGCGCTGCTGACTCACCCGCTATAAATAGCCCGGGATATAGGAGCCGCCGCGCCGAGCGCCGCCCTCAGTCCCCGCGGCCGCGGGCTCCGAGCACCGTTCCCCGACCCTGCCTGGGGCTCCGGTCCTGATCCGGCCCACACCGGATCCCCGCATCCAGCCGATTCCTCCCCCAACGCCCCCATCTGCTTGTCCCCGGCGCGACCTCGCGCGCGCTGGGCCAGCAGCTGCAGCACATCTGGCGGGGGCGTGCGGCCCCCTCCCCACCTGCCCGCCGCCCCACACTCACCCGCCGCTCGTACTGCGCGTTGAGGTCGTCCGCCATCCGCCGCAGCTGGGCCCCGATCTCCCGGGCCCACTCCTCCTCCTCCACGCGCACTCCTGGGGCGGCTTGGGTGGGGCCTCCCGCCAGGGCCTCCGGGGCGCTGGGCACGGGCGACTCTAGGTGCTGCTGGGCTGGCGACAGCGAGGGCTGAGGACCTGGGAGAGGGGGAAAGGGGCGTGGTCACCATCCACCCAGTTTGTCCGGAGGCGTCCGGGAGCCACTAGGTGCCTTTTCCTCCGCTTCTCCCCTCAGCCATAAAAATTTGTTTTTCCCCACTCTTCCCCGCAGGGTCCTGGAATGGGGACTTGAGGAAGTGGCTCTGGGTCACCTGGATGGCCAGTTACCCACTAAAGCTCATGTCAGTGTGGAAAGTCCCTCAACTTATCCGACCTAAGTATCCCTATTCTAATACCGGGTCAAATCTAGCCTGCTCCATTTGACAGACAGGGAAACTGAGGCCGCACCCAGAGTAGTGACCAAGGTCATACGGGGATACCGCCACTGACCCCACCCAGTCACCACTCTCCGGCTCACTCGTGCCCAACCACAGTGAGGCCACACCCCCGGATGTGGCATTGGCCTGATGACCAGAAGGCCAGACTGGGGCTAACCCAGGAGGAATAGGGTTTGGGTGGGGGTGGCAGGGGTACTGGGTGAGACCCTGCCCCACCCCTCTGGCGCTCATCCTTGTCCCTCCCTCACATCACACCAGGTCCTGGGCCTCAGTTTCCATCCCTGAATCTAGTCCTGAAACGCAGGGAAAGTTGGAAAGTTTTTCTCTCTCTAACCTCTGGGCTCGGGAGACTGTAAGGGGAGGTGGGGGGCAGATGGAAAGGGAAACCCAGATGGTCATTACCCCAGCCGGGCACCACAGGGTTAACATCCCATCAGGCGAGGGACCTTTAACCCTTCCCTCCCTGAGCCTCACCCTCTCCCCGAGGGGGACTTTCCCAACACAATGGCCCCTCCCCCCTCCTTCCTTCCCGGGGACTGCGGACTAACCCTGCCACTGCCAAAGAGATTCAAATAAAAGGGTCAGGTCTCCGACCCCTCCCCAAAGTCCTGAGGTGACAGTCCTCCCACTGGCCACACTCCTTCCCACTGCAATCCTCAGGGGGGGTGGGGGCGCCCAGGGACCCAAGCTGGGGGAGGGGAGCTCAGAAACAGCTGTTGCCCGAGGCCCGGGAAGGGACGTGGGCTGCAACTCGGGGGACTGCAGTCAGATTCCAAGAGGGACTTCCCATTCGACCTGGCCCCTTTATCCATGTCTCCCACTCTGTCTTCCTGGTTCTTGCTACACAAAGACCACACTGGCCACACCCTCCGGTGGCCCCACTCAGCTCCACTCCCGCTTCAGCTTCTCCGGGCACGGGGGCGGGCACTCACCGTCCGGGCGCGGGCCTCGGGGCCGGCTGCGGTGACCCCCAGGCCAGCGGGGGGCCCCCAGGGCGGCGGTGACGGCAGGCGGGGCGGTGGGGGCGCAGAGGTAGGCGGCCGGCAGCAGGGCAGGGGCAGCAGGGGCGGCGGGCAGGCCGGGCTCGCAGAGGCCGCAGGATACAGCGGAGGGCATCAGGCGGCCAAGCGGGAAGGGACGCGGGCTGTCGCGGGCTAGGCCCTCTACGGGCTCCGGAGAGCTGCCCTCCTGGCGTGCGCGGGCCATGGCGCTCCCTGGAGCCTGCGGGACACGGCAGGAGGTCAGTGGAGCGACTGCAGGGGGGGGCTGCAGGACTCCACCTCTCAGACACCCCTCCTGGAAGTCACTCACACCCAGGAGGGGATGACCCCAGGGACAGCCTAGCCGGGACACTTGGTGATGGGCGCACAGACTGCGTCTGGGGCTTGTAGCAAAGCCCACGAGGAAAACTGCCTAGGACTCTCAGGGCTTGGGCCGGGGAGAACTTTCTCAACAGAGAAGAGCGCAGCAGGGGTGCTGGGGCTCCCGGGATACACCGAGCTGTCTCGGAACCCATGTGTGTGTGATGGGGAGACACCAGAGAACTCAAGGAAGTGTCCAACTTCACCGCCCCTCCCAACCCCCACTCCCCCAGTGAGGTGGCTCACTCAGAAACACATGGGGACACACTCAGACGTGCACACACAGCTATCCAGGGCCCTCCCCACACATTTCCAGCAGTCTCACGCTGACCTGCTGCTGGCATGCCCGCGCTCACCCACCCACAATGCAGCCGTCACACACACAACAGACTCAAGACTTCAACGTGTTTCTCCCGCATGCACACGGACGACCCGAAGGCACAAGACACTCCTACCCTACCTTAGCACACGCACCCTCATCATCTCAAAACACACCTGAATGTGCACCCCCCCAACTTGGAGCTCCTGAGACTCAACAGCCGCCCATAGGCACATGTCATCATAACCAGATAGATCATCCCCCCTCGCGTGCGGGCCACATGGGGAGGTACTAGCCGCAGCTGGTAGAAGCCATCCGTCCAGCCTCCCCTCTCAGCCCCAATACACCACAGCCAACTGTCAGCCCCAGAAAACACACACACACACATGCACACACAGCCCAGCAGCACACACACCTAATGCAGAGACAGAAAACACTGGCCTCACGTGACTGGTATAAACACTACAGAGAGAGAGAGAGAGAGAGAGAGAGAGAGAGGAGAGCCACATGACACATAGCTACAGATCACCGTGACAAACCCCTCAGACCCAAAACACACACACACACACACACACACACACACACTGCATGCAGAGACAGAAAGGCTGGCACTGAACCCTCCAGACCCCCCCTCCCAGAACCCTTCACGCTCTGTGCCTTGTGCCTACTCAGAAGTCACCCAGGGAGCGATCAGGCACTGGGTGGCATCCCATCCCAAAAACTGGGTGCAGCAGATGCTTGTCTTGGAGACACCCAGAGACAGCGCGCGCGCGCGCGCACACTCACACATACACACACGCAGCGCACACACGGGCGAGACCCCTGCACAGCAACACAGCTCACTCAAGCGACACACAAACACAGCTCAAGTGCCCCCCTTCGTCCGCACCACCACCACCACCAGCACTACCAGGCAAGCGACAGGTCCCCCTATTCACCCCTTAAGAGCACACGTAGACAACTCTGGTTTGGGGAATGGCCACCCACACCCGTAAACGGACAGGTGCACCCCACCCCACAGACACGCGGGCAAGGACTCACGCAGACACCCCTCCTGGTGACAAACGCCAACATCTCGGTGTGGGGATACAAACTCGGGAGCCAGACAGGAGCACACACACCCAGGCGAGACACCTGCAGATCCACAGCCCCGCACGCGCGGTCCCCGCCGCCCCTCCGCTGTCACAGCCCCCCCCCCACGCCGCCACGTGCGCCCGCCCCGCCCGCTCAGCGCGCGCGGGGCCAATAACCGGCTGTTGCTGGGGCGCAGCCCCCGCCCGCGGGAGCCACAGCCTCCGCCGCCCCCTGTCGCCGCCCCCGGCGGGCGCGCGCTCTGGGTGTGGCCGATCGTCGGTGCCACCCCCCACCCTGACCCTCCCGCAGTGGGACTCGGGGGACCCGAGCGAGCCCAGGGCCACGCTTGCTCCCCGGTCTCACTGGCCACCAGGGGGCGCGGGCGAGCCCGAACCCCATTGTTTGTAAACAAACCCGCCAGACCGCTGTGGCACCTGTGCGCCCAGACGGGGCGCCCCGAGTCCCAGGTGCTTCCTTCCCGCCCGCCCGGCCCAGCCTTAGTCCCAGTGATGAAAGCTGGGGCACAGGCTGCGGGAATGCAAGGCGACCGCCCTCTCTGCCCGTGCACCCCGTCACCTCCTCCAGGGAGCCCTCCTGGCCTGGCCGCTCGTAAGCAGCGTTGGGGATCGTGGTGCACACTCACCCCGGGGGCATGAACACGCCGGAGGAAAGAGGCGATGGGGTGGCGGGCGCCTGCCTTTTGGAGGGCTCGCCCGCCGAGTGGCTTGCTACTGAGGCTCTTTGCTGCTGCTGCTGCTCTAACTGCAGTGGCTGCTGCTGCTGTTTCTGGCGCGTTCGTGTCTGCGTCCAGATCACCGCTGCTGCCTGCTCGCTGGTGTCGCCGCCGCCTCCTGGGCGCCCCGCTCGCGTGTGGCTCAGCGTCGGATCTCAGGCCTCCCGGCAGATCCCCGGGCCCCGCTCGCTCGGCGGCCGCCCCGCCCCGCCCCGCCTCTCGCTGGCTCCCACGCCCCGCCCCCGCGTGACGCCAGGGCCCCGCCCGCGGCCCGGGACAAGTTGGGGCTTGCAGGCGGGCGCCGCGCCCCCTATCTCCGCGCGGGGGGTTTCCCAAGCAGCCAGAGGGGCGGAGCGAGGCCTGGTCCGGGCAGGAGGAACACCGTGAGGACAGCCCAGACTTAGGGTGTCCGGACACACGCTTGACACACTGACACACTGACTGGGACCCACACCCACACCCGAGGAGTACGCTCAGACTGAAGGACTGGCACACCAGGGTGCCCCAATCACTGCTGACAGAGCCACAGGGACAGGAAGTCAGACCAAAGGCACGGATCCGGGACAAGGGCCTTGGCACACAAGCTCACACAGCCCCAGACGTGCAGATTCTCTTCCTTACTGATTCACAGAGACACACACAGACAATGACAACCCCACACATAGTTGCACAAACCGTATTCATGCAGACTCAGACTCACAAACCCCATGTCCCCAGATGCCGAGGGCATTCGCACTACACTCAAGCTGAGTGACCCCTTCTCTGAGCAACTTCCTGACAGGTTCAGAAGGACACACACTACAATCCAAAGAGCACTCCCAGGCTGTCACCCGCAAGAGCTGCCAAAGCACACCCACCGAGATCTCTGCCTGATCCTACCAAACACACCAATCACATACAGAAGAAACTGACCCCTGACCTGCACAAAGTTACTCCTGGGACAGGTTCCCGCTAAATGGCTCGATGGTGGGATACACCCGTGAACATAAACACCTGGCCCCGCGAAGTACCAATCTGGCACTGGCCACGAGGGGAGGAGGCAGCCCTGAGCTCCTGGCACTGACAAGCCCGGGCAGCCCCCTGCACCCTATCTCACCCTGTCTGCTGTTTCTGTTCCCTTTTCCTTTTCTAAAAGTCATTTCCCTTCCCTTCTGAAACAGTGACCCTTCCTCCTCCCAAGCCTTGGACACCAGTCTCTCAAAGCACCTGATGGACTCTCTGCGTCTCACCCAAACTCAGTCACCTGACTAAGTACCTGTGGGTGCCCAGCACTGGACAGGCTTAAGGATGTCACACAGCCATGTGATAAATGACACTCGAAAAGGAAAAATCACGGCCACTTACACCTGTCTTCCCAGCACTTGGAGAAGTCTGTCTGAGATACATTATGTAGTGAGTTCCAGGCCCACTTTTGTGCACAGCAAGTGATCTTTTTCAAAAAAAAAAAAAAAAAAAAAAAAGACCAAGTTGTGGAGAATGCTTACAGTTCTTCCCAAGGACCTGGGTTCTGTCCCCAGTACTAACCACAGGAGGCTCACAATGTAACCCTAACTCCAGGGAATCTGTTGCCACTGGTCACCTTAGACACCTGCATCTGTGTCCACAGACTTTCTGACACACTCGCACACACACACAAACACACAATTAAAAATAAAAGAACCCACAATTAGACAATATGCAGACAGTGAGGGACCTTGGAGCACTCAGCTGTCCTCATTAAATGCCTCTCCCCAGGGTTCAGGGATCCGTGCAGAAGAGGAGGTGGAAAGATCACCAGAGGTGACAGATGACTCCAAGGAAAAGTGTCTTCTGGACACTGCCTGTGTGCACACACCTCACGCACACAGGTTCACAATAGACACAATTCCAGCACTGAGTCGGGTAGGACACAAGGTCCCATTTCTAGCCCAGAAGCAATTTGTAATTGATTCCTTCTGGGGGAGGAACTTCTCTTCGATGGAGTGTCACTGGGATTCTCCAGGACAGGTCTCAGCACCCACCCCCCCAACACACACACACACACGTAGTTGGCCAACTGAAAACAGACTGCATGGTTTGTTTTTTGTGTGCTTTTTGCCTGAGTTTAGTTTTGGTTCGATCTTTTTGGTTTTGGTTTGATTTTTGGTTTGGTGGGGTTTGTTTTGCTGAGACAGAGAGAGAAGGACCGCTAAGTTGGGTGTGTGGGGAGGTGGGCACGATCTGGGAGGAACTGGGGGGACAGGCAGGTCAAAACATACTGCACAAAAATTAATAAATAAAAAAGCAGTTAGGTATGACGGCGCATGCCCTTAGTCTCAGCACTTGTGGCAGCGTCAGGAGGATCCGTGAATTTGAAGCAAGACTTAACTCTATAGCAGCTTCTAGGCCAGACTGCATAGAAAAAAAAAATCCTGTCTCAGAATAATCTACAGAAAACGAACAAAACCACAACCACCAACAAAAAGACCTGTCCCAGGACCAGGATCTTGGATCTCCTAGCAAATCAGGGGGCAGGACCTCAGGAGAGATCTTCCTTTTTTTGAACACCTGAGACTGTAGATTTTAGACACACACACACACACACCTCCCCATCCCTTTCTTCTTTGGCCTTTCTCCCATGGTTTTGTGGTCCTTTGGGTCTCTCCTCACCAGCTTACTTGGCACTCGTGGGCAGACATTGATAGGCAATACAACACCCCCTTTCCTTTGGGGAACAACAGGTTTGATGAGTCTGAGTATATCTTTTACTGGGTTCGGTGGGCCAAGACTGTCCTGGGTCTGCAGAGACAGGAGGGTAGGAAAAACAAGGCCTGCGTGGGGAGACCTCGGTTCAAAAGCAAAGAGAATACTTGCCTAGCAGACATGAGGCCCTGGGGTCCAGCCCCAGCACCACAGATGTACAAAATACATTAATTAATTAAAATAACCTCCCACATGTATATGCTAAGAATACAGCGGTAGACTGCTTGCTTAGCACGCATAAAACCATGGTTTTGGTCCTCAGCAAACGTGATGGAGCGGTGGGCAGCTACACTGGGAATTTGAGTCACACCGGGGATGTATGAGATCCTACCTCAAACCAGCAAACCACAGCGAGTGCACAGCAGATACAAAAGTAGGGTTTTTTTTTTTTTTTTTCTTGTTGCCCCTGATACTGGGTTTCTCTGTGTAGCCTTGGTTGTCCTGGAACTTGTTCGAGGTTGGTCTCGAACTCAGATCAGCCTGCCTCTACTTCCTGAGTGCTGGGATTAAAGGCATGTGCTACCACAGCCCAGCTGGCTGTAAAGGTTTATTTCTGACTGTTGGTCAGGCTCAGAGGCACCAGCATAGCCCTGCTTTTGACTTATTAAATGAGATGCTTCTTGAAGTCATTAAACGCAGCGCCTGACACGAAGGCCTAATCAGTATTTGCTGTTGTCATTAGTAGGACTAATTAGGAACAGTGTGTTTGCTCAGGGCCTCACAGGGAAGTAGCTGGGAGGGGACAGGCTCCTGCCTGTGTGTGTCCTTTCTTTTGGGCCCCTCTCTCCCCATCCAGTGACCTCCAGCCACTAACAGCAGACCAGACTGGCAGGAATGTTCCTCCAAGACGGAATGAAGTATGGAATGGGTGGGAAATCTGACTGGATACACCCAGGTCTCAGCCCCCCTCAGAAGCATCTCTGAGGTCGATCATCCTGTCACTCCACACCCAATAGTTAAGGTCAAGAGCCATCATCAGACACTGTCTTGTGATAAAGGCCACCTTGGTGTTTCAGGCTTGTCACACCAGCTACGCTGGAGGTGGAGGCAGGAGGATGAAGAAATCAGCTGCTTGCTGATGTCCCGTAACAAGAAGTGGAATGAGGACTGAGCTGAGGCCACCAAGACGGGTAGGCAGAGCTGGGCAGTGGTGGCTTACACCTTTGGTCCCAGCACTCAGGAAGACGCAGGGGAATCTCTGTGAGTTCGAGGCCAGCCTGGTCGACAAAGTGAGTTTTAAGAAGGCCAAGGTTTACATAGAGAGACCCTGTGTCAAAATAAAATAAAGAAGGAAGTGAAGAAAAAAAAAGTAAAAAGGAAAAGATCAGGTAAAGAGACCTCCAGCCGATGCCAGCAATTTGGTGATTTCTGAGATCCACATAGTTAAAAGTGAGAGCCAACTCCTGTGAGTTTTCTTTTCTTTTAAATAATGTAACTCTTTTTAAAAAAAAGATTTATTATATATGAGTACACTGTAGATGTCTCCAGACACACAAGAAGAGGGAACCAAATCTCATTACAGATGTGAGCCACCATGTGGTTGCTGGGATTTGAACTCAGGACCTCTGGAAGAGTAGCCTGTGCTCTAACCACTGAGCCATCTCTCCAGCCCTTATCTATCTTTTTTTTTTTTTTTTTTTTTAAGAACGGTAGAGTCCTAAGCCACCAGCGTGTGTCTGTGGAGTGGGGTTGTGGAGATGAAGGCGTGGCTTAGCGGTAGAATGTGCAAGAGAAACCTCAGCATTTCAAATAAGTAAGGGTTAGGAACTGCTGGGGACTGTGGCTAAAAGTGTGTCAGTAGGTCAAAGGCTCAAAGACTGCCTTTTTGTTCGTTTGTTTGGTTGGTTATTGAGACACGGTTTCTCTGTGTAGCCCTGGCTGTCCTGAAACTCACTTTGTAGCCCAGGCTGGCCTCAAACTCACAAGAGATCCTCCTGCCTCTGCCTCCCGAGTGCTGGGAGTAAAAGGCTTGCGTCACCTCTATCTGGCTATTCAGCTTACTTTTTAATAACATATCTAAGTTTCATGTGCATTCCTGTCTTCTCTGCATGTGTATCTGTATGACAGTGTCAGATGCCCTAGGGCTGCTCTTACAGACCTTGAGAGTTGAGATGTGGGTGCTGGGAACTGAACCTGGGTCCTCTGAAGAGCAGCCAGTGCTCTTAGCCACCGGGTCATCTCTTCAGCCCCTCACCTTATTTTCTCAGGCCTTTTGCTGACTGGCTACACTGGTTAGCTAGTGAACCCTGGTCGTCCTGTCTGCCTCCCTGTGCTGGGTTACAGACCTACACTACAGCAATCTAGCTCTGTACGAAGGTGCTGAACTGAACTCAGGTCCCCGCACTTAAGCTGCAAGCACTTCACCCACCGAACCATCTCCCCAGCTCCACACAGCCGCGTTTCCCTTCACTCTAGGGCAGTGGTTCTAGGTTGGTGGGTGGTGAGCCCTATCAAATATTTACATTTCGTTCATAACAGTAGCAAAACTACAGCCACGAAGCATCAGCGAGGACAATTTTACGGCTGGCGTCACCACAGTCTGAGGTATTGTTGGGCTGCAGCATTAGGCAGGCTGAGAACCATTGCTCTAGGGTGACACAGGCTGAATTTGGCTGCATTTCCACTTTCATCTTCACATTGTCTTCCAGCATCCTACCAGGACTCTAGGCTTAAAACAGCGTCAGACGGGTGTGGTGGCCACTCCTTTAATCTCAGCACTCAGGAGGAGGAGGCAGGTGGATCTCAATGAGTTCAAAGCCAGCCTGGTCTATAGAGTGAGTTCTAGGACAGCCAGGGCTACACAGAGAAACCCTGTGAGAGACCTGGGCTTCTCCTCTGCTGCTCTATAGACATGTAGGATTGAATAAACCTTTGTGGGGCACTGTAGCATGCTTAGTAACATCTGACCTCCTCAGCCCACAGGATGCCACAGCACCTCTCCGAACAAGGCAGAACATTCCCTGGAGGTGGGATGCAGTTCAGTGGTAGAGCCCCTGCCTAGAATCCCCCAGTGAGGGGCTGGGGGCATGGTTCAGTGGTAGAGCCCCTGCCTAGAATCCCCCAGTGAGGGGCTGGGGGCATGGTTCAGTGGTAGAGCCCCTGCCTAGAATCCCCCAGTGAGGGGCTGGGGGCGTGGCTCAGTGGTAGAGCCCCTGCCTAGAATCCCCCAGTGAGGGGCTGGGGGCGTGGCTCAGTGGTAGAGCCCCTGCCTAGAATCCCCCAGTGAGGGGCTGGGGGCGTGGCTCAGTGGTAGAGCCCCTGCCTAGAATCCCCCAGTGAGGGGCTGGGGGCGTGGCTCAGTGGTAGAGCCCCTGCCTAGAATCCTCCAGTGAGGGGCTGGGGGCGTGGCTCAGTGGTAGAGCCCCTGCCTAGAATCCCCCAGTGAGGGGCTGGGGGCATGGCTCAGTGGGAGAGCCCCTGCCTAGAATCCCCCCAGTGAGTTGAGATGTAAAACTAGTGCAGTCCCTGGTGCAAATCTGTAATTCCAACACTGAGGGGCTAAGACAGGACAGGCCAAATTCGAAGCTGACCTGATCCCCACGTGCTCCCGTTTTGCTCTGCTGGAGACTGAACTCAGTCAACCGTTGTGTCACTCAGGTATATCTTTCATTTTCTGAGACTGGGTCTCCTTCTGTGACTCAGGCTGGCCTCGAACCTGCCCTAATCATCCTGGCTCAGCCTTTATGTACTGGCATGACAAAATCGAGCCACCATGCCCAGTTTTGTTTTGTTTTTTTAATGTGCGTTGGTGTTTTGCCTGAATGTACGTCTGTGTGAAGGTGTTGGATTCCCAGAACTGCAGTTACAGACGGTTGTGAGCTGCCCTGTGGGTGCTGAGAATTGAATCCAGGTACACACACACACACACACACACACACACACACGATGCCCAGCTTCTCAAACTTTATGTTATTTGTAAGCAGCCCAGGCTAGCCCAGGACTTGAGGTACCCTCTCTACCCCAGGCTCCCAAGTGCTGTCCCCTGAGCTAGGCTTCTTCTTGTGCACAGTGTGGTGGGTAAGCTCCCAGACTCTGAAGCTAGCTTCCCAAATAATCTGGTGGAGTATCTCTGCTTCTTTCTGTCTTTTTCTCCTCATGTGCCCCCAAAGCAAACATCTGTGGACCTTGATTTGCAATGCTTGCTGCGACCGGTTGAGGACCGTTCCAGTCACACATTTCCTGTGGGAAGCTGGCTCCGGAAATTTAGGTGTCAGGGCTGAAGATGTGGCTGCTGTACTGTCTGCTAAGGATTCATGAAGCGCCAGGTCCAGTCTCAAGCACCGCGTTAGAGTAGGCATAGTTATGCATGTCAGAATGAAGAGGGTCAGAAGTTCAAGGTCATCTTGTGCTTGTAGTAACTTCTACACCACTCTAGGCTATATGAGACCCTGTCAATATTTAAACTATTTTAAATAAAATAGACAAACATGTCAGCCAGACTTGGTGTTTCGCCCCCGTATCCCAGCACTGGAGAGGCTGAGGCAGGAGAATTGCTGCAAGTTAGAGGCCAGTCTTGTGTTATATGAGACCATGTTTTAAGAGTAAAGTTGAGTAAGACGGACGGACATGATGGTGAGAAGGTCTTTAAACCCAGGACCCAGGAGGCAGAGGTGGGCCCATCTCTGTGAGTTTCAGGGCAGCCTGGTCTACATAGAAGGGTTCAGGCCTGTTAGGGCTAAGCAGTGAGCCTGTGTCTTACAAAAACAATTAAAATAACCATAAAGTAAGCAGTTGTCAGCTCAGCGTGGAAGAAATGCACACGCGTCATCCTAGCGCTTCAGGCGCTGAGGGTGGAGTATTGTGAGTTGGCGGCCAGCATGGATTGCAGAATGAGACCCTGTCTAAAATGTAAAAATGAAAAATTTAAAAAGCAGAAAACTGCAGCTCAGGAGTTGGGAAGGACTTAACTTTCCACCGCAGGGCCCTGGTCCGGTTAGGGAGCGACATCCTGGGTCCCCACGCGGGGCCGGGATGCATTGGGCGGCGGGGCGTCCGGGCGTCCGCAGGGTCCGAGCTGCGCGTGTGAAGGTTACAGCTCCGCGCCGGGCGGGGGCCGCGCTGTTGCTGGGGTCTGCGGGGCCTGCCTGCGCCCGCGCCCTGCCTCCATCTCGGCCAGCCAGTGAGCGGTACTTGCCGCCGTTGCCAGGGGAAACTCGCCGCCCCGTTACCCAGCAACAAGCCTGGCCCAACCAGGCGCGAGGAGCCTCAAAGCCCCGCCCGCCGCTGCCCATCGCGTGCCCAATGCCAGGCGGGCAGAGCCGGCCCGGCTCCCGGAGACGGCGAGAGCTCTCATTGGCTGCCGCCAAAGTCCTCCCGGATCTGGGGGAGCCCTAGTTGTAGGGCGGGGGAGTGAGGGAGTCGGGCCCCGGGGAGCTGCAGGCTGCGAGCTCTGAGGCTGGTTGGGGTGAGACCTCGGCTCTTCATGCTGCCCCGCACATTTGCAGGGCAAGGATGTGCGGTTAAGGGATGGGACGGAGTGGAGGTGGGGGTGAGGGGTGTGTAAAGTGCCCCACGCCACTGCTGGAAGGTCCCATGGAGTTGGTCTTAGGAAAATAGTCACTAAGTATCTCCCTTCTATAGAGAGACCTTTGCAGGCTGACCCCACGAAGGCAGGGAGCGACTGTACCCAGGCCCTTAACAGAATTCAGAGTCCTAGCTGTGGAAAACAAGTTGGAAGACTTTATAGAAGAGAAATTCAGCTCCGGCCTTACAAAACCAGTGGTACATCAGATATGTTGATGCTGTCCTGACATCCTAGGACTGAGGCAGGATTGCTACGGGTTCGAGGCCTTCCTATGCCAGATAGCAAAACGTTCTCAAAAACAGAAAAGCAGCGCCCTCCTCCCCAAAACACAAACAAGGACATCACCAGGCATGGTGCCTCGTGACTTTATTTCAACCCTTGGGAGGCAGAGGCAGAGACAAGAGGATCTTGTAAGTTCAGTGTCAGCATGGTCTGCGTAGAGAGAGGGAGGTAGAGGCAGGAGGGTCATGAGTTCAAGGTTATCTCTGGCTACATAGTGAATTTTTAGTCCAGCCAGACTTGCATTTTGAGATCCCTTCTCAAAAAATAAAACAACTCAGGGGGGGGGGGGGAGCCAAAGGCATGAGCAAGAAATGATGGTGCACACCTGGTGTCCCAGTACTGGGAAGGTGGAGGCAGGAGGATCAGAGATTCAAGGCTAGCATGGCCTAGAAGTTCAAGGATAACCTGGGCTACAAAATAAGTATATGATCCCTTCAAAAGGAAGCCAGACAGGGATGAGGCTCAGTTCACAAGAGGGCTAGCCAGGTGTTCATGCGTCCCGAGCTCTGCCCATAGCATCCTATAAAGCTGGGTGTAGTGACCATCCCTGTAATACCAAAAATAGGGAGGCAGAAGCAGGAGGGTCATGAGTTCAAGGTTATCTTTGGCTACATAGTACGTTTTTGAGGCCAGCTTGAATTATAAAAAAAAGCTCTCTCTCTCTCTGTGTGTGTGTGTGTGTATGTGTGTGTGGCAGGGGAGAGGGTAGGTAGGCATGCATGTCTGAATGGTCCTTAGAAAATGAAGACCCACATCTCACTTCACAGGACATAGGAACTAGGGTTTTGGAAAACAGACCCTCAGATGCCTCGGGGAGATCCCAGCCTAATTCACCATATCAGTCCTGATAGACATGTCCCCCACATCCATAAGTCAGCAGACCCTCAGGTCTCTAGTGCATCCGTGTAATCACATGATCATTCTTAAGGCACAGACCTAAACCCTTTTCTCTCCTGTAAGCACTTGGTCCTGGGGTCCATCTTGTTTATCTCTCAGAACCAGGGGAGCTGACCTCACATCTACTGTGCACTCCTTAGTCTTCGTCTATCCCAGGCCTCAAAACTCAAGGACCCCGTGCAGGCTGTGTCCCCTACACATTGGCCAAAGTGAACTCGGGGAGCACATGGGGACGCTTGAGACTTTAGAACTGAATAGATATGGTGGTCCATGCCTGTAACACCCAGGAGGATGAGGCAGGAGGATTACTAAGAGGTCCAGGTCAGACTGGGCTGAAGAGTGAGATCCTGTTTTAAAACAACAACAACAACAAAAGAAGCAAGCAGAGCCCGGTTATGCAGATCTGTAATCATTCCCAGATACTGCCAAAGCTGAGGCAGGAGGATAGAAAGTTTATCCTGTGTATAAACTTCAGAGTAACTTCAAGGCCAACCTGGGTGACTTAGTGACAGTTCTGTCCTTAGAGGAAACTGTCTAAAAGTAAGAAGAAAAAAAAAAAGCATAAAAAATAAAGTGTGGATATAGCTCAGTGAAGGATTCCTTGCCTAGCGTGGGTGAGGCCCTGGGCTGTATCCCCAGCACTGCCAAATAAATAGATAGATAAATAAATAAACAAATAATCCCAACTCCAAACACAAAGCAGCGAGCGAGTGAGCATTAACCAAAAGACCTCAAGCCTAAAAGATCCAGGAATCTGCTACCACCGATCCAGGGCTGGAGGCCCCCAGTCTCCGGGGACACTGGTACGCACTCTTAAGTCACTTTAGAGAGGCCCAGATTCCTCAGTCCCCACCCCAGGGACGCCGAAGGCGCCGAGCCTTCAGCTCCAGACCCCAGCTCCAATCCTCAGTGGAGCTCAGGTGCGGCCCGCCCCTTCCCTGGTACCTGGGGGGGGAGGGGGCGGAGACTAGGATTACTCAGCCTCCAGAATGAGGCGATGACATCATCCTGGGGGGGGGTGACTAATGGCCGCACGGGGGGGAGGCGGGGAAGTTTACCCGGTAACAGCCGCAGCCGCCGCTTGGCCCCGCCCCCAGGAAGTGCAGGAAGGGGGAGGAACTGCACACAAATACACAAACACACGTCCTCCCTGCATCCCTCCCCCAACATCCCACGTGCACTTAGCTTCCATGGACCAGGGCAGGAATGATGTGTGTGTTTATGTGAGTGACAGTTTCCTCTAGGCGTGTGGCCAGTGTTAGAGAGTTGTTCTATAAAAGTGATCGTGTCAGAGGGTTAGTGTGTCAGTGTGATGGTTCCTGTCATCACGCTAAGTATGGTGATATGTGTGTGTCAGGTTGTTGGTGACAAATAGTTGAGTCCTTGGGCTATTATTATAGGAGTCCTTGGGATGCTTTCCTGTGAAAAGTGTGCAGATATAAGCAGTGGCATGTGTCAGTGCGGGGTTGTTTGTGTGACACTGGAATTGTGTCACAACCACGTGTGTGGGGGAAGACTTGTGGACGCGCTGTAGCTCCGTACTGTTGTCAGTGTGTCTCTCCGGTGCTGTCTGTCATGCCAAGCTCCAGGAGGACTGGGTGCATCCGGAGTAATGGGTGTGCTTACATGCTGCACACTGCCCCCATCACACACATTATCTACACAGCGCCATGTGTCACTGTGACTGTCACTGCGGTCGTGTCTGCGGGTTGGGTTGTGGGTCCCTGGGACTGTGCACATATTAGTGACATTGTGTTGATTGTTATGTCTCTCTCGAGTGTGCTTGTGATAGTGCGGGTGGGGGCTTGTGGCTGTGTCACTGTGACTTGTGACAGAGCCATTGTGTGTCAGTGTAGTGGTATGTGTGCATTGCTTTACTGACTGAAAAGGGATATGTAGTTCTGAGCATCCCGGGGCTGTGTGTCTGTGTTTGTGTATATACTCATCTATGGCGTACGCTTGTGTTTATGTGCATGTGTGCACTCTGTATGTGCATGTGTACAGTGTATATGTGTGTGCACCTGTGAGTTTATATGCGCGTACATGTGTAGACCTGTGTTGTGCGTGCACGTGTGTGAATGTGTTTATGTGTGCGAATGAGGATATAGGTGCACGCATGTGTGTGTGTGCGCGCGTGTGACGGTCTCCGTGAGTGTTACCGTGGAGAACAACTCCGCGTGTCCGCGGGACAGCGGCGGCGCGCGCCACCGAGCCTACGTCGGCGGCTTCCTGGGTGTGGGAAGGTGCTGTGTCTCCAGGCCTCCTGCCCGAGAACAGCAGCGCCCTTCTCTGATTGGCTGCGGCCTCGCCAGTCAGAAGCTCCGGAATCCTGCGGTAATTCGGTAACTTGGTAACTGGCCCGCTCCGCCGCGGGGCTGGGGGGCTGGGCGGGCGCGGGACGCGCCCCATCCCGCAGGGCCTGGTCCCTCCCGTCGCCGCCGCACCCTCAGCATCCTTACCACTCGCTTGGTCCCTGTGGCCGGGGTCTCTCCCTACTACTGTCTCTCGGGTCCCACCTCTCCTCCATCTTTTGACTTGAACCTGCTTTCTGCCTCCTCAACCTCTGCCTCAGTTTCCCTATCTTTGTCGCAGACAAAAGTCTCTTCCATTCATGTCTCTCCTTTCCTTCCTCCCCACCTCTCTTTCTCTCCATCCCACCGCTAGGGTCACTTCTCTTTTTTTATTCTGCAAGAAACAGTCACTTCGTCCTCGTCCCTCCTCTCAGACCCAGGCTGCTAGCAGCAGGCCCCACACAAGGCAGACTTCAGGAAGGACTTTCCGCCCTGGTTCCAAACCAGAGCGTTATCGCTCGGGCCAGGCGGAGGCCGGGCGGCCCCGTGGCTTCCGGAGGCGCCCGGGCTGGATGAGCTCACTGCAAGTTGGCTAGGATTTCATCAGCTTCCTCTGCCTGCGTTGCCCCCGCGCTGGTCCTGCGCCGCCAATCTATCGTGCGCCTGCTGTCCCCTAGCGGCCAAAACGTGGAAGCGCAGGACTCTCGGACCACGCAGAGGAACCTGAAGTTCTCACAGCAACCCGGGACTTAGGCTTGGGTCTGTAGTGCTGGGACTCGAACCCAGGGCCACAGAGAGGAACTACGGACCCTGAATTGACTGCGTATGCGGTTGAGGGTTTGCGTGTGTGTGTGTGTGTGCGTTTGCGTGTGTATTTAGGACTTCACACATCCTGGGAAGTTCTCATACACTTAAATATACCTCTGGCCCACTAAATACTAAAAAGCTGTGTGTGTAGGGGCTGGAAAGATGGCTCAGTGGTTAAGAGCTCTGGCTAATCTTTCAGGGTTGCTGAACTAGGACCCACAAGGCGGGGTTCATTTTTAACCCCAAATTCCAGGGTATCTGGCGCCCTCTTCTGGCCTCAGCTGACACTGCACACATGAACATTGCAGGGACAAACGTTGCACAGACAGAAAATAATAAACGCTCTTAAAAAAAATGATGATTCGGGGCTGGAGAGATGGCTCAGTGGTTAAGAGCACTGGCTGCTCTTCCAGAGGTTCTGAGTTCAAATCCCAGCAACCACGTGGTGGCTCACGACCATCTGTATGGGGTCCAATGTTCCTTCTAGTGTGTCTGAAGACAGCAACAGTGAACTCACATGCATGAAATAAAGAAATAAATCTTAAAAAAAAAGATGATTCATGCCTTTAAACCCAGCACTTGGGAGGCAGAAGCAGATGGATCTCTGGGTTTGAATCCAGCCTGGTCTACACAGTGAGTTCCAGGACAGCCAGGGTTACACAGAGATAACCCTGTCTCATCAAGAAAAACATAAATAAACAAACGAACGAATGAACAAATGAATGAATGAATGAATGTGTGTATGTGTCTCTGTGCACATGGCCAGGAGAGGGGACTGTACCCCTTGGGGGTTGGAGTTACAGGTCACAGTGAGTTGCTCATTGTTGGTGCTGAGAACCAAACCCAGGCCCCCTAAAAGAACAGCACTTGCTCTGGACCCGGGAACCGTCCCTCCAGCCCATTCTCAGTTTAGTTGTCCCTTTTGTTTACTGACAGGTTCCCTTTGCTGCCCAAACTGGCCTTGAACTCACCCAGTGTCCCAGACAGGCCTTGAATCACACACACATACACACGCACACACACAATCATACGTGTGAACTAGTGCATAAACAACTTGCAGAAGCAGGCTTTCCCCCCCCACCACGTATATTTCAAGGCTCCAATCTGGATATCGGTCTTGGTGACAAACACCATTACACACGGAGCTAACCACTGTGCTAACCGTCTATGTCAGGTCTTTCCCTGAACCTAGAGTTCACAAATCTGGCTATTGAGTTCCAAGACCTACCTGTCTTGGCCTTCCTAATATGGTAATTACTGTTATGTGCTGAGGTATTTAGTTTTTACTGGCATCCTGGGGGATTTGAACTCTATTTCTTTTTTTTTTAATATTTATTTATTTATTATATGTACACTGTAGCTGTCTTCAGACACACCAGAATCTCACACATAATCAGATCCCATTACAGATGGTTGTGAGCCACCATGTAGTTGCTGGGATTTGAACCCAGGACCTCTGGAAGAGCAGCCAGTGCTCTTAACCACTGAGCCATCTCTCCAGTCCCTCCCATTTCTTTTAAATAGGTTTCTCTGTGTAGTCCTGGCTGTCCTGGAACTCATCTGTAGACAAGCCTCGTCTCCAACTTGGAACTTAATCTGCCTCTGCCTCTTGGGTGCTGGAAACAAGCATACCTGGTTTCCAGGCCCCTTTTTAAGATCTTTGACATTTAAGACCAGGTCTCATGTAGCTCAGGCTGGCCTTGAGTTCATTATGTAGCCAGAGTTGTCCTTGAAGATCCGATCCTTCCTTCTCTGAGCTGGAACTGTGTTGCCAGGCTTCCAAGAATTATTTGTCGAATGAATAGGTCTGGTTTCTACTTGCAGCCAGCGCCCCCTTGTGGCGAGCAAGGTGCATATCTCTTGCAAATGCTTTCAAAGTTCTGACCAGCATCTTGTCAGCCTGTTGGCAGTTCCACAAGTAATTGAACTAACCCTTCCACAAAATATTTTCTATGATTATTCTTGAACATTTTGCATGTTTAAGTGTGTGTGTGTGTGTGTGTGTGCGGTATTGAGGTATGAACTTAGGGCATGCACTCTTGGTTTGTTTGTTTGTTTTTTGAGACAGGGTTTCTCTGTGTAGCTCTGGCTGTCGTAGATCAAGATGGCCTAGATCTCAGAGATCTGACTACCTCTGTCTCCTGCGCACTGGAATTAAAGGTGTACGCCACCACTGCCTGGGCAGGGTATGCATTCAGCGCTGAGTTACAGCTCAGTCCTCTCTTCACCTCTTATTTTAATAACAGGGTCTCCGTATGGAGCCCAAGCTGACCTTGAAGTTTCAATCGGGGCTGGAGAGATGACTCTGGTTAGAGCACTGACTGCTCTTCCAGAGGTCCTGAGTTCAATTCCCAGCAACCATACGGTGGCTCATAAGCATTTGTAATGGGATTTGATGCCCTCTTCTGGTGTGTCTGATGACAGCGACAGTGTACTTATATAAAATAAATAAATCTTTAAAAAATTGAAGTTTCAATCCTCCTGTCTCAGCTTCCCCAGTGTCTGGGACCCCAGTACTACCCTGCCCTGCTCTGCTCTGTGACTTTTTCTATATAACTCTCTCCCATGCCTTTAAAGTTGGCTTAAGTTCTAGGTTCCAGGCAGTTGGCTTGGATCTGCTGCAGGCATTTTACTGGCAACAAGTGATCCAATAATTTGTGTGAAGCAATAGCAATGGCACACACCTATTGGGAACCTATGGTTTGCTTTACCTTTAATGCGTATCTTTGTCGGTTGATTTATTGAAGAAGGGTCTCACTCTATCCCTGGCTGGCCTGGAACACTGTTGACAAGACTGGTCTCAACCTCACAGGAGTCTGCCTCCCAAGTGTTGGGATTATAGGTGTGGGTATCACCTCTGAACCCAGCGGTGACATCACCCACAGGTGACAGGGACCCACACATCTGTTGCCATGGCAATGGCCATACATTCACAGTGGACATTTGGTTTAGTTCCCACCTTTACCTGAGAGTGGTTACATCACAGTTTAAATAAAAGGCAGAACCTTCCTGCCCCCTCCTCTTTTTTTTCTTTCTTTTTCTCTTTCTTCCCCACTTTCCTCTCTGTAGTCCTCAACAAACCTCTTTCTCGTGGAACTGTATGCATCTGGTGTGGTCTGTCTGGACGCAAGTTGCAATTCTACCACAACAGGAAGCACTGGCTACTGTGTCCCTGCTTATGGGCTCTTTGGAGCCGACTTACAGCTCATTTACGGCAAAACCTGTGACTAATAAAAAACATTGCATATTTTGGATAATTTTTAATGCTTACTTCTTTTATGTATGTGAATGTGAGTGTGAGTCTTCAAACACACCAGAAGAGGGCATGGGATCCCATTACAGATGGGACAGAGGCAGAGGCAGGTGGATCTTTGAGTTCAAGGCTAGTTTGTCTACTGAGTGAGTTCCAGGACAGCCAGGGATACACAGAGAAATCTTGTCTCAAGAAACAAAAACAAAACAAAACAGAAACAGTGTTTCAGGTGACCTGAGATTATGCCTACCGGGACCTCATTGTTACATCTGTAACAATGTTTGATACATTGTTTATATGTATCAAAATGTTGCAGCATGTGCACAGTTCTGTGTCAACTAAAATAAAAGATGAAACAACTCTTGCTCTTGCCCGATCAACCAGCTCTTGCTCTTGCTCTTCTTGCAGCCTTGCTCTCCCCTCTTGCCCTTCCCTGCGCCCCTCCCTCAGCGTGCTCATGTCCAGTCTCTACTCCTCTACTTCTCTACTCCTCTCTCTCTCTCCCTCTCTCTCTCTGCCTCTACTACCCTCTAAACTCTCCCAGGACTTGAATAAACTCTATTCTGTACTATACCGCCTTGTGGCTGGTCCCTCAGGGGGAAGGGATTCCCAACAGGGGCCTCCCAGAGGCATCTCCCTTGCCTCCAGGCCTCCCTGCACCCCCATGGGCCATATCCCCCCACTCTCTTCATCCTTTTCATAACATTGGTGCTGAAACCCGGCACATCATCTTTTATTTACATATGATCCTTACTAATAATTTACTTCCTGAGGAAAGCGAGCAAGTTTGGGAGCAGAAAAAAATGTATGCAGCCGAGATCCATCAAACAGATAGACACTAACTTAGACCCTGAAAACCCGGAAGATAAACAACTTCTAATGACCTATTTCTTTTCCCAGAGCTACTCAACATAAGAGACTAGCTTAAAAAGCTAGAGAAGGGGCCCCTAACTCCACAGGCAGAGGTCTTGGCTCTGGCCTTTAAAGTGTACCATGGGAAAGGTAAAAAGGCTCACAAACAAATACCATATGCTGGCAAAGGCTTCCCGACCAGCCCCAGCCACTGCTACACCACCGGGCCCCTGCTACAGATGTGGTCAACAGACCACTGGGCGAAAGCTTGCCCCAGCCCTCACAAGCCAAAGGGGCCATGTCCTAAGTATGAACCAGAGGAACACTGGGCTGTCAATTGCCCTGTGTCACGCAAGACAGAGGGACATCATGCCCAAATAACCCTCCAGCCTTCTAGGCTTGGCTATGGACAACTGAAGGAGCCTGGGCTCCCTTGACCTGACCACTGCCATCACGAACAGGGAGCCACGGGGAGCTATCATGGTATGTGAGCAGCCCATCTCCTTCCTCTTGGACACCGGGGCCACTTACTCAGTCCTGACAGAGTTTTGGGGACACACTTCTCCCTCCCGTTTTCCTATTGTTGGGGCAGGAGGACAACCTTACCTTCCTCACCAGACCCCACCACTTAGTTACATTTTTAGAGGTGTACCTCTCACCCATTTCTTTTTGGTAGTGCTAACTTGTCCTGTCCCCTTAACAGGAAGAAACCTTCTAGCTAAGTTGGGAGACTATTTCCTTTGCCCCCCCCCATTCACCTGAACCCAAGCTCACTAGCAACCCCTCTGCTCTTTCTCCTAGCCAGTCAGCCTACTAACACAAACATGTTTCCTTTACCAGCTTCTCAGGTAGACACCGAGTCTGTTGCTAAACGTCATTCTTCTGTTTTCATCCAATTACTAGACCCTACCAGGACCCTTTTAAGGTGATTCTCGAGATGCCTACAGCTCCTTTTCCAAATATAAGATCCATGAGATCCCAGGTGGGAGATAGAAATTGTTGGTAAGCTTTACTGTAAAAACCAACCAGGGTCCCCAGTAAGTAATATCAACATTCAGAAAAAATATGTCTCAATTGATGTCACCAGACACAGACATTTTAATGACTGCTGGCTATGCGTGCCCCCTAGAATAAACTCACAGTTGCCACTTACAGCCTCCCCAGTGATGTTGCCTAATAACCTTACCTCACCCTTTATCAGTTGCCCTGACTCTGACGTTGCCATGACTCCACACCTCTCCTCTATCCCTCTTCATGGCATGGCAAACTGTTTTAAGACATCCAGGACAAGGACATGTTCTATAGAAATCTGCTCCAAACCTTATCAATCTTGTTTCTACATTCTTTCAATGGTAGATATAAAAATGTCTAACCAAACTGTTAATCAGGTCCTGTTACAGGATTACCAGCCACTGTTCATAGAGGAGCCTGATGTGAACATTTGCCAGGTGGACCCCGATGGTGAAGCCAGCTGCACCCCCTACAGTGCCCCAAGGCAGCAGGAAGTAGCCAATGGGACTCTCGACACCCCTATTCCCCTTTCACCATCGGCCTCCCCCTCCCCCTTCCCCCTCTTTATGATAAGAGAAGGGGAGGATTGGCAGCATTAGGACTGCTCCTGAAAATTTTTTCTTTCTTCCAAATCAAATGTGCTTAATCTCCACCCATAATGTACACGTGTGTGCTCCAGCATCTTGTCAATTTCAGGTACTTATTACATCTAGAACAGCTCCAGAGAAGCAGCCTACAGATGGTTCAGCCTTCTCTCACAGACACAGACGCTTCCACTGGACCTGTTCCTTCTGACCTGTCCTCAGATGGTTCCACAGACCCTGGACAACAAGGAAACAGCCAACTCTTAAGACTGGACAAACATCCCTACCCCCACTTTTCTGGACTCTCTAGAAACGTCACCCCAAAACAAGCGTGAAGCAGTCAAGAGATCACAACGACCCTATTCCTGGTCCACCATCGCCTCTAATTTTTCTTTTTTAATTAAACCAAAATGGGGGAACGTTGGAATTCTGTAAACCCCACCCCTCAGTTACCTGGCAATAGCCAGGTATGCTCTGCCCCAGTGACCTGACACTATAAAAGGGGCTGCTTGTCCTCTCCTCTCTCTCTTGCTCTTGCTCTCTTGCAGCCTTTCTCTCCCCCCTTACCTCTCCTCTTCCCCTTTCCTACCCCCCTCTCCCTCTGTGTGCTCATGGCCTGCCTCTACTCCTCTACTTCTCTATTCCTCTCTCTCTCTCTCTCTCTCTCTCTCTCTCTCTGCTTCTACTACCCTCTTAACTCCCTCATGACCTGAATAAACTCCATTCTGTTAAAAAAAAAAAAAAAAAAGAAGAAGAAGAAGAAGGCCATAGCCTGGGCATGACGGCGTCTACCTATTAGCCTGGTACTAACAAGGCGAGGCAGATGGATCTCTATGCCTTTGAGAACACCCTGGTCTACAATAGAAAATTCCAGACCACCCAGGGCTACACTGTGAGACTATAACACCCCCCCCCAAAAAAAAAGCAGGCAGGCAAGGTGGCTGTGGCTAGGTGGGTATAGGAGTCTCCTGCCAAGTCTTTATGCCTGAGTTTATCCCTGGATCCCACATGGTAGGAGAGAAACAACTTCTGTAGGTTGTTCTGCACATATCCCGAGGCTTGTGTGCTCCCTTTCCTCCCCTAAATTAAAACAATGAAAAACAAAAAAAAAAACAAAAAAACAAAACAAACCCAGGCATGGACAGAGTAGTTCACATCTGTAATCCCAGCATTCAGGGGGCGGAGGCAGGAGAATCATCTGGAGTTTGAAGACAGCTTAGACACACAGGAAGAGCCTATCTCAAAAACCTAAAATGTGCGGATTGGCTCAGTGGTTAAGAGTGCTTAACCACTTTTGTAGAGGAGCCAAGTTCAGTTCCCAGCAGCATTCACATGATGGCTCTCAAGTGGTACACAGAAATACAGGCGGGTAAAACACCCATACACATCATATATGTGTGTGTGTGTACATATGTATGTATATATACATATATATGAAAAACTTTACATTTTAATTTTGTGAGATTGGGTCTTCCTATTTAGGGCTCTGGCTATCCTGAAACTCCCTATGTAGACTAGCCTGGCTGTGAACTTACAGTCAGCCTCCCTAGTGCTGCAATTAAAGGTGTCCACCACTGCCCAGGACTGGGATATGTTTCAGTGTAAAAGAAAACAACAACAAAATTAGTCTGAGGATGTAGGTAAGTGACAGAACCTGGTCACAAGGTTGCTTTGTCTACAACACACACACACACACACACACACACACACACACACACACACGGGGGGGGGGGGGCGCAAAGCTGCCCCTGTTGAATTGCAGTGAAGTATTGTCGGCAATTCCTGTTAACTGAAATAACCCTAACATTCATGAGATGAGTTGGACAAATTACGGCCATTTGTTAGATGAGATCTCTCACTGCAGTTTAAGATGGTCAATTTGGGGGGCTGGGGAGATGGCTCAGTGGTTAAGAGCACCATCTGCTCTTCCAGAGGTCCCGAGTTCAATTCCCATCAACCACATGGTGGCTCACAACCACCTACCTGTATTGGGATCTGGTGCCCTCTTTTGGCACACAGGTGCACATGCAGACAGAGCACTGATATATATAAAATAAAACAAATAAATCTTAAAAAAAAAAAAAAAAGATGGTCAAATTGGTGGGCAGAGCCACTCAGACTTGTAATCCTACCCTCGTATTAAAAAGGCTGAAGCAGGAGAATTAGGAGTTTGGGGACAACTGAGATATTGTCTTAGTCAACATTTTATTGTTGAGACAAAACACTATGACCAAAAAGCAAGTTAAGAGGAAAGGGGTTGTAAGACCCAAATTGAGTCTTATCTATTTGAGGCTCCCATGAATGAGAAGAGAGATCAGGGATTGATGCAAAAGCAAGAGGTTTATGCACTGGGGTAGCCTACATCCAGAGGAGAGGCAACCCTGAGCCCTCCGTCAGTATAGTTTTTATACACTTAGTAATGGGTGGGCCACAGCAATGGTGACTAGGCATACAAGCATGGGCGTGTTTAGTTGACTTTTAAATCAATCGGCTGCTGCCAACGTGGGTTGCATCTCAGGACCTATGCCCTACATTCCAGAGCTGCCCAGATAAGGTTGAAGCAACCCTTCCTGGAAGGTTTCAGACAGAAAAAGCCCTCAGTGGCAGAGGGGAGATGTAAGGAGGGTGTGGGAGTGTAAAAGCCCTTAGGGCCCCTTAGGTTTATTTGGTTTATGTTTTTATATCACAATCCATCTTTGGAGGAAGTCAGGATAGGAACTCAATCAGGGTAGGAACCTGGAGGCAGGAGCTAATGCAGAGGTCGGGAAGGAGTGGTACTTACTGGCTTGCTTCCCAGCAGCTGTCTCAGCCTGCTTCCTTCCTTCCTTCCTTCCTTTTTTTTTTTAAGATTTTATTTATTTTATGTATATGAGTACACTGTCTTCAGACACACCAGAAGAGGACATTAGATTCCACTACAGATGGTTGTGAGCCACCATGCAGTTGCTGGGAATTAAACTTGTGACCTCTGGAAGAGCAGGCAGTGCTCTTAACCACTGAGCCATCTCTCCAGCCCTCAGCCTGCTTTCTTATAGAACCCAGGACCGCCAGTCCAGAGATGGCACCACGCATAATGGGATAACCCCTCCCCATGAATCAGTAATTGAGAAAATGCTGCAGCTGGATCTCATGGAGGCATTTTTACAACTGAGGCTCCATTCTCTCTGATGACCCTAGCTTGTGTTAGGTTGACAACAAACAGAGCCGGTACAGATATTTAAAAAAATAAAAAAATTCAAGTGCCAGCACATTGCTCAGCAGGTAAAAGAGGTTGTGCACCTCCCAGCCCATGTGTCAAACTGAGGTCATCATAATTGGCCAAGTGCCTTTGCTCTCTCTCAGGTGTCACCCTGCTTTCTTTTCTCCTGAGAGAGGGTCTATGGAGCCCGGGGTATTTATCTTTCTATTATGCTGTTTTTGACCCTGAGGCAATTTTCCTGCCTCAGTCTCCCAAGCGATGAAATTGGAGGCACCTGCCACGACGCCCAGCTTTATACAGTTGATTTTTAAATTTTTAAAATATTTTTATGAATTGGTTAGTTTCCATAATTAAGATTTCATTAGCAAGAAGAGGTAATGAAATCAGTTTAGGTTTCCAGGGGTCTGATTTTTACTTAGTAAAAAACGGTAACCAGTGGCTCCGGGTGGAAAAAGTCTAGGCCAAAAAAGGAGCCCAGAGATTTAGGGCTACATGTCCACTACCTGAGACCAGGCAGAAGACATGCTTCTGCCAGCTTCTGCAGAGCCAAAGGGGGTGCGGACCCTTTAAGGCGCCCGGAAATGGGATGTCAAGACCGGAAGTGTCCTACTTATTTCCTCTCTTCACGTGGTGTGGGCCGGAAGTGACGCGTGAGGCCCGGGAGCTGCGGACGCGAAGGCGGACGGAGCCGGAGTCGCAGACACCGCGGGGTCTCCGGGACAGGTGACCGGGGGAGGGGGCCGGGAGCGCGCCCGGAGAGGGCGGGGCCTGTCCGCCCACGTGAGGGAGCATGAACGCGCGGGGACTGGGAGACGAGCCGCCGGCGGGGGCGGGGTCAGGGTACTCTGCGGGGGGCGGGGACGCGACGCCCACATGTGTCGCTTGAGGGGTGCTGAGGTTGGGCCGTGAGCATGTGGGCAGGGCCCGACGAGCGGGTGCGGGAGGGCCCCAAGCCCGCGCGGTTGCCTGAGCGGGGCGGGGCTTGTAAAGCTGTGTCTGGGCTGGGGGCGGGGCTAAAGTTTTGCTGGAAGGATTAGGGGGCAGGCTCTGGACGTTGGGCGGAGACGCTGGGGGCGGGACCAAATAGTGCCGGGTGGGGATAAAAGGCGGAGTCTGGGCGTTGGCCGGATGAAGCTGGGGGAGGGGCTAAAGGGTTGGGGCGTGTAAAGGGTGGAGTATGGGCGGTAGGCGGTCGAACTGGGGGCGTGGTCAAAACGGTGTGGGGCGGGAGTAAGGACGGTGAGCGGAGTGAACTAGGGGCCGGGTTAGAGTATTGATTGGGGCCTTACAAGTTAGTCAGGGTTGTAGGGAGTGCCACGGGGGCGTGGTCATGAAGCCATGGGCGGAGCTAAGAGGGTGGCCGTGCTCGGGGCGGGGCCAAAGTTTGAAGGGGAGTGAGGAAAGGAGCAGGGTTTAGGCTTTGAGTGAAGAGGTGAATGACTGAACTGCTGTGTTGTGCTGGGTTTGGCCAAGATGCTGGGGGCGAAGCCAGAATGTTGTCCTCAGTGGTTTGGGCATTGGTTGCTGTGCTAGTGCGTGGTTATAGTATTTAGTGGATGGGGCTAGAGTTTAGTGTGGAGACCTCTTGGGTGAGGCAGGTTCTGGTGGTCCTGATCATTGCCCAGAAGCTAGGGGAGGGTTCAGGGGCTGGCTGAGACTGGATGGAAGTGAAGCTAAGATGTCAGAGATTTCGCGGGTGGGTCTAGGGTGCTGGGGGAGCACGGCAAATGTCAGGGGTGGAGCTACAAAGTTTTACTGAGCGGGCGTGCTGCAGAACTAGGGCTAGGAAGTAGGGAACTCAGAGGCGGGGTCAGAAGGTTTCCCAGCGTGTTGGGGGCGGAGCCATTGGGCGGACCGATTAATTTGGAGGTGGGGCCAGAATGTGTGGGGTTTGTTTGTAGGCGGGGTCAGAAGTCTGGTGGGGTAAGGGAAAGGAGGCGCCTGAAGTTTCACCCTAGTTAGGGAGGGGATCACGAAGGTTTTAGGAGGTCAGGGGTGCGGTTGCGACTGGCAGTTTTCTCTTGTAAGCCTCTGTAGAAGTCTGTCTTTTGCCTTGAGTATCACTATGAAGGTCAAGTCCGGTCCAGAAAGGCCCCTGCAGTGGATCCGGGGCCTGCTTGCTGAATCTTTTCTGCCTTGGTAGGATGCTGGGGGGCTGGGCTGCTCCAGTCTTAGGGGAGCCACGAACCAAAAAGTCTCAGAGTTGGAACCGTTTGTCATTATGTTTTATTTATTTTGTGCATGGATGTGTGGTCACTCAGAGGTCAGAGGACAACTGGTGGAAGTCAGATCTCTACTTTGTGGGTCCTGGGAATTGAACTCAGGTTTTCAGGCGTGGCAGCAAGTCCCTTTACTCCAAGAGCCATCCCTCTGACCCTCTAGAAGTTACTTTTGTTGGTTGGAAGGAAGGGTTGTAGCTGACCTTCTGAGATCCAGATCTTGGCTAAAATCATTGGAAATGGAGCCTGGACTGACATCTTTGGAGGAATTAATATTAGTTACAGGGGTGGGGTCAGGATTTTCCCAAGGTGGGTCTGAGTAATTGCATGGGTGGATCTAACTTTGAAGGGCAGGGCTCGTATTTCTTTAGGAGAGAGGCGAGGCTAGTACTTGAAAATTGCCTTGATGAAGTGCAGTGCCTGTTCTGTGAGTCTGTGTCTGTGGAACCCTCAGCAAAGGAGAGGAGACAGCATTTCAGAATACTGTTGATTTTCACTGTCTCTCTGCTCTCAGGAGCTCCCGGTACTGCATGTGCTGCCTGTGAGGGAGACCACAGCCCGTGATGGTGAGCTGGAGGGGGTGGGCAAGGTGGGCTACAGAGACACTCACGTAGTAGGAAGGCTTTTCCCCCTTTCAACTGCATCCCTACCACAGGCCACTACGCTAGACTTGAAATCAAAGGAGGAGAAGGACGCGGAGTTGGACAAGAGGATCGAGGCTCTTCGTCGGAAGAATGAGGCCCTCATCCGGCGCTACCAGGTGCCCTAGCCCTGCCCTGGAGACCCCATCCCCTCTCCTCCCCGCAGTGAGTTTTCCCCACCTCTCCCTTCTGCTTTCTCATGTTTCCCCTTCACTCACAGGATGCAAGCCAAAGTCTGGCCTCCCTCCTTCCATCCTATCATTCATTCATTTATTCATTCATTCACACTCTGCTCACTGACGTCTTCATAGTCCTTGCTGTTCTTAGGGTTCACTGTCCAGTTTGGGACATAGTTTTTCTTCATGATGATCCAGAGCTCTCCCTGTAGCCTGAAGATCTTAGGGAGGGCTTTCTGGTAGAGGGGATTCTGAGGACTGAAGGCTGCTTTGATATTAGGAAAGGAACTGGAAAGGAAATGGGTTACATCTCACGTGGGGACCAGCATGGGCAAATGCTTGGATGCAAGAGAGGGCTTAGGAAATCACCTGGTGGAGAATTGATCTGGGGAGGCCGTCAGGGGCCAGCCCTGTAGGCTGGAGAATTCCTAAGGGCTCTGAATGGAGTGAGGCCTGGTGAGAATAGCTCTGTATAGGGAGGCTCACTTTTTCTGTGTACTGGTAGATGGCAGGGCGTCATTCTAGAGTCCAGATAGAAAGCCAGGGCAGGGGCCCTAGTGGGAGAGGACAGGCATGGCTCAGTGACCACGGGCAGAATGGGAAGAGGACATAGTGGGGCTATCTCTGTGAAGGGACCTGGGAGAAGGATGACCCTCATTGACTCATTTTTCATGCATTCATTCATAAACACAGAACAAAAAACTAAGCCCTGGCTTTGACTGGAAGCCAGGCAGCATGGAGCTGGGAGGAGGGGTGCGTCTAGAATGTCCCAGTAGGTATTCCCGCGCTTTACCAAGCCGGGGATGTTTGAAACCTGAGTAGGACAGGCTCACTCACTCTAGAGCAGCTAGTACAAAAGCCCCGGGGCAGTTCTGAGTCCTGGGGAATAACAAGAAGGCCAGTGCAATATGCAGGAGAGGCCCCCACTGTGGGTTTTATGGTGGTGGGAAAGCATTTGGCTCTCACAGATGGGCTCACTCACAGCAGGGCTTTGGAGCAGCAGAGTACATGCAGGGGGTTGGTGGAAGATGTGTGACCTGTGTTAAAGCTCTGAAGAGAAGCCAGGGTAGAGGTGCAGGGAAAATGTAGGGGACTGTGGGAATCCAGCTGATGGACAGGACCCCTAACATTCCATTTCCCTGGGTATTTGCTTCTAGGAGATTGAGGAGGATCGGAAAAAAGCCGAACTGGAGGGTGTGGCAGTGACAGCCCCCCGGAAGAGTCGATCCATGGAGAAGGAGAACGTGGCAGTGGAGGTGGAGAGCCAAGCGTGTCTGAATCCTCATGATGGGGAGGAGGCTGAGGGCTGAGGCCTGGGAACAAGACCTGCCAGTTGCCTCTTAGCCTAGGATGCTTCAGTCCATCTGACCTCTGACTGATTCTTCTTCTCCCTTTTAGGAGAAGAGCCTGGGTCCCTCTCGGAGGACTCCTGGGACTCCTCGGCCCCCAGGGGCCAGCAGAGGGGGCCGGACCCATCCCCAGCAGGGAGGCCGGGCAGGCGTAGGCCGGGCATCCCGAGGCTGGGAGGATGGTGCCGGGGAGCAGCTTCGAGGGGGTACTGGGGGCCGGGGCCGGAGGGGCCGGGGCCGGGGATCCCCTCATCTCTTAGGGGCAGGAGACAACTCAACCTCTGATCGCAAGTCCAAGGTAGGCACCAAGCAGGCCATGAAGCTTGAGCCGAGATTTTCTGTTCCCTGGTTTTTACTCATTCATTCATTCATTCATTCATTCATTCATTCATTTTTCTGGTCTGGTTTTGGGATTGAAATTGGGTCCTTGTGCACGTTAGACGAGTCTTCTGCTATAGAGCTACATCCTTAGCCCTTAGCTTTCATTTTGAGACTGAATATCATCTCACTAGGTTGCCCAGGCTGCTCTTCAATTTGGCATCTTCTTGCTCAGCCTCCTCAGTGGCTGTGAAACAGACCTGCCCTGCTGTGTCCTGTTTATTTCTTTCCCTCTGCCTGTTCTCTATGCTTGTTCCTCCCACTGGCTTTCAAAGGAGGTCTCTTCCTTTCTTGACCAGCACTCTTCGTATGTCTCAGGTTCTGTTCCAACTTCCTGCTCTTGCCTGTTTCCTGGGTGGAGTCTGCTTTGTGCCCACTGTGTGCATCTGTGTGTTGAGATTTGTGTTGGGAGCAGTGGCCTTACTGTGACTGCCCCACTCCCCAGCCCTCAATGGCCTGAGTGACGGCTCATACACTGTGAATCTGCCCTGGTTGCTTTCTCTCTGGGAGTAGAGATTCTTGCTAATTAGACCAAAGGGTATTGTAAGCATTCTCTGTGTCAGACATTGTGCCTCAGGGCAAGCACTGGAAATGGACTCTTAAGGTTTGCTGGGCTGCTGCTGCATGGGTTTCCAGTCTGGGAGATAACTTGGTCACTAAAGAGCTTGAGGCCTGCAATTGGTTCCTAGAACCCACAGAAGAGATGTGTGTGGTCGTGCAGGCTTGTAATCTGTACCCTAGTGGTTTCAGTGGAGACAGGTGGACCTTGGGCACTATGACCAGCCTTGTCAACCTACATGTTGAGCTCCAGGCCAGTGAGAGGCTCTGTTCAAGAAACCAGGCTAGGCCTGGTGTTTCGGTGCCTACCTTTCACTCCAGCAGAGGAAGGCAAGCAGGTCTCTGCTGGTGCTCCAGCAAGCCTGGAGCTACATAGTAAGACTGTCTCCAAAGAGGAAAATGCGACTAGTGCTCAAAGATGTCCTCCACACGCACACACATGAACATGCGTGTGCATCACAGACACCAGATACAGGGGCCTCAGTAGAACCAGGGTTTGTTTCTCTCGCATATTAAGCTAAGTAGTGTGGCTCAGGAGGCCCAGGCCTGCTGGTTGCTGTCCACAAGGTGGATGCCAGGGCTGACCAAGTCAAGAAAACACATTTTCTCACATTTTTGTTGGGAAGAACTTGGCCTGGCCACACTCCCCAGCAGTGGAGGCTAGGAAAGGAGAGTCCTGTCCAGCTGGCTGTTATTTGTAAAGTGTGCCAGTGTTGCAGATGGCAAGGGTAAGGATGGAGTGCTCGCCTGTCGCTTGCCAAGTCATTACTCCATGCACCGTTTTTCTTTTTTTTTTTAAGATTTATTTATTATGTATACAGCACATATGCTTGCATGCCAGAAGAGGGCATCAGATCTCATTCCAGATGGTTGTGAGCCACCATGTGGTTGCTGGGAATTGAACTCAGGACCTCTGGAAGACCAGTTGGTACTCTAACCACTGAGCCATCTCTCCAGCCCCCCTGTGCATCATTTCTGTAGTGGCTGAGATGTGTCAGGGTCCCCAACATCCACACAAGTTTTAAGTTAGGCACCCTTTGTCATCTTTCTGTCCTTGGGGATTTTGGGCTGTCCTGTCTTTCCTGTATAGCTAGTTGAGTGGTTCTTTCTGACAGCCATGCGCCATCTTGTACCCTCAGGAGTGGGAGGAGCGGCGCAGGCAGAATATCGAGAAGATGAATGAGGAGATGGAGAAGATTGCCGAATACGAGCGCAACCAGCGGGTCCGTTCCGGGCAGCCTGTGGGTGGGGTGGGTGGAAAGGCACCCAGCGTCTCCCAGTCCGCCTACACTCCAGCTCTTCTGCTTCAGGAAGGGGTGCTCGAGCCCAACCCAGTACGCAACTTCCTGGATGACCCCCGACGCCGGGGTGGGCCCCTCGAGGAGTCTGACCGGGACCGGCGGGAAGGCAGCCGCCGGCATGGCCGTAACTGGGGAGGTTCGGATTTCGAGCGGGTGCGCTCTGGCTTGGAACAGGAGCGACAGGTGGGTGCTGCGTCTCACTGTGGTCGGGTCCCTAAGAGCTGCGCTATAGGCTGGCTCTGGTGGGCAGACCAGGGGTTGCTTTTTGTGAGGATTTTGCTTGATTTGATTTTGCTTGACTTGGGGGATTTTGGTAGGGTCTTGGGCTGGTTTGGAACTCACTATGCAGTTTAAGCTTTTGGGTTGCCATACTTGTCCAGTGTTTTGTTTTTTGTCTTTTTTTTCTCTTTGAGGAAGGGTCTCACCGTATAGTCAGGTGAGCTGGACCTCCAGCCCAGCCCAGTTTACATAGAGTTGTAGCTTTAAGCCCAGCACAGACATGTCTGCCTGTTTGTACCCTGAGTGCTGGGCTTAAAGCTGCCCTGTGCCCTGCTGCCCGTGTTTTGTTAGGGACTTATGTTGGACTCCCTGTTTTTCCATGTTGGGATGTAACCCAGGGTCTTGAACATGCTGTACAAACTATGTGCCAGGGAGCTACATCCACAATCCTGTTTATCTCTTTAAGTTGCCCAGGCAGTCTTGAACTCTTGATTCTCCTGTTTCAGCCTCCTAAGTGTTGGGATTACTGGACAGGGAAAATAGTTCAAGACAAAATTGTATATCCCAAAGGGAACTGAATGGGTAAGAGTCTAATTATAGAATGGGTAATCCGAAACATCAGCACCCCAAATGGTGATGAGAGGGCTGGAAAGACTGACTGTTCGGTTTTAAGAGTGGTGCATGCCTTTAATCCCAGCACTTGGGAGGCAGAAGCAGGTAGATTTCTATGAGTTTGAAAACAGCCTGGTCTAGAGTGAGTTCTGGGACAACCAGAGCTACACAGAGAAACTGTCTCAAAAAAAGAAAAAAAAAGAAAAAGAAAAAGAAAGAAAAGCTTCTAAAGCTTTTCAGAGTGCTCGTGTTTAGTTTCCAGCACCCATTGAGCAGGTCATGACTGCCCATAATGCCAGCTCCAAAGCACATGACACCCTATTCTGACCTCTGGGTCATACATGGCTTAAATTCACACAGACACAAACACATGGTATATACAGGAAAACAATAAAGTACATCTTAAAAAGGAAAGCTAGAAGCTAGGGAGAAGGGCAGTGTGTGTAAGCAGTAGGACCCGGGTTCGAATCCCAGCACTCAAGTGAAGGCTGGGTGTGGCTCCAAGCCTGCCTAGGACGGAGACAGGAAGATGAGGTCTGGCACTTGGGAGGTGGAGGCAGGCCAGTTTGGTGTGGGCATTTTCTTAGTCGGAGATTTTTCCCTCTTCCCAAACAACTGTAGCTTGTGTCAAGTTGACATAAAACTAACCAGCACAAGGGGTTTATAAGGCCATCCTTAGCTCTATAGTGAGTTTGAGGCAGCCTCCCTGGGCTATGTGAGACCCTGTCTGCAACCAAAAATTTAAGAGATCCATTTGTTCTCTGAATAGTGGTTCTGCATCTGGGGGAGGGGCACGGAGAGGAGCTGGAGGCTGATTGGCTGTGGTGCCGGTAGGGACGCAGGGCCGGCCTGGGCAGTGGGGGCGACATGACAATGTCCATGACGGGCCGGGAGCGGTCAGAGTACCTGCGCTGGAAACAGGAGAGGGAGAAGATCGACCAAGAGCGTCTGCAGCGACATCGCAAGCCCACCGGGCAGTGGCGGCGGGAGTGGGATGCCGAGAAGACCGACGGCATGTGAGTCAGTCCTGCTGCTGGCCCCAGCTCTCTTTGTCATGGCTGTTGGTGGTTTGCTGTGGCTGGCCATGTCTCAGAGTGTGGAAGCCTGCCTTTCCCTTTTCTCCCTTGGCTACTGGGGATTGAACCTATGGCCTCTGGCATGCTGAAAGTGCTGCAGTGCTAAGCTAGGCCCCCAGAACCCCACTGGGGGATTCTGGACAGGTGCTCTACCACTGAGCCGTCTCTGTAGCCCTCATTCCCCACCTTGAAAACTGAGTATTTTGTCTGCATGTGTTTGTGCACCATGTCCATGCCTGCTGCCCATGGAGGGAGGCTACCAGAGCGTCAGGTCCCCTGAAACTAGTTACAGAGGGTTGTGAGGTCCTGGGAGATGACCTGGATCCTCTGGACCAGGCCTTCTGTCCTTTTACCTTTTACGTTTTGAGGCGGTATGCTAACTAAGCTGGCTTCTTCAGTCTTCCTGCCTCAGCCTCTTTATTATATTACATGTAAGTTGTTTACCTTTCCAGACGGGGTTTCTCTCTAGCCCTGGCTATCCTGGAATTCAGATCCAACTGCCTAGGATTAAAGGCATGCACTACCTGCTTGGCTTGTATTTATTGAGAGAGTAAGGAAGTACAGAAGACAGCTCACAGGGGAAGGTTCTACGGCGTGGGTCTGGGGATCGGTGGCAGTCACCTTACCTGTTGTGCTGTCTTGCTGGCCCGACTGAGCTTAAGTGCTGTAATTATGGGGCTGTGTAGCCCAGGTGGGCATAGAATTCAGCATCTTCCAGCCTCAGGCTCACAGATGCCCAGCTTGCGTAAGGAGAGTTTTTCATGCGCTTACGTGCCTGCTGGGTTGTACTGACCCAGGTTAGTGTAAGACTCCAGGTGTCCCAGGCTGTGTCTCCCCATACGATGAGACCCATGGGTGTTCGAGAAGGTGCAGCCAGCACAGGGTAAGGGATGAGGAAAACCTACAGCCGCTGATTCCAGTGACTGTTATCCTTGGGCTCACTTGGCCTATTTCTCTGGAGGTTGGCGGCAGAGTTATTGTTTATAAAGCCTCAAGGATAGCTTGAACCCTTAATTCTCCTGCCTCCACCTCTGAAACGCTAGGATCCCATGCCTGGCCCACAGTTTCCCCCCACCCCCTTTGAACATGTACTGAATGTGTTCATTGTGGGATGCACTGAGGGCAGCGACTGTAGGAGACCTACCTATCCTTGGCATGCTAGACATACAAGGTCAGAGGTCAGTGTGGGAAGTGATTCATCTCTCCAGCCTCGACATTTTTGTTTGAGAGGCCACGTTCTGTATCTTTGGTGTCTTTGTCACTAGGAAGCTCAGTTTGCTGTCTTCCATCATTCTCCTCTGACTCTGTCTAACTAGTGGCCCCTTTGAAGCTTCCTTGGTTTGGTCTGGTTCTGCTTCTGACTCTGCCCTGCTTTCCTTTGCCTTCCCCTAGTTCCCTCAGCTATTGCTGGCTCTGTTCTCTTTCCCCAGGTTCAAAGATGGCCCAGCCCCTACCCACGAACTGTCCCACCGCTTTGGTGAGTGGTGTCTTGGAAAGGGTTAGGCAGTGGGTTTGAAGGTGGCATGTGCTCTATCTCTCACCCCTAAATCCGTGGATCTGGGTTTCTGCTGCAGATGACCAAGCCTGGGCAAGACCTCCTAAGCCCCCCACTTTTGGAGAGTTCCTTTCTCAGCACAAAGCCGAAGTCCACAGCCGCAGGAGGAGAAAGAACAGCCGACCTCAGGCCAAGGTGGCCCCTCGTGCCTATAGGTATTTTGCCCTTCCCTTGGGACATCCCCTTCCTCAGCGTGCTTGGGTGTGCGGAGTTCTCTGTGCCTTCAGTTTGAGGGTACACTGCTCTGTCTTGGCTCTGTGTCTCCTGTCTCGTCTCCTTTGCTCTCAGTGCAGTGTGTCAGACGTTCTCTGAGGAGAGGTCCATCCCATCCCTCACCCAGGCCTCACCCCTCTGCTCTGTCCACTCCAGTGACCATGATAATCGCTGGGAGACGAAAGAGGAAGCTGTGTCCTTGGCCCCTAAATCCCCTCAGTCCATGTCCCCGGAGGAGACAACCACACAGGTAAGACAGCAGGTATAAGGTAGTGTATGGGGGTTTGCGGGGTGACAGGTCCCAAGCGTTTCCTTGATCTGCCTGTGTTGCCAGCAGCCTCCTGAGACCCCAGCCCCAGCCCACCGGCCTCCTGAGGAGGATGGTGAGGAAGATGTGGGGGAAGAGGAGGAGGGAGAAGAAGATGAGGAGGATGAAGAATGGGAGGATGTGAGTGAAGATGTTACTGAGGAGGAGGAGGAGGAGGAGGAAGAGTTTGAAGAGGAGGAAGAGAGTCCCAAGGAGCAGGAAGCAGCAGCTGTTCCTGATCACCAGCCTGAGGCTGAGCCTGCCGGGAAGCCCACCTGTGAGCAGGTGGACCCTGAGCCTGCCGGGAAGCCCACCTGTGAGCAGGTGGACCCTGAGCCTGCCGGGAAGCCCACCTGTGAGCAGGTGGACCCTGAGCCTGCCGGGAAGCCCACCTGTGAGCAGGTGGACCCTGAGCCTGCCGGGCCCCAGGAGCCTCCCAGCCCCTTCTCACCCTCTGAGGACCACCAGCCTGTGTCTGACTGGGGTGAGGAGATGGAACTGAATTCTCCCAGCACTGCCCACTTGCCTGGTGCTCACTCTTCGGGTGAGGCCTGGCCTTTTGGAAATGCTTGAAACTGGCTGCCTGTATGTGTGTTTGTGTGAATGTGCACAAGGGTGTGGCTGTGCACACACCTCCCTCAACCCCTGTGGCCGGAAGGGCAGTTGGTGCCTACTCCATGCCCTTATCCCAATTCCCAGAGCCCGCTCTTGCTGGTTCAGAGCCTCTCCAATAAAAAGTTCACTTCCTTAAATGACACCCACCCCACTGTGTCCTTGAACCCCTCCTCCCCTCATATGGGGAGATGTTTGGAAAGGGAGGGGCTTACCTGAGCCTCCCCTTCTCCAGGAGGTGACCAGCCAGCCCTTGCCTCCTTGGAGAGTGGGCCCAACTTGGCAGGAACCCCGAAGTCTGAAGAGGGGCCTGAGGCATCTCCAGGTGGGATGCATGAGGCTGGTGGAGGTGGGTGGCCTGCTGGCCTTCCTTGGGGAGAGAAGGGCTTGGGGATGGGAAACTGTGCCATGTGAGGGCTTAGGGGGAACCCGGCATGCACTGTACTGGGTTGGGCTCCAGCCAATAGAAATTGTGAATAATGCTGGGTAAGAAAGCTGGGCTCAGGGAAGGAGCTAAAAGTAGGATTTGAAGTCTGTAGGTAAGAGGCTGAAGCAATAGGATTTTGAGTTTGAAACCCACTTCTGGTTAGAGATCTCTTAAAAGCAAAAACGTGGTTAATGAAAGGCAGGAACGAATGAATGGAGCCAATTGTTAAGACTTTTCTGAAGGCCGGGTTATCTTTTTGGGTCCAACCAGAGTGGCATTCTACCCACAGAGTAGAATCAAAAGACTGATCTTGGTCACCTTAACGCGGTTGGCCAGGTTCCGGCCGGTGTTCATCTTTCACTTCCCCTGCAGTGGAGGAAGATGTGGATGTCAGCGGAGTGGTGCGAGTGGAGGTCAAGGGCGTTTAGGAAAGGGGCTAAAATAGGGGTCCTGGAGGGGTTGGTGAGCTCATTACCTTGGCACTTCCCAGTAGTCTCTAAGGTTAAATGGGGCTTTCCATAATGGGCCTCCGGGGAGGGCCGAGTAAGCTGGAAGCCAAGTTGTAGGCAGGTTTGGCCGGGGTCGGGCAGGCTGGTCCTCCATTTACCGTTTTTTGTTTTTTTGTTTTTTCCTCCTCAGAGGTGGGCCCCGAGGGCCAGGAGACAGCGGAGATCACAGACTTCCAGAGGGTGCGTTTCTGCAAGGTGGTGGCGGCTGCTCCGCCGCCGGGGGCTGCCCGCTGACACGCCAGCAGACCTGGGCGCCTCGCTCTGCACTAACCTTCAGCTCCTCTGCTTCTGCTATACTCTGTCCAAGACGGGGTTAAATTTAGGGGGGGAGGAAGCAGGTTAGCAACGAGCTTGGGCCCTACGGGAGTCTTCTAAATTCGCTGAAGGAACCATTGGGGCCAGTCGTACGGTACCTGTCTGGCCGAGGCCTCCGAATCAGTCCCTGGGGGGCCTGGGTGCACAGGAACCTGCAGCTAGGGCCGGAGGCTCTCTAGAGGACTTGAATTAAACGCGTGCTACCGCCAACCTTTGAACTGTGCTGCTCGCGGATCGGGCTGGGCTGCTGTGCTTGGCGGGCTTTGATGTGGCGGAAGAGGCGGGACGAGCGTGCTCCTCGTCATCCTCACACCTCCCCTCCCACTCCGCAGGCCGTCCCGCCGTCCTGAAGACGCTGCTGCCGGGGGGCGGCAGCGCAGGTCTGCTCCCTGCAGTCCACCCTGGATCCTTCGCCTCTAGGGAACAGAATTTTACGCTGGTGCGGAGTTACTGGGGAAGGGGCCAGCAGGGGCGATGAGCGTAACCGCGGCTCCGAACACTTGAAGCGGTCCAGGGTTGTGAAACTGGGGGCGGGGCCAGAGCTCGTGGGCGGGGCTAGCGTTCAGAGGCTCGGTAGGCTTCCTGCTTTAACAGAACCTTACCTCCGGCGGCCAGAGGGTGGCTGGTGTGCGGAGCTGCAGCCGGTGGAAGAAGGAAAGGTTTCGATGAGCTTGGCGAGGGCTAGGGTAGGGAATAGGAGTCCGAGGTTGTAAGTCTGACCCACCTAGGGCAGGAGAAGCGCGAGTGGGCGTGGCTTCGAGGGGTGGGTAAGAAGTTGATAGTGGTGAGTCAGAGGCAGTAGGGGCGTGCCTAGGATGTAGGGGTTTGGCGGCGCTTGGGGGAGCGGTCTGATAGGGCGTGGTTCTGGAAGGGGCGTGGCTTTGCTTGAGGCGGTCGGGGTGGGGGCGGGGCCGGTGCAGGCTGAGTGGGTTGCGCGATGCGGGGCTCGAGCTGCGTGGGCAGTGGTGGCGAGAGCCCAGGTGGTACGGGGGTGAGCGAGGGGCCCCGCGGCCGATGGCTGCGTCTCGCCCCTGTCTGCGCCTACTTCCTGTGTGTGTCCTTGGCCGCTGTGCTGCTTGCTGTGTACTATGGGCTCATCTGGGTTCCCACGCGGCCGCCTGCGGGCCCCGCAGACCCCCTGCCCAGCGCTGCTGCCGCCCCGTGTGCTCGAGCAGCACCGCCCGCCCTGCCTCCGGCCGCGTCCTGCTTGCTTGGGGCCTCCGGCGGGCCACGACCGCAGCCAGGTCTGCTGCGGAGCCGCCGCCACAGCCGCCGCCCAGCTCCGGGAGCGACGCCGGAGACCGCGCGCCGAGCGCCTGGGTAGTCTGGCCCGCCCCCACCGTGGCCTGCGCTTGTCTGTCTGCACCCCCGGGCCTCGCCTGCGCGGCGCAGCCTCTCTCCTAGCCGCGGTCCTGATCCTGCCCGATCTTATCCCACCCCGCTCCTCCCCGGGATTCAGCGTTCATCGGCAATAAACTCCAGCCTCCGCTGGCTTACCTGGTCTGTGGTCGTCGGCAGCGCCCGCTTGTCTCTTCATGGCCGCGCGGCCTTAAAGGCTTTTCTCTTCCATTGCTCGCACGTAATTTTTGGGTTGGAATGGGGAGAGCAAGAGCGCAGCTTGCCAGTTTTCCGGGCCATTGAAGGCCAGATACTGTAAAGGCCTTAGCAGTTTTCGAGGTGTCATGGGCTCTCGGTAGTGTCGGAGACAATGGTGCGTGCTGGAAACTGCAGTTGGTATAGTTTACAATGGCAAGGGTAGAGGATGTCACTCTGCGCTAGCTTGTCCTTGCCAGGGATGCTGTAGCTTTTCTGGGTTTGGGTGGTGATGGGACACATTTGCTGCTTTGGAAGTATAGAGCATACACAGCTGAACCAAAACGAAAATAACAACCAATTGGTCTGTATTACTGTTGGTGCCATGCTGAGAAGCGGTTGTAGCTTCTGATAAAGAAGTCATGCAATTGAGTCTGTTTCCCTTACCCATGACTGTGGCCTAGCCATAGGCAGGCCTGGGATACCCTGCTGCCCTGCTGCAAGAAGGGGTTTCCTTTATGGCCTTCCTCCCCCCTGAACTGGACAGCCTCTGTCACATGGGAGTGTGTGACCTGCCCTGCTGGTTCCCTTCTGTCCTACCGGTATCCCCCTCCCCCCAGGATGACGTACAGCAATGTACTTAAACCTCGCAGGTCTTGTAAAATGAAGACAATAGATTGTTGCTCAGAGAATTAAACCAGTGATCCAAACCTGAGGACAGCGTTGGTTTGTCTCTACTTTTGTCCTTCAGTCCCTTTCAGAGTCCCAGCCTGTGTTACCTGGGGATAGCCTGTCAGCCCAAAGCTGTACACCATCAAGTAGTGAGTTGGGGGGAGGGATCCTCTTGTCTGTCTCGTTTGGCCTCCCTTTCTGCTTTCCAATTTCTTTTCCTTCGAGCCCCATGGCCCCCAACCTTTCTTTTTCTTTTTCTTTTTTTTAAAGATTTTAGCTGTCTTCAGACACACCAGAAGAGGGCACCGGATCCCACTACAGATGGTTGTGAGCCACCATGTGGTTGCTGGGAATTGAACTCAGGACCTCTGGAAGAGCAGTCAGTGCTCTAACCACTGAGCCATCTCTTCAGCCCCCCCCCCACCCCAGCCTTTCTTCTTGTCCCCCTCCACTCTCTTTTCTTTGCTTTTCTCTTTCTCTGTTTTTAAAGTGTCTCCATACTGTGACTGCTTCTGTGTCTCCTGACTCACTGTCTCTGCGGTGCTCTACCACTGAGCCACCCTCCCCTCTGTGGCAAGGTCTTTGTGTTCTCAGCAGACCCCCTTTCTCTGCCTCCTAAGGGCCGGCAGTGCAGGTGAGCACCGCTGTGCGAAGTCTAGCTTGTGGGCTTTGACTTCTGACTAAGCTCTGACCACTTTATGACCATTTAGGGGTGGGGTGGGGAATAATTTTACCGCTCACACGATGACAGAGCAACTCACACCAAGCTATTTATATTTTTCTTTACCCCTTCCAATGTGACTGTTCACACATTTTGCTGCAAAAAGACATTACCATGTCCAACGTGGAAGTAGACAGGGCCTGCCTCAGGCCCCTGGGAGTTTGCATATTAGGTACAGAATGGCCTTCCTAAAATTGGATCAGCCTTGAGTGCTCTAATGCATGTGTCTCTGAAGACCTCAGCTGAGGGACTGGAGCTGCAGTGTGGCAGACTGTCGAACCTGACCTATCTTAATTACTCCTTCAACATTTACTTAATGGTTTTGTTTAAAAAAAGAACTGATTTTTCATCACCTTTTAATTTTTTTGTCTCTTTTGACCCAAGCCGGTCTTGAACTTGCTGTGTAACAGAGGATGACATTTGTGTTGTGTTGACTTTTTTTCACGGGAGACGGAAGCAAGTGCCTCCTCACCCAGATAGGGCACCGTGAAGTGAATTTGTTTGTGGGTGGGTGGGCATTCATTATAGGGAGTGCGGGTGACTCAAAGGCAGCCACACTGCCAAAAAGCTGGCTCTGCCAGATGACGGACAGTTCGTGAAGCCGAGGCATTGGCATAACCTGAGTGATCTACAAGCAACCGGACGGCTGGGCAGATCAGGGGCTCTAGGTCCTGCTTCTGTTCTAGTCATGTGTGGCCAAAGTCGTTCACAGTTTCCAGAGTGTCTCACGCCTGGGCAGTCACACCATGGACCATGGAAATTCTGTACCATGCATGATCCATGTGGAATCAACCTCCTGCTGTTTTGTTATTCCTCATGATTGCACATGTGGAGGTTAGAGGATGACTTCTGGGAGTTGGTTTTCTCCTTCCACTGTGGTACCTGGGCATTGACCTCTGGAGCTCTGTTTGTGCCACAGACATCTTTTCTCACTGAGCCATGTAGGGGGTCCTGGATCTGTGTGGGTCACATGGCGACATGACCACTGTGGTATGGCTGAGGGGGAGGCCTCTGGAAGAGTCTAGAGTAGGGAGAAAGAGTGGTGGGGTAGGGGGGCCAGAGGGCAAGAGAAGGACTAAAGAAGACTAAAGAGCACACAGCTGGAACCGCAGTATCCTGAGGAGAATGAGGAGCTGGTGAGCTGGGAGGAGAGCCGGATGCTGACACGGTCTCGGAAATGTGTACTTGTGCTGAGGAGCCTGGAGGCCAGCATGGGCTTTGGCGTGCTACGAAGCATCACAGACACGTGTCTCTTCTGCAGGTGTAAGGTGGTAAGGTCCCCTTTTGGTAGAGGAGTTCCTGAGGAATGCTGTTTTTGGTCTAACCATCAGAATTTGGGGAAGCCGAGTTTTCTTCAGACCTGGCAGGATCACCCTCCTTAACTTTCATAGAGCCCGGTGAACACCAGCTACTGCTCTCCTCATGCCGAGTTCCCTCAGGAATGCCGTTCCTTCCTCTCTCCCTGACAGCCATGGGGGATGGTCTCAGCTTATGCACCTTTCCTCTCGAGGAGGGACAGGCAGCTCCATTGCTCAGTTTTCCTTCCTCCACAGCAGCCAGACGGATGCCATCTGCCCCCACGTCTCACAGACCAGGAAGCCAGGCTGTGATGGCTCCTTCCGCTGACCTGAGAGTCCCTTACCTGTCACTGTCTCCGTGGGTACATGGTGTGTTGAATCCGGATTCCCTCTAGTAAACATTGCGCACAAGGGCTGTGGTCATCTTTATTTTTAAAGATCTAGTTAAATGAGCACACTGTCACTGTGCTCAAACACACCAGAAGAAAGCTTTGGATGGTTGTGAGCCACCATGTGGTTGCTGGGAATTGAACTCGACCTCTGGAAGAGCAGTCAGTGTTCTAACCACTGAGCCATCTCTCCAGCCCTCTGGTCCTCTTCTTCCTCAATCTTGATTCTTGCTCTGGGTTCCAAGTTCTTTTAAGCACCCATCTAACTGATACACTCTTCCTTTTGGCTCTGCAGCCATGAAAATGGCAACCCAGCTCTTCCATCTCATCCCGACCCCATCACATTTACCCTGAAGTATCAGAGGCTAGTCCGCCCCTCAAGTTGGAGGCTAACATAGAGGATGCTGGTTGCATGGCTTGGAGATAGTCTTGCCCGTGAATGCTACTATAGCAACTGCAGTGTGTTCATTGTTCCTTTGGCCTGTAGGGGGTGGACTTTATTCATCAAGTCGTCTTACCATAAGGGAAAACAGCTACCGTGAGATTCCCCGCCTGGGCTCCATAGCCTGCCATCCATCTGGGGTCAGCGAGGCCAGACAGGGAGACCGCAGTGAAACACGGCTGCTGACCTGGTGTGCTCCTCCAAGTACTCACTTCCGTGAGCGCCAGAGTCAGCTGGCAAAAGCAAGCTGTCTTTCATCCCTCAGCTTCCTCAGTGGGAGCACAGTGGACTCAGCTGCCTCAAGCTGCCATTGATGGATGGTGGTACCCTAGTTAACCCTCCCTTCTGGCCTCCCTCCCTGGCTGCCTCCCTCCCTCCCTGGCTGCTTCCCTTCCTCCCTGCCTCCCTCCCTTCCTGCCTCCCTCCCTCCCTCCTGCCTCCCTCCCTCCCTGCCTCCCTCCCTCCCTGCCTCCCTCCCTCCCTCCCTCCCTGCCTCCCTGCCTTCCTCCCTCCTTGCCTCCCTCCCTCCCACCCTGCCTCCCTCCCTCCCTGCCTCCCTTCCTGCCTCCCTCCTTGCCTCCCTCCCTCCCTCCCTCCCTGCCTCCCTGCCTCCCTGCCTTCCTCCCTCCTTGCCTCCCTCCTTGCCTCCCTCCTTGCCTCCCTCCCTCCCTCCCTCCCTGCCTCCCTCCTTCTCTTCCTCTCTGCCTCCCTCCCTGCCTCCCTCCCTCCCTCCCTCCCTGCCTCCCTGCCTCCCTCCTTCCCTCCCTCTCTGCCTCCCTCCCTCCCTCCCTCCTTGCCTCCCTCCCTCTCTGCCTCCCTCCTTGCCTCCCTCCTTGCCTCCCTCCCTACCTCCCTTCCTTTCTTAAATTGCTTTTCTCATAGCAACAGGCAGGCATGGTGAAATCTCAGCACTCAGAAGGTAGAGGCAGGATCAAGAAGCTCAAAGCTATCCTTGGCTACATCAGAGGGTTTTGGGGGCTAGCCTAGACTATAAGCTCCTGTCTCAAAACAAAACTCAGAACAGAACCACACTCGCTTAATTTCTGAATCATTGAGGTTGTTTACAAGAAGAGTTCATAAACTACTTGAATAATTCATAGAAGGGGAAAATGTCATCCCAATTGCTAGACATTTTGTCTCATCTTAATTTCAATAAATAAGTGTGAGAATGATTCCAGGAGAGTCAAACTCCTGCTGAGAGGATGCTATTTAAAGTTGGCAGAGACGTCCTGAGAAAGGCTGTGGCTGTATCGCCTAAATTTTTTTTTTTTTAATACCAAAACATTCGCCTAAATTTTGGTGCCTAAAATTTGGTTGTCTCCTCCAAAATGCCGTCTAGAGGCTGGCCATGGCAGCACACGCCTGAGGTCCTGCAGCAGATGCAGCAGAACCAGCTTGAGCTCTGTAGTGAGACCCCAGCCCCTCCCAGTTTGCTTCGATGTGACTAACACCATGAGCAGAATCAGCTTGAGGAAGAAAAGGCCTGGTTGGCTTATGAGCCCTGATTACAGAATCATCACTGCGCGGAGCCAGTCAGGTCGGGTAGGGCAAAGCTGCCTGAGACTCCAGTTCCAGGGGATCTGACATCTGATGGCTCCTGTGGGCACATGCACCCACATGGTGGACACACACAAGGAGACACACACTCAAATATGGAATTGAAATATAAAGTACATCTTTTCTTTTTCAAAAGATTTATTACATATAAGTATTTTATATAACATATATTACACACACACACACACACACACACACACACACACACACAGTAGCTGTCTTCAGACACACCAGGAGAGGACATCAGATCCCATTACAGATGGTTGCTGGGAATTGAACTCAGGACCTCTGGAAGGAAACTCAGTTTGTTTAACCACTGAGCCATCTCTCCAGCCCATGTCTTTTCTTTTGAAAGTCAGTTACCTGAGTGATAAAAAGAAGAGGGCTGACTCCCAGTTTCCTCTACACATGATGTGGCACATGTATAGTTACACACACACAAACTCACACACACACACACACACACACACACACACACAAGCACACACACACAAACACACTCACACACACACACACTCACACACACACACACAAACACACTCACACACACACACACACACACACACACCATACACTAGATAAATGTGAAAACTATTTCAAGGCTGTACCGACTGACCATGCTGGGTCACACGTGTCATCCAGGCATCCTGGAGGTCGAGACGGGATGCTTCTCAGTGTGAGCTGAGAACTGCTTCCAGGACAGCCTGAACTACGCAGAAAGACCCTGTCTCAAAAGCAGAAGTTTTCTGTTTGTTCACGACAGGGTCTTACTGTAGCTTTGGAATTCGGTGTGTAGACCCGGCTAGCCTTAAACTCACAGATCTTTCTGGCTCTGCCTCTTGAGTGCTGGGATTAACGGCCTGTGCCACCAAGCCTGAAAATCAAAAGGGAGAGATTATAATGCTAAAGTTTATGTTGTATACATTTTACCACAACTTTAAGAATAAACAGTTTTCAAAAACTTTGTGTAGAGAGACTCTGTCTGCAGAGACTATGATGTATGTATGTGTGTATGTAAGCATGTATGTGTGTATATGTATGTGTGTATGTATGCATGTGTATATGTGTGTATGTGTGTATGTATGCATGTGTGTATGTGTGTATGTATGTATGAATGTGTGTATGTATGTGTGTATGTTTGTACATATGTGTGTATGTGCATGTACATATGTATGTTTGTGTGTGTTTGTGTATATGTATGTATGTGTGTATGTATTTTGTGAGGGTAGGGAGATAGTAGCTCACTTTGAAACATTCATGCCTAGTAAGCGGCCGGAGTTTGCATCAGAGTAAACCCTCATTAAGAAAAAAGAAAAGAAAAAAGAAAGCAAAGTGTGGTGGTACATGCTTTAACCCCACACCAGGGAGGCAGAGGCAGGAGGATGTCTGTGACTAAATCAGTGAGCCCCTGCTTCAGGAAGGAGCCTCCTTTCTCAAACAACAGTAACAAAATACCAACAGGTGAGAGGCTCCTGAGGAACGACACCCTAGCTGTCCTCTGGCTATAAACATGTACAGACACGAATATGCATCTGCACACGTGAACACGAGTGTGCACACATGCGCACAGAATTTCTTCGAGAGACGAAGCTCGTGAACACGCCTTCCGAGAGGAGTTGTCATGGCAGCTGTCCGTCTGTCAGGGTCATGCATTGCTTTGTTTTCTCACTGCAGCCCCACTGTGTGCTCACCATTCTGTTGCCTTAGCAACAGGATTCTATCCCGAGGATGGGAAAACTATAAATGCTGTGAATTAGAAACTGCGAGCTAGCCAGTCGAGGTAGTCTACACTATCCATCCCAACAGTCTATGAATTCAAGGCCAACATGCTGCACATAGCAAGTTCGGGCAAGCTGGGGCTACCTAATGAGGCCTTGTCTGCAAATATAAAAACAAAACAAAAACAAAAGCTAAAACAAAGGCCCCCAAACTAACAACCAAATTATACTTATTTTTTAGTTTCTAAAACAAAAAAAAGCACAAAACAAAACAAAACCCCCACAAAAAACAAAAACAGAAAACTCCACAAAACAACAACAACCAAGTTATCTCATTTACTTTTCAGTTTCTAAAGCAGCTGCAAGAAGAAGTAAAAAGGTAAAAGAGAGAAAGAAATTAACAGGACAACAAATCATTTAATTATCAAACATCAAGTTTGGGGTTTTAGAAAGACAAAAGCAGGCGATAGAGATGGCTCAGCAGTTAAGAGCACCGGCTGCGTTTCCAGAGAACTTAGGTTCAAGTCTCAACACCCACCCACACAGTGGATGTAAAACTAACTCCAGTTTCAGGGGATTTGTCGCCCTCTTCTGGGTTTCACCCAGCACTGCATGAATGTGGTAGACCATGTATACCATATGCACGCAAAATGCCCATACACAAAATAAATACAATTTAAAAACAAAAGGTGACTCATTAGGTTAATTAAACTGGTTTCCAGGGCAGGAAAGATGGCTCAGTGGTTAGAGCACTGACTGCTTTTCCAGAAGTCCTGAGTTCAAATCCCAGCAACCACATGGTGGCTCACAACCACCTGTAATGAGATTCAATGCCCTCTTCTGGTGTCTGAAGACAGCTACAGTGTACTCACATACATAAAATAAATAAATAAGTCTTTTTTAAAAACTCTGTTTTCATCTTCTTTTTGATCACAACATTTCTCTTTGAAAGAAAAACCAGCCCTCACATATGTCCAGATGCCTGAAAGAGTTGTCATTTTATTTCATCGTCTGGCATGACTGCCCTTGGTTCCAGCTGCCTGCTCTCCAGTGGTCCGAGTGATTACAGTATTATGTAATTTCTCCAAGGGGCGGCAAAAGTAAACTTTCTGCCACCAGAACCCCCCGCCCCCCAAAATCATTCCTGACAGAAACCAATGTAGTTTTTCAGAAAACAGAAAATGTTGGGATGCTGAAGATCTGTTCTGACCGAGGAGGAGGATCCTGAAACGGCCCTCCCTGTCACAATTAAAGTGCACATCATTCGAGGAATTACAATTTTAGTAGGCATGTTAAGTGAAAACTGAAATTATTAGTTTAAACTTTAAAGATTCATTTTTATTATTTGTGACTGTCCCGTGTGTACAGGTGCCCATAGAGGCCAGAAGAGGGCGCCAGATCATTAAGGCAGTTGTGAGCATCCTTCCCTGGGAGTCCCTAACCTCTGGAAGAACCTGTGTACTCATAACCACTGAAAGATCTTTCTAGCTCCTAACTTCCTTTTTTCTTTTGCAGAACTAGGGATGGAATTTAGGGCTTCCAGTATCTGAGCCACGCCCCCAGCCCCTCACTGGGGGATTCTAGGCAGGGGCTCTACCACTGAGCCACGCCCCCAGCCCCTCACTGGGGGATTCTAGGCAGGGGCTCTACCACTGAGCCATGCCCCCAGCTCCTTACTTGGGGGATTCTAGGCAGGGGCTCTACCACTGAGCCACGCCCCCAGCCCCTCACTGGGGGATTCTAGGGTAGAAACTTTAGAACTGAGCTACAAACCCAGCTTCTTACTGGGAGAATTTTAGACACCTCCCAAATAAACTCCCTTCTCCAAAACTGTTATCTTAGACTGCTTAGGGGGAATCCAAACAAAACTGCTATTCTTCTGTAGATTTTGTATTGTTTTTTATCATTTGGTTCCACCCACTTCCAGACTTCCTTTCTTCTTCTTCTTTTTTTTGAAGATTTATTTATTTTATGTATGAATGTATAAATACAGTATTGCTGTCTTCATGCACACCAGAGGAGGGCATCAGATCCCATTACAGATGGTTGTGAGTCACCATGTGGCTGCTGGGAACTGAACTCAGGACCTTAGGAAGAGCAGTCAGTGCTCTAACCACTGAGCCATCTCTCCAGCCCTCCTTTTCTTCTTGAGTGGAACGTTCAACTGCTCTAGCTAGGACGAGGGACTAGGGGCTTGTGGTGTGGATCGGTTGCACAGGAACCCCAGGCGGGCGAGGGAGGGTGGGGGAGGGGGTGGGGTGGGACATCTCTGGCCCCACATAAACCTGATACTGTAGCAGTCTGCTGTAGCTCCAGGGCAAGTCAGAAGGATGAGAAGTTCAAAGTCACCTTCAGCTCTACAGGGATTTTGAGGCCAAAAGCATAAATGAGAGAGTATAAATTACTTCCTTCTGTGCCGGTTTTCAGTACATTTCAAACTCTGCCATCGAGGTGTGGCTGTAGGCACACAGTACAGTCTGTGCCTAGCTTGCCTAAGCTCTGAGTTTGAGTTCGATCCCCAGAACTACAGAATCAACAAACACACAACAGAAAGCCCCAGGGTGCTGCAGATATGGCGTAATAGGTTAACAGCGCCGAGAATTGGGTCTTAACGCCCAGCTCTCACACGGAGGCTCACAACCGTCCACAACTCCAGCTCCATGAGGTTTGACACCCTCTTTTTCTTTTTTTAACCTCCTTCAGGACTAGGCACACGTGACCCATACAGATGGGTGCAGCCAAAGCACTCACGTTAATTTTTAAAAAAAAACTAAGTCCCAGGTGGGCAGTGGCACATGCCTTTATTCCCTGCAATGTGGAGGCAGAGGCAGGGAGACCAGTGAGTTCGAGGCCAGCCTGGTTTACGGAGTGAGTTCCAGGACAGCCAGGACTACACAGAGAAACCCTGTTTAGAAAAACTAACTAACTAACTAACTAACTAACTAACTAACTAACTAACTAACCAACTAAGTAACTAACTAACTAACTAACTAACCAACCAACTAACTAACTAACAAACAAAACAGAAACCAAAAGAAGATGGAAAAAAACACCCTCGCTGCCAAAAAAAAAATCAAACTAAACCAAACCAAACAAACCTCCCCCAAAGCCTCCAGTCATAAATTGGGTTGAGCTCTAACGAAGAGCGTGATTGGCATGCAGCCACTAGAGGGCGCCAGCTGTGCACTGAGAATTGGGACAAATGTCTCCAAGCAATGACTGGATTCTCAGCTCTTCCCAGGCATCTTGCTGAAATCAGCTCTGAGCTTGAATATTTGCCTTTCTTTTTTTTTATACTGTTTTTGAGACAGGGTATCATGTGGCCTAGGCTGGCCTTGAACTTGATGTATATGGAGGATGGCCTTGAGTTCCTGACGGCTGCGGCACGTTTCCTGTGCAGGGATTCAGGCATGAGTCAGTCACATCTGGTTTGGCATCGAACCCACGACTTGTTGCATTTTAAGGAAACACAATACCAACTGAGCCACACCCTCAAGTTCCTTACCTGCATTCCTTTCCCACTCCGGAGGGGCTGATGCAGAGGATTCGGGACCACCTTTCAGTTAGCAAGCGAGGGCTGGATGACTTCAGATGATCCAGGATCCGTTTACAGGGCTCACGTTAGGTGAGCGAGAGTCATGGAATCTGCTAGTTGCAATAGCAAGAACATGCCTTGAAATGACCCCTCTACTTTGGTCCATGGAGTGGTTTGAACGGTGACCCCCCCCCACCTTAAAAAACAAAACAAAACAAAACAAACCCCTCTAGAAGCTGTGGAAGTAAATGTATTTGGAAACGGGGGTTTCGTAGATAAAATGCCAAGTGGAGTGGCGCAGCCAGTGGCCGTGGAACCGGAAGAGAGGTTCAGACCCTTCTGGGACGCTCTATAGGGCTCTCTTGGGTCCCCATGACTTTTAGACCTACGAATTCTGGAAGAGTGAGATTGTAAATATTCAGCCTTGTAAGACACAAGCCTTTGATTATTTGTAATAGCCAACGTGGAAAACTAACAGAATCACTTTTATTTCATTATTTAATCTTTCTTTTCTTTTTGTTTTTTTTTGTTTTTTCAAGACAGGGTTTCTTTGTGTAACCATGGTTGTCCTGGAACTTCTCTGTAGACCAGGCTGGCCTTAGGCTCACAGAGAGCCACCTGCCTCTGCCTCCCCAAGTGCTGGGATTAAAGGCTTCCACCACCGAAGCCTGGGTTAATTGGTTAACTTTTAAAATTACATTTTACTTATCTGTCTGTGTGTTTATTGTGTGCCTAAGCCTAGTTAGTTAGCTTTTAAAATTCCATTTCTGTTACGCTTTGTTTTACATGTACTTTATGCTTATTGTAACTAGTAAGATTTCAATGCATAATTATCAAACCTTTAAAAAAAATCAAGTACTGACAAAAATATATTCATATAGTTTAATGCAAAAAAATGCCTCTAAAATCTGTACATTTATCTCTGTTTTTAAAAATAAAGTGGTTTAATTAAAAAGAAAAGAAGAGAAAAGAAAATATTCCCTGTAGGTTTCTTCCCCTGAATGTTTAGAGTCAAAAAGATTGCTCCTTTACAGAGACTATAAAAATTCCATTTCATTTATTTATTTTATTTAAATTATTTAAAAATACTCTTATATATAATTTATGTTTTATATATAATATATTACAAATTTGCATCATATATAAAGATACACAAAGTATATATTTATCAATTTATGTTATATGAATATATAATATACTTAATATATAATATGTAAATAAACTTTATATTATTTACTGCCTGTCTATTTATTTACTTTTTGTGCGCACCCATGGTGCACAAGTGGCAGTCAGAGGACAATCCTCAACAGTCAGCTCTCCACCCCTGGTACTTCCCAAAGCCCTCCTCCTCCTTGTCCTCCTTCTCCCTCCTTCTCCTTCTCTCTCCTCCCTCCTTCTTCTTCCTCTTCCTCCTCCTCCTCCCTCCTCCTTCTCCCTCCTCCTCCTTCTCTCTCCTCCCTCCTTCTCCCTTCTTCCTCCTCCACCCTCCTCCCTTCTCTCTCTTCCTCCTTCTTCTCCCTCCTCTTCCTCCTTCTCCCTTCTCCCTCCTCCTCCTCCCTCCTCCCTTCTCCCTCTTCCTTTTCCTCCTCCCTCCTCCTCCTTCTCCCTCCTCCCTCCTTTTCCTCCCTCCTTCTCCCTTCTCTTCCTTCTCTTCCTCCCTCCTCCTCCTCCCTCCTTCTTTCTCCTTCTCTCCTGTTCTCCTCCCTTCTCTCTTCTCTTCCTCCTTCTCCCCTCACCCTTCTCTCTCTGTGGTTTTTTTGTCTAGTTGTCTTCTGCTTCCTGCTTCTAGGGCAGAGCAGATACTGGAACCTCTGGAAATCCCAAGAGATCAGACCAGTGTGGGGAGGCTGCTTGTATCTCAGCATTGCAATGGCCAGCTTACCACATCCTGCCTTAGAAGCCACTGTGGCCGAAGCCTGGGGCCTCACTCAGCACCACAGCAGGGTGGTGGGGTAGTAGGTGATTGTGACCCTATGGTGGGCTTTCAGCTTCCTTTGGGGAAACAATGGATCGCAGATGCCTGCCGGCTGGGCTCCTGCACTTCTGCACGGGACAGGCTTTCTAGGGCACTGGGCTATGGATGAGGGACAGCTCACACTTTCCACACTGTTGGCTATGAGTCTTTTCAGCTTTTTTTGGTTTCCATTGTGGAAGCCAAAAGTTTTCAGCCCTATCCAAGAAGAAAGGGCCAGCGAGATGGCTCCATGGGTAAGGTGCTTGCTACTCAGCCTGTTGACCTGAGTTCAATTCCTGTGACCAACATGGTGGAAAGACAGAATTCCTGCTGTTTGTTCTCTGATCTACACACACACACACACACACACACACACGCTAAACAAGTTTAGTAAACAAATCAGTAAAATGACCATATTGACATTATTTAGTCTTTATTCTTGCTTTGAGATAGTTCTCTGTGTAGTTTTGGCTGGTCTGGAACTCAGAGGTCTGCTTGCCTGTTCCTTCTGAGTGCTGCTACTGAGGGCCTCAGGAAGCCCAGGCTGGACTGGAACCTACCGTGCAGTCAGGAGGATGACCTTGACCTTCTCGTGCTCCTGTTTCAGCCTCCTGGGTGCTGGGATTGAACGCATCACTGCGTCAGACTTTGTGTGGAGCTGACCTGACATCCAGGGCTTTGTGCGCACTAGGCGGGCATCTAACCAGCCAAGCCATGTTTGCAGCGTGCTTTGTTTTATTATTTGAGACAGGTCCCGGTCTGCAGACCACGGTGATCCTCCTGCCCCAGTCTCCTGAGCGCTAGGACTGAGTTCCCTCATCTCCCCACCCCCCAGTGGAGAAAACTCCAAGACCTCTGTTATCCCTTCCGCTCTCTGTGTGCTTTCTGGGTATAAAAGCCACCAGCCACCATTCTTGTTGTCTAGAGACCCCCAGAAACCCCGTCAGAAGAGGTAGAGTTCTCTTCAGATGGGGGAACCGAGGCCCTGGAAATTGCCCTTTCCCCTTCTGGGGCCAGAGACTTCCTCCGCTTTCCAAGCTGAAGTCTCTCCTCTGGTTAGTTGGTACTGGGTGGCAGTGAGGGTGGATGAGCACCGGCGGAGGGAGCTCCAGCTAGGATGGTCAGTGTGTGGCCAATGAGCGCCTCCGAGAGACAAGACAGTCATTTCCTCTCAGTTGCCTGCATCTCTTCTTGAGGCTTTAAAAGGCACAGCCTGGGTAGCAGGAAGGACCTTCAGGCATCTGTCATTGGTCACTACAGAACCCAGGAGGAGCCAGGACATGGTGAGTGGGGTCCTCTTGCTGCTGACTCTCCCTCTCAGACTTTCTTTGCCCCTTTCCTGCCTCAAGCGCCTTTCATCCACCTGCATCACACTCTGAGGATGGGATGTGGCAGGTGTGGTAACCACGGCAGCCTCACCAGGCTGTGGGCTCTAGAAGGTTCTTCAGGACAGGAAACCCTGGAGCTGGCTTTCCTAACCGAGGACTTCCAGAAGCCGGTGTGTTCATTTACACCTGTCATCTGAGCCCTCAAGAGGCCTGGGCAGGAGGGTACAGTTCAAGGCTAACATGAGTTATGCTGTAGGATACCATGTTGAGAGACAAATGGGCTGGAGGTAGAGATCAGGGGTGAGAGTGCTCTGAGGGAGTGCTGGGAGCCATGGGTCCAATGACCAGCACCCCATAAAGCCGGGTGGGGTACTGTGCGTAGTCCTTGTATTTAGGTGGGAGAAGAAGAGTTGGGAGTTCAATCTCACATAATAATTTTGAGGTTAACCTGGGCTACATGAGACCCTACCTCAGAAAAGCAAGAACAAAAATAATTTTACAAACTAGATAGGGTGATGGCTCAAACCTGCTACCCCAGCTCCCAACAGGAGGCTGGAGAATTTGTGGTAAGCACAGGCAACTTTGTCGAGACTTTGTCTCAAAAACAAAAACCAAAAAAACAAAAACCCAAACAGTAGGAATAAAGGAGGGAAGAAGGGATTGTGGCTCACTGCTTAGCCTGAGTGTGGACTCTACACTGATTCTAAAACTGCCAACTAGAGGCTGGGTGCTGGGTGTACGCCTTTCTCTGTGAGTTCCCGGGAAAGTGAGACCGTGCTTCCAGAAAAGAATAAAGAAAGAAGGGGGGGGGAGGGAGAGAAATAGAGAATAAGAAAGGAAGGAAGAAAGAAAGAAGGAGAAAAAATAAGCCAAGTAAAGAAATCTAAGGAAGGTCAGTGATGGAAGTCTTGACAGCCAGTTTGGAAGAACGGCCATTACGTCATTACCGGAAGCCCAGGCGGGAGCACTGATGGTCTGGATCCTTTTGTAGTTAATGGCAGAGTCAGAAAGCCCACTGTCCGCGTCCCTCCAGGCAGGTCCCCTTCTCATACCTGGGACCTGAGGCTGAGGCGTGGCCGAGGCCAGCTGATCAGCACAAGTGTAACAGAGGACAGTCTTGCTTCATCTGCACAAAAGAGGAAACAGAAAACTTGATGACCAGGGAGGGTCCAAGCTTTCTTCATCCTCCTTCCGTCCCATCCAATCCTCTGCGTCTGCCCCAAGCAACGGGGTTTCCAGAACAGGGTGGGATATATGATCTACTGCTCCTTTTCCTTTCTAAGCAATGTTCCCGAAGATGAAATCACTTTATTGGCCACCGAACTGCAGAGTCCCTAATGTGGGCTGGGGTGTGACTAGATTCTTAGGCCAGTGCTCTATTTCAAAGCTATGTCCCCAGCCCCTCACTGGAGGATTCTAGGCAGGGGCTCTACCACTGAGCCACGCCCCCAGCCCCTCACTGGGGATTCTAG